>NC_057861.1:751762016-752080588 GCF_019393635.1 Dromiciops gliroides
TTACTGGTTAAACCTCTGAAAATAATCAATTTGTACCTCCCTCTGTATGTGTTTGTATACATGCACAAAAGCCAAGCTGCTCGTGTGCCCATGAAACAAAGCTGATCTGCATTTCCCTCAATATCAGTGATAGGATGCAATAGCTAGCACTTATATTGGACTTCAGTCAATACAAAGAGCTTTTTACCCACAGCTTGCCAAGTAGGCTTATGACTGTTTTGTTTGCCAAGTGAGGAACCTAAGAGTCAAATTGGTTTGAAGGTATCTGGATAATCAGTGACAGGTATGACTCAAACCTATTTCCAAATTCAGTTATCTTTCCACTATTCCTCAACTTTCTCTATTTCATAAAAAATTCAGTTCAGTTTGTGTGTGTGTGTGTGTGTGTGTGTGTGTGTGTTACCTGAGCATTTAAGTTATTTATCATTTGGTTAGGTTTTTTTTGTTAGTAATTAGTTAAGTATCCTGTGTCTACATTTTCATGTGGTTAAAAGGAAAGGTAGTTTCATAGATCACAGACTGGCAAAATTTCAGAGTAGGAAGGGAACCAATGACATTTGGTCTCTTGCTGGGCAAATGATCTTATCTCCAATATATGTAAGGAGTGGTCATCAGCTTCTTAAAGAAGGTGGTTGTTTAGAGATGAACCAGTTGTTTTGGTTCATTGAATTATGAAATCATTCATAACTGTTAAGATCATAAGTAAGGCAAGCTTCCCGCATGCCATGTTGGCAAAAATGAGTGATATTCTCTGGTCATCTTCCTGGCATCAAGATATTTTTCCTACTTAGTCCTTCCTCTTCCAACCCCTCCCCCCAACCTTTGGACTCAAATATCAAAAGTCCTGCCTTTCACCAGCTAATAACTTTGCTAATTATGTTAATGCCTCATTACTTTTTCATTGTCAGCTCTTGTGGTCTGCAGAAAGGTTCCCAATTGTTTGATGGTCCTGGATTTAGGGCTGAAAGGGACTTCAGAAGCCATCTAGTCTAATGCCAATATGTTAGAGATGTGGAAGTTTCAGCCCAGAGAACTGCCTTAGATCATTCTAGGTCACATTCCTGGTAAGGAGAAGACCAAGGATTCAAACACAGGTCCTGTGAGTCCATAGAAATGACCCAAGGATCAATCACTGCCTTCTTTTTAATACTTTTATACTTAATGCCTTATAGACTATTCCAAATGGACATAAAAGGAATGTTTTTGTAATGGATTTAGTGTGCTGGAGTTAGGACAACTGCAGTAGCAGTGAGGCTAATAGGACCAGCAAACACATTCTTCTGTTGCCATAGAATTTGGACTCTGTTCTACTCTTGAGTCTTCATTTTCAAGTTTTTAATTATGTGTAGTTTAGAGATTTTATTTGGCTTGAATATGTCTAATAAAAAGCATTATTCTTCATTTTGTATGGATCCACACTATGTCTGGGCAGTTGTTGGTGATATTTTGGTCAATGATGACATATTGGCATAACTTATTTGTGGAATTCTCAAGGATATTTGGGTATTTGCATTTGTAACAGGGGGATTCAGCATCTGTTAACTTCTGATGTGTAAGTCTTGCCATCTGATTGTGTCTTTTGAGGTATAATACTAAATTTTGCAAACTGCAGTGATAGATTGCCTGCTTTTCACTATTTTATTGCATAACTACATTGACATGACCATTCTGGGCTCCTTAAGGATAACCATTTTCTAATTTCTAGTGGTACTGGCTTGATCCTAAACCACCATCATATAATTCTCTTTCTCCACACCAAATGACATCTTCTAGCTATTCATTTGACACTTCTTTGGAGATGTATTGCTGGTAGAGTTTATATGGATTCTGTTATAGAGGGCCTTTTGATTCCACCATCAGATTTCTTGGTTCATAGACTCCATGCAGAGAAAAACAACTTTTGGATATGTTTGCCAATCTCAATGGCGTAGACTGTGTCAACTTTTACTACTGATTTGTAAAGTCAGGTCTACTTGTTCCACTAGTTTGTGTGTGTGTGTGTGGGGGGGGATTATGTAAAAATTTAACCCATTAATTGGGAGCTCTTTTACTATCCATCAATCTTCCTTCTCCTTTGATAAGGAAATATTAACTATTTTATCTCTGCCTTGGCATGACAAGCACATGTTTAATTACTATAATATGGAGCTTTTATTCTAGTTGGACTGTTGTTCATTTTGTCATTATTATAATTATTTTATTCTCATGTAATTGATTAGGGCTCAAATCAAATAGGTGCCAGGACAAGTCAGTATCCTGAGGATATGACTTTAAATTCAATATACTAACAGACTGTCATACATATCAATGTAATAATTTCTTTGTCTCACTGAAATCAACCTTAGAGCCACTTCAGCAATAAACTGGATCATGTGGGTGATATGCACCTCCTCCCCTGATTCTGATGATAACAACAATACCAACAATGGTGCGGCTGCTGATGGCAATGACAATGACAATGGAGGACTCTGTGGGGAGCTTTAAAAATATTCTTTGCTTGAGGTTCATTCCAGGGGATTCTGTTATACTTTGATACTTGGATGGATCTGCAATTTCATAGTTATGGGCATTCCGGACAATGACAAAGATAGCAATCCATCCCCCCTCTAGAATCTTGTCCTTTTCCTCCTGTTAATCATTCATGCTGGTGGGTAGAGAGAATCCACTCCAAATGTTAAGGGTCTTTCTCTACCTCTCTTGATATTGCTTGGATACCAGTTGAGCACACAGCCCTCCCTTTAGTTCTGTATTGCTCAAAGGCCTATGACCTGCTCATTTCTTTTTCCCAGCCTCTATCTCTCTGAGATTCAAGGAAAAGGAACCTTCCAAAATGAAGAAATCAACTTATGAATGAAATTAAATTATATGTACCTTAGGGGCAGCTAGATGGCACAGTGGATAGAGCACCGGCCCTGGAGTCAGGAGTACCTGAGTTCAAATCCAGCCTCAGACACTTACTAGCTATGTGACCCTGGGCAAGTCACTTAACCCAAATTGCCTCACTAAAAAAAAAAAAAGAAAAAGAAAAAAATTATATGTACCTTAGGGCTCTACATCATCTAATAAGCTCACAGAGGGAAGGTCAGAGAATTCATATGGCAAGCAGGCCTTAATGCTTCCTTGAAGCCCCTTTTCTAGCCCTTCCCTACATGTTTGAGTGAAACTCAAGGGCTCTGAGGAGGCTCCCTGGAACAGCATTTCTGTCTTTCTTGTTGATATTACACTTATCTAATATCAGTGCCATTTTAGGAGGTTATAAAGTAAACTGCTCCCCCTTTCCTTCACCACACTTAAACAGATTTAACTACATGTTGCAAAAAAAAGCAAGACTGACCGATTATTACCTTTTTTGAAGTGATTCTGTTACTCTTTGCAATGACTACATTTTGTGGCTACCTGTATCCTGTTTGGCTGATTCTAGTTAAAGGATATGATGATTGCTGCTTTTCTTCTGATCTAAATTTAAGCTCTAAGAATGAAGCCCATCCCAGGGCTGATGGTGGATAGGCCACTTCTTGCCTACATGCAGGACCAGTCATTTATTCTCATTGCAGATAACATAACCAGAGCCCTGTGACATCACCACCCAGCTCTTTCAGCCCCTACCCACAGCCTTCCAACTTATCATTAACATCATTGTGCTCAGCAAACCAGTGGCTTTGAAACTTGGATAGAAGACAGATGGGACTCTGCAGAAGAAGCTGGAGCTCATGCAGAACAGTATGAGAGGTCACAAGGCACTGGTGGCACTAAGAGATTTAGAAGGAAGATCACTGGATGACCAATTTTCTGATAAGTGAAAATTTTCATTTTACTCCTTTTATTCCCATTGCAATAAGTATAATAATTGAAATATGCCAGAACTACATAATGTTAGAGCTAAAAAAAGCCATATGAGATCATCTAATCCAATGTCTTCATTTAATAGGAAAGGAAGAAACAGATCTGCTGATTTAGCCTTCACCATACATTTTCAAAGAACTTAATAACAGTTTTCAGTTATTACTTCAAATGAACCTCACAATAATACCATGACGTAGATGCTATTCATTTTACAGATGAGAAAACTGAGGATCAGCAAGCACAAGAGACTTGTTCAGGGACACACAATCAATAATTTTCTGAGGTGGTATTCAACCTGAGGCCTTTGAGATACCAAGCATAGTACTCTTTCCTCTCTGCCACATGCCTTCTTACTTAACAAAGTGCTTCCATTTGCATTCCTTTCATCCTCACAACATCTGTGACATAGGTAGGTGAGCTATTATTATTCCAACTTTAAGAGCAGGTGGTTTTTTATATATATAAGTCTTTCTATCTATCATCTAATGTGAGTCTTACAGATGAAGAAATTGAGACTCAGGGGCAGCTAGGTGGCACAGTGGATAGAGCACAGGCCCTGGAGTCAGGAGGACCTTAGTTCAAATCTGGCTTCAGACACTTAACACTTACTAGCTGTGTGACCCTGGGCAAGTCATTTAACCCTAATTACCTCAGCAAAAAAACAACAACAACAAAAAACAAAAAACAAAAAACAAACAAAAAGAAATTGAGACTCAGAAAGATGAAGCAACTTGCTTTGGCTCACAGAGATAGGAAGGCTCAGAGGTTGAATTCAAGTGCAGGTCTTACTAACGTGAAGCCTAGAGCTCTCTCATTATGCAATAATATCCCTGGAAAACCAAGAAAATGACAGATATTATTAAATACACTTTATAGAAGTGGAAACTGAGATTTTAAGAGGTTAGGGCACTTGACAGAAGCCATTGAGGTAGAAAGTGGTAGGTAGTGAAGCTTAGCATCTTTTTCATTATACTAGCTATCTTTTCAAGCAAATAGTATGGCCACAACAAATGTGTGTATGTATGCATGCATGTATATGTAAATTGTATACATGTGTGTATATACATATACAAAGACATATATACTACTCACACATTTGTATGCATGTATATGTATATATTTAAGCTAAGCATCAACTAAAATAAATCTCAATTAATATTTAAAAATATGTTAGTAATAAGATTTGAAACCAATATTCTCAGGAACATATATGGATATTATAACATTCAAATCTATCAGTTAAGATGATGATCATCTAAGGCAATATGTACAAACCAATAAAGAATTACTTATGTTTTATAAGACATGTTTCAAGTTAAGTAGAGGAAGGAAGAAAGGGAAGGAGAGAGGGAAGGAGAAAGTAAGGGAGGAAGGGAGGGAGGGAGGGAGAAAAGAAGGAGGAAGGGAGGAAGGACAAGGAAAAGAAAGAAAAAATAAGTACTTACAATGTTCTAGGCACATATTAAATAATAATATGTTGAGATGGAAAATTCTGTAAAAGGGATTTGTTGGGGGCAGCTAGGTGGCGACGTGGATAAAGCACTGGCCCTGGATTCAGGAGTACCTGAGTTCAAATCCAGCCTCAGACACTTGACACTTACTAGCTGTGTGACCCTGGGCAAGTCACTTAACCCCCATTGCCCCACAAAAACAAACAAACAAAAACCCACCACCACCACCACCACCAACAACAACAACAAAGGGATTTGTTGTATCTGGGTAAAGTAGTTCAATACAATTTAACCAGCATTTCTTATGTATGCACTATGTGACAGGCATTGCAGTAGGGAAGGGAGATAGGAGGACAAAAGAAAGGAAAGGAAAGGAAAAAGACAAGAAATGGCCCTTACCCTCAAGGAACTCGCATTCTACATGGTACACAAGGAAATAATGAAGTTTCTCAACACAATTTTGGGACATAGAGAGATCACCAACAATTTGAGGAATTCTAGATGGCTTCCTATAGGAGATGGGACAGAAGCTAGGCTGTAGAGGAAGCTCAGGATCCTGGGAGGTGGAGGTCTTGAAGAGAGAGTGCCTTTTACACATGACACATGAAGTTTCTCTGGAAGCTGTCATTGAACCAATACCACCATTGCTTCAGAAAAGGGAGTGTCATTCAAGGGTTCTGAAATTCCACTCACTGTCCCGTGACCTCTGGAGGAAAACCTTTCCAGTTGCTTGTCCCCTGCCGTATTTCCTTCCCCTTTTAGAATGTATGTTGCTAGAGTTCATGGCTGTCTTGCTATTCAATTTGTATCCTTAGTGCCTAGCCCACAGTGAGTATTTGATGTTTTCATTGAATTCCAATGAATGTTTTCATTCATATTCACTGTTACTTGGGGAATAACAAAACAAAACAAAACATGAGGCCAGGAGTTAGCATGTCCTACACAGACAATGTCTATCAGGCTAATTTTACTAGAGAATTGATGGAGAATGGATGAAAAGAGTAATATGAAATTATTGAAAAAGCAATATGAAGAGGGATGTAGAACATTGAATACCATGTCGAAAGCTTTGCTTTTAATATATTTGAGGAGAGGATGACATGGTCAGGTATGTGATATGTGATTTGGGAATATCTGTTTGTGTGCTGGGTAGAGGATGGATTTGGAGAGGGAAGAGAGAAAAGGAGACAGGGAGGGCCAGTGAGATTGTGCTAACATAATTCTCCCCTCTCAGAAAGAAGTTCCCTTGAATACTCAGGCTTTTGGTGATCTAAGTCCTAAGTAATGATTCATAATGTATCTTTTGTTTCCCTCTTCTTACTACACTAGACACCACACTGTTGACATTGTAACCCAAGCTAGGTGGGAAGCACAGTCTATGTCAACAGACACCTGGCTGTTGTACTGTCCTCAGACAATGAATCACATGGTGGAAATGAACTTCTTGAAATAATGAAGCTAAATATACAGTCACTGAATATTCTGACTGCTGTTTAGGAGCCTCTGAAACAAGTCCCAGGGCTAAATTGCCACGAATATGGCTGAAGCCTCCATTGATCTGATGACCTAATCTGAATACTTTAGGAATATTTCATTCAATTTTGGTGGGTGTATTTTAGGAGTGATATTGACAAAGTAGATGTCATCCTAAATCAAACCACATGGGGAGGGACAAGGGTCCATACATGGACTGGCTGAAGGAAATGAGGATATTTTTCCTGGAAAAAAACCAAACTTCCTAACAATTAGAGCTATGGACCAGTGGAATTGGTTATCTTGAGTCTTTAAGGAATATTTGGATGATGATATTTGGGGATACAATGAAGGAAATTTTTTCAAGTATGGTTTAGATAGGCTAAGTGGCTTCTGAAGTTTCTTTCAACTCTGAGATTCCAGAATTCTGTAACAAATTCATGATCTTTGGTGGTTAGTAAGAGGGTTAATCGAATAGACCATAGAAAAAAAATTTCTTTCATTTTTTGTAAGGAAGGGTGTTGCCATTCTTGAAATCAGACAACTCAATATGTATGTGTATATAATCAGCGTGACTTTGTTGCTAACTAATAATTTCTATTATAAGGAACCAAGCTGATCCAATTCTTCACTAGAAAGATCCAAGTGATGTGAATAGAGCATCAGAAATTCATTCTCTCATCTCCTTGTCTCCATTTCCCAAACCCCTCAGCATTATTTTTCTCTTTCCTCCTCCCCCTGGTTGCACAACAAGAAACACCCCCCTCAAGAACTGACTATGCCTAAGCACTCTACCTGTCTCCTTGCTCCCATTTTCACCTGCCTCCTTCGAGATATCCTAAAGTCGGTTTCATGCATCTCCTGAATCTTTAGTGTCTTCTTCTCCACTGGCACCTTCCCATAGTCTTTCCAATGTTCTCCAAACACTCTAACCCCCCTCCACCAAAACACAGTGTTTCCTTTGACCTTCCCACTGTACCTAGCCATAATTCCAATTCTCTCTTTATCTTTACTGCCAACTAAGTCCAAGAGACATTTATTAAATATCTACTATGGGCAAGGCACTATACTTAGCACAAGAAGCCAAAATTAAAACAGCCCTTGTACTCAAAAATATTATATTCTATAAGGAAGAATTAATAAGTGAATATATATTTATATACTTTACTATGTTCTCTAGAATTCTTATTGCAGATTTTTAAAAGAAGGGAGCTGGAAATGACTATGTAACCCAATATATGCCTGAACTGGAATTCTTCTCAAGCCAGGCCTCTATTTTCCCATATCCTCCTAAGGCAACTCTTTGTTGGCCTTTGGACAATATAAATTATTAGGAAGTTCTTGCTTGAGACAAAAATCTGTCTTTTTTGTAAATTCCTCCCATTGATCCCTTTTCTACCCTCTGGGGCCAAGAAGAAGTCTGATCCCTTCTGCACATGGGTTAGTCATGCCATTTGTAGTTAGTCATTGAGGGTAACCCTCAATTATATACTTAATCTATTATCTTGCATTGTTTTTTAATTGTTTCACATGCCTCTCCAACTGCACTGTACATTTCTGGAGGGCAGACACCATGTCTTATCCTGTATGCTCCATGAAGCTTAAGCCCAGTAGCCATTCAATGAATTCCTGCTTATTAATAGATCTGATTTCTGAGATTTGCCTATACCAAGGAAGAGTAGCTTGCTCCAGGCCCCTACCCAGAGCATCTAGTGACTCTTTGTGTCTCATTTCTGAGTGCCCCCAAAGCCCATCAGAGACCCTTTGGGTGAAGAGGAGGGTATGTCTTTGAAAAACCTAGAGCTTGTGGGAAATAGAGAAAGTCACTATTCAGAGCCTGTTCATCTTTTGGAAGCCTGTACCTTACCAAGTCCTTGTTGGAATGCATATTATCTCTTAGAACAGACAAACACATTAGATTTTTAACTCATTTTAAGTAAAAACTCAACAAGAGAAAGTTTTCAACATTTGTTTTCATAGGATTTTTAGTTCCAATTTTTTTTGCCACCCTCCCTTCCTTCCCTCCTCCCCAAGACAGAAAATAATCTACTATAGGTTATATATGTACAATCACATTAAACATATTTCTGCATTAGTCACATTGTGAAAGAAGAGTCAGAGCCCAAGGGAAAAACCTCAAAAAATAAGGGGGAAAAGCCCCAAAGTAGAAACAGCATGGTGCAATCTGCATTCATAAACCACAGTTCTTTTTTCTGGATGTTGAAGACATTTTCTATCATGAAATTCTTTGAAATTGTTCTGGACCATTGCATTGCTAAAAAGTGCCAAGTCTTTTACCATTGTTCATCACACAATGTTGCTGTTACTGTGTACAATGTTCTCCTGGTTCTGTTCCTCTCAGTAAGTATCAGTTCATGTAAGTCCTTCCAGGTTTCTCTGAACTCCTCTTGCTCATCATTAGTTTTCACATTGATTTTTTAAAACTTTGTGTTCTAAATTTTCTTCTTCCCTCCCTCTTCATCTCTCTCTATGAAATCCAGCAATTCAATATGTAATACATGAGCAGTTATGCAAAACATCTTCTCATTAGTCAGGTTGTGAAAGAAAACAGAAAAAATACCTTTAGAAAGAAGACCTAACAAATAAAATTATACTTCAGTCTGTATTCAGATACCATCAGTTCATTCTCTGTTAATGGTTTCCATTTATCATATGCCCTTCTGATATCATCCTGCTCATCATTACTTTCAGAGTTACTATTGCTAACTGTATTAACTGCTATCTTATTCTCTCCCCTTGATATTTACTCTATTTTCTATCTTCCTTCACCGCCAACAACAGAAAGAAACAGTAGTGTTTTGGTTTGAGAAATTGCTTAATGTCAATGCACTTGACTCAAGAGAGCTGAATGCTGGGGAAGCCACAAAATGTTTTGTGTTTCCATTTTCTCTAATTCTTGCCTACAATGGACAACTTGAGTACTGTGGCTTCATTTTAAAGCAGCATAAATATTATTTGACTCCCCCAGTCAATACTGCCTAACAAAAAAGCCTCTGTAGCACATAGAAGGCAATGTAGGGCCTGGGAAGGGACGTGAGGATGGAGGACAGGAAGAAAGGAGTAGCTGAAATAAAGGATAAGGGATCTGGAAAGAATGAGGTTGCATAAGAAAAGACACTGAGGGGAAAGGATGGAAAGGCAGGGAAAGTGAACCAGAGGGGTGAGAGACAGAAGGAAATAAGGGAGACTAGGGGAAGGGGGAGGGAAAATTGGAGAAAGTAGAAGGGAACATAGGAATTGGACATTTGGAAGTGGGTTGTTACTTTGAGGAAAAACCTAAACAAAACAAAACAACCCTGAGCCTGGAATCAGAGAACCTGAGTTCTAATTCTGGCTTTGCTACTTTGTAGATGTCTGATATTGAGCTGATCCCATTCCTTCTCTGGGGCTAAGTTTCTTAATCTTAAAACTGGGCAGATCAGATAAGGTGTTGTCTTGATTATTTCTTGCTCAAGATTCTATGATCTTATAATAAAATTTCCTATACCCAATATAGGAAGCATGACCTTGGTTGCTTATGTTACCCTAGAAAACTTTTCCATTTACATCTATTTTGACCTAAAACAAGTTATTTTGAAGATCTTTCCGGAGCTAACTGTTGAGTATAGGCATATTGAGCCAAATACTGTTTGCTTTTGGGGGGCACCCCTTGATTGAACCAACTCCATATAGCCAAAGGTGGGGCATTGGACATTGGGTTAAACTGTACATGTGAATAAAATACATTACTATACTCTACCCTAAGAGAAATAGCTAGCTAATTATGGAAGCTTTAGTAAATGTGAATTTGGAGCTGTTTGCTTTACTTAAGGAGAGGTCCACCTGCAACTTGTAAACCCCTCCATACCAGAGGACCTGGCCCAGGGAAAGCACTTGTCCAAATCAATCTGCCTTCTTGTTCCCCTCAGCATTACTCTTCAACAATGTGTATTTCTAGGGAAATTGTCAGGCCAATAGGAAGCCAAGAAGGCCATTACAATCAGTAAATGAGTGACTGAGTATTAAAAATTGGTAGAAAGTTCAGCATTAAAGGAAAGAAGCTGTCCAAACAAAACAGACTTTTCCATTAACACCCTCTAGACACTGTTTCCAGAGCATTTCTCTAAAATATAATGTAATCGGCAGAGACTTGAAATGCAAGTCTCCTGACATAAAAGCAAGCCTGTTTGTTTCCTCTGGGGGAGGCCAGGGTAGATAATAGGGGGAGGGAGGTCTTGATCCTTACTTGCATTTAGAGTTTGCATTTTCAAAACCATTCTGTCTGAAAGTGACAATTTTTAGAAACCTGACAAGAATCAGATGGAAAAAGTAGTTTCAGGAAAGGAAAAGAAGACAGAATTCCACCAAGACAAATGAAGGTAATCAGTAAATGCCAAAGCAGATTGCTCAGGTCTGTGGGCACCTAGAAAAGATTAATAGGCTTTTTTGGGTGAAAACCCCAAAAGATTGCCCCTCTGAAGCTTAGAAACTGGGGGACCTTTGATGAATCACTTGGAATTATCATAGGCATGTTGAACCAAATGATTGAGATGATTTTTTGAGGTGTCATCTCCTGACTGGACCAATGCCACATAGGCAGTCACCTCTTGTCCCACTACCTAGCCCCCAATCCTCATCATCTGCAAAGGAACAGGCTTGGCCTGATGACCTTTGAGGTTGCTTCCAGTCCTGGTCTTTGATCCCACAACAATAAACAGAAACACAGACAAGACAAGGGAAGGAAGGAGGTTTGAAACCAATTCAAATGAATGGTGAGGCAGCCAGGTTGTCAGCAAGCTGGAGCCCAAATTTCTGTCATATGGGACCTTTGGTCCTAAAGTTTAATTAGTACACAAATGAATGAGGGAATGAATAAATGTAAAATGAATGAAAAAATACTGAAGTCCTTTCTATGTGACCAATACAATAATAATAGTCAAAATTATAATTATTATCATAGCACCACCACCACCACCAGTCGTTCACAATCAGACAATGAGTTAGACTTTAAAAAGCACTTTCCCTCCAGAAATTCTGGAAGGTGAGAGGTTCAGCTATTATTATCTTTATTTTTCAGATGAGGAAGCTTGTTGAAAACAAAATTCTAAGGAGATTGCTATAGTTCTGCATGAGCTCATCTAGGTGGGCATTCCCTTCATTGGATGAGGTGCAATCCACCCACCCTCTCCTGGTTTTGCACAGTTGTCATTGTGCTGCCACTCATCCACTATAATGGAATTGACTGAAAAATGAAGTTGTCTTATTCTAATTCCAAGCTTCTTCATAGTGTGTGTGCGTGTGTGTGTGTGTACTTTCCTTCTTTTTCATCTTTTTCTTCTTCATCATCATCATCACCTTTTCTTTTTTTCCTTTTCCCTCCTCCTCTTCCTCCTCTTCCCCCTCCCTCTTATTCTTCCTCCTCTTTTGCTTCTTCCATTTAACTTTTTCATCTATTCTGGCTTATACTCTGAAACTCAGTCTCTCTCGGGACAAATTAAGAAAAGCTGACCAAATAATCATGGGCATTCAGTAATCAAGTGCATTTGAGGGGAACAATATGTGAATTTTGTGGTAATTTTGGCCACATAGACTTCACATCAAGGCCTCAGGAGAACATCAAGAAGTTGAGAGATAGACAGACATTGATCCTATTCATGAGACCCAAAGAATACTTGAGAGAATCCAGTGACTCTCTATTTCTCCTAGGATAAAATATAATATCCTTATTTGGTTTATAAGTCCATTCACAACATGGTCCCCATCTTCACTCCCAGGCTTCTTAGACCTTCCTCCTCACCATTTACTTGGTCATACAGTGATGCTGGCCTCCTTACTATCTTTTGTACTTGACACTTCATCTCTCAATTCAAGACATTTTTTTTCTGGCTCTTCACTATTCCTGAAACAGTCTTCCACTCATGGCTACCTCCTGAATTTCCTGGCTTTCTTCGAATCCCAGCTAAATCTCCACTTTCTTTCCTGGACCCACTTAATGATGATGCCTTTCCTCTGAGGTCATGTTCCATTTATCTTGTGAATAATATGTGTGTACATTGCTGTTTGTATATTGACCCCCACATTAGATCAGAAGCTCCTTGGGGTCCCAAAGTGTTTCTGTCTTTCTTTTCATTTCCAGTACCAGGCAAAGAGTAAGCCCTTAAAAAATGCTCATTGACTTGACTAAATCTGATGGTGAAAATTTGCACTCAGATCTCTGAAGATTTGGAAAACTGAATTTTATGGGCTTTTTCACTTTTCCCTTGTGGATTTTAACATCAGGATGCTATTATCCTATCGTCAGCAGTAGTTGACCAATATAGCTTTGTTTTATCTAGTTTTGCATTGATCTTAGATGCAAAGTTAATTAAAAGATAAATTTGCATCTTAGATGCAGTTGCAGGAAACCTATCCCTTTGCCAAATTGCTTCTGAGACCCTGGGTTGTGGAGGGGGTAGAGAACAGATGTTTTTAGGTGAATGAATAAATACCCACAGATAGCCCCATACACAGCTTCACAGGGGACCAGGAAAGACAGAAGAAGAGGAAAAATGTTCAGGAATACTGTGTTGGGGGGGTGGACTTTTGTTTGGACACTGTTCTATTAGTTTCTGTTCTATCAGACTAAATACAGGTAGATTAATAAAATCTACATTGTGCTTTTTTCTTTGTCTAGACTTTCCACCAATAAGAACTTTATAATGGAATGGATAAAGCACCAGCCCTGGATTCAGGAGAACCTGGGTTCAGATCTGGCCTCAGACACTTGACACTTACTAGCTGTGTGACCTTGGGCAAATCACTTAACCTTCATTACCCTGCAAAAAAGAACTGTACAATGGGTATAATAACACAGGTGAAGGCACTATGGTTTCTGGAATCCACTGAAGTTAGAGTGAGGATTATATTGAAATCCCTTCTGAAACATTTCCTAGCTTTGTGACACGGGATCTTAACCTCCCTTGACCTCAGTTTCCTCATTTGTAAAAGGGATGGCATTACAACTAAGGTACCTCCTATACACAGTTTTAGTTGATAATATAGGAAAGGGGCTTTGAGATCTTTAGAGTGCTATTTAATGTCTGTTTTATATTTGTTATTATTATTACTGCTGTGGTGCAATAGAAACAACTTGGTCTGGGAGCCTAAAATACATGAGTTGAAAACCCACCTTGAGTAATTTATTAAACCTCTCTGAGCTCTTGACACTTCCTTTATACATTGTATAAAGCATTGTAGCAAAGCTGTTGACCTCCACTGAGAGAGCCATTTTGCTCACCAGAGTTCCCTTCACCAATAAAATCAGAGGTGCCATCAATATCCAATGGCAGCCTTTCAGCACTTCAATAATCATAGGAGTGGTCTGAATAAAATGGCTGTGCTTCTCCATCTCTGACTGGAGAGTGGGATCCTTGAAAACCAAATGGATGACAATGGATGTAAAAGATATCTGAGACATCTGTCATGATCTCAGCTTGAGGATGCTGTCTTAAATCATGAGAGTCTAAAACTTAGGGAAAAACTTATAAGGTGTTACTTGAGACCCAGGAATAGTAAATGTCTTTCCCACATATACACAGCTAGAAAGTATCAGAGGCAGAATCTGAACCAAGTTCTCCAAAGTCCACACTCGATCCCCCTCGATGATACTACCTTGGAATTTCAAGGTGGATTAACATTATCTATTCCCTGAGACATAATAGCAGAGAATATGTCAGGTATCTGGACTATTTTACAGTACAGAGAAAGTGGAGAAGGCCTAGCGCCCTGGGGCCTGGAAGAGTTCACACAGTTTGAAAGTTGGAAGGGGGCTCAGGAGTCACCATCTATCCCAACCCATATTCCAAAGGAATCCTCACCTTAATAGACTTGACAAGAGGTCTTCCAATCTTTGCGTGAAGATCTACAAAGGAGGTGGAACACTATACCTCTCATTCCAACTAAGTACCCTGATGGAAAAAGCGCTGGGACTAGAGTCAGGAGGACCTGGGTTCAAATCTATACTCAGATGATTACTAAGTGTGCAACCCTGGGCAATTCACTTAACCTGTTTGCTTTAGTTTTCAAATCCATAAAATATGGATAATATCAACTTTTAACTCCAAGGGTTGTCATGAGGATCAGAAGAGAAAATATTTGAAAAGTGCTTAGTACAGTGCCTGGCATGGAGTAATCACCATAGAAATCTTCCTTGTCTTTACCATCATTGCCGTCATCAACATCATCATTCCATTTTGAGACACGTTTAATTGTTCAGGAGTTTGCTCAGACATTCATCCTAAGTTGACCCTTTTGCAACTTTCACTCATTACTCCTACTCTTGCTCTCTGGGACCAAAGGGAACAAAGGAAATCTCGATGTCCTAAGCCAGTTTTGCCCATGGCTTCCATGTCCTAAGCCTGGCAAATAATCATTGATCTGTTGCCTAAGAAAGATTTCAGTCTGTTCTGGTTCTCTCAATTTGATTAATGATCTACTTTGGCTAAAATTCCTTTGGAAATAGATATCTATTCTTTTTTTTTCTTTTTTCTTTCTTTTTTTTTTTACACTTATTTTTGGTGAGGCAATGAAGGTTAAGTGATTTGCCCAGGGTCATATAGCTATTAAATGTCAAGTGTTTGAGGCCAGATTTGAACTCAGGTCCTCCTGAATCCAGGGCTGGTGCTTTATGTACTGTACCACTTAGCAGTCCCCTCTTTCTTTCTTTCTTTCTTTCTTTTTTTTGTGGGGCAATGAGGGTTAAGTGACTTGCCCAGGGTCAGACAGCTAGTGTCAAGTGTCAGAGGCTGGATTTGAACTCAGGTCCTCCTGAATCCACGGCTGGGGCTTTATCCAGATATCTATTCTTTTATCCACTTCCAATTATTAACAGAATTTGAGAATTTCAATTAGAAGAGGCTTCAGGGACCATGTAGATCAACCTATATCAAAGAAGAATCCCCACAGTGTGATAGAGTGATAAGTTATTTAGTCAATATTTAAAATCACCAAACAAGAACAGTGATAACTTATTATAACCTATTTTTACTATAACCACTTTTTCTTTTCTTTCTCATTTAAGAAATAATCATAGGATCTGAGAATTTGAATTAGAAGGGTCTTAGAGGATCATTTCCCAAAGTGTTAAGGGGTCTAGAAATCCTAGATGCTTATTATCATAAAGTTAGGGATTTAGAACCAAAAATAGACCATTCCATTTAGAGACCATCCCCCACCTTTTCTAGATGAGGAAACTGAGACCAGAGATGAGAAGGGATTTGTTCAATGCCCAACACAATGGGTGACATATCAGTTCTGCAGCCAGGTTTCAAACCCAAATCCCTTAACTGAAAAATCTAGTCCTCTTTCCCTGTCATTAACATTATTAAAAAACAAAAACACTGGATCATTATATTTAAATTTTGACTCTTTGTGCATGGCTCAAGTGACCTTGACAAGACTTTCAAAGTTCTGTGGCATTAGGGAGAATTCAAAGCACTGGTTGTCTTTAATGACATTGCCTGACTCAAGGGTAGAAATAAGATGGAGAACCACTTCTTGTTGGCAACCAGCAGGCTCTAGCTCTCCCATTTGAGCTTGAGGTCTATCATTATATTTCCTCCTATTATGTATTTAACTACATCAGATATTCCTATTAAACACCATTTCAAAGGTTGCCATTCTTCTTGGGAGGTAGAATGAAAGGAGGTGGAAGAGATGGAAGTGAGATGTTCCAAAGCAATGGATTATTTGGGTGTTCAGTTTTCCCATGACCTTTGGAGTTAATGGGGCTCAGCCCAGCTGCTGATGGGACAGAAAAGTAACACAGTTGGGTGTGTGTTGGCAAGGGGGGGGTCAATGTGTAATTAACCAGTGGCCAATGCCAATAGTGTTTCATTTGTGTGTACCTGCCATAGCTAAAATCAGATATAAAGAGACATCATTTTGCTTAGCATTACCACTCTGTCAGCATCAGGTCCAATATTTGTGCAGACTACTTGCTGAGTTACAAAAGGAAAGTCAATTGATTTGGAAAGATATTGTTCAACATCCCCCCTTTTCCCTTTAAATTTGGTCATTTGGACCCTTACCCATTTCCCCCCTTAATGTCATCTTGTGTGTGTGGGGAATTTCTTCCTTTTTCCCAGTGAAAACGTTTCCTGGTTCTCTCCAGTGGCTTGCTTCAATCTGATGCAATGAGCATCACCTTGCAGACCCCAACTTCAATATCAACCTCCAATAAACTGCTCAGCTAACAGGAAGCTCATTGTGGGCTGAGGTTCCAAGGCTCCCCCACTCAGGCGAGAGGCATCAGGTTACATCAAGGCCCTTAGGATGGAATATGCACACCAGGGAAAGCCAGCCAAAGGGGTCAGGCCTGGGCTTGTTTTATGTGACCTCAGTTGGTTTTATTTTATTTAGGCAAACGTTTTTTTGGGGGGGCACAGGGCCCGTAAAAACTCTTACCTCTTAAAGGAGCCCATTGTTAACAATTTGTTCATCACAGCTCCCTCGACCTCACCAAAAAAGTTTCCAGTCTGTAAGAAGACATGAGAAAAAGCACAGATAACTGCTGCAAGAACAGACACTAAGAAATATACATGGCCTATATTAGAGTATGAGGAACTAATGAGTGAGGTTCTATCCACAAAAAAGATGGGTTTTTAAGGCTACTGTAACATTACAAAAATGCAAAAATGCCTTACCAGTAATAAGCGATGAGAACACAAAATAAACCCATAAGCCAACATGAAAGCTTGCACAACACATGGGGAAGGGGTGGGTTGTGCTGGACTGAGGTTAGAATTGTAAAGCTGGTGTCCTCTACCTTGCAGAGGAGACACGTATTAAGGAAGGTATTTTCTCTGGTGAGTAACCTAACACTCCATAAAGGTAAAAATACATTATGGAAAGGGCTTCCTCTACATAATAAAATAAATTGTTTACAATTCCTGGATGACCTGTAACCACCCATATCATCAGCTCTGTGAATTTCCTTGCTTTAGAATGAGTTCTTTCTCAGAGCCACTTTCTGTTGAATACCCTACTTTGTATATCCATGGTTAAGAAGTAGACAGAGAAGGCTAGACCTTTCAAGTATACAGTACAGCTTTGCTGATGACTATCATTCAATTTGGCCTGATGTGAATGAAGATCCCTAACACACCTGATAATGCAAGGTACAGTGTTAACTTCCTACCATGAAGGCAATATGTTTGTAGGTCTGAGATTCAGCCCAGGTGGGGATTTGGAAAATTCAGGAACATGTGCATGTTTTTTTTTTTTTTAAAGTGGGCTTTCCAATAAAAATTTAAAAATGCAATTCAGAACTCTTTCCCTTAGTGGAGGGGGATGGGGGAAGGGTGGCTTAAAAAAAAAAAAGATAATATCCAGATATAAGGCAAGCAAAAAGCTTCCTTCCTTCCTTCTGCAAGGTTGTTCATTCCTGCCACTTTATTGGTACTAATGGAGATATAGTCTTTTAAGGTCAAAAGAAGATGAAGAAAAAGAAAAAGAAAAGAAAAAGAAAAATTCTGAGGATTTATGGGGGCAAAATACATTATATTCCTAAATTACATAAATTCCATTGGTTTTGTATTAACTAAACCCCAATTCCATTACAAGTAACTGAGTTGACCTCAACTATGCACCTGGGAGTTTCCAGGCAGAAATGTTTGCAGACCTCGCCAGAAAAAAAAAAAAAGAAAGAAAGAAAGAAAAGAAAAGAAAAAGAAAGAAAAAAAATTCTTAAAAAAAAAAAAACATTCCTCTGTCTGAATAGTGAGTATAGCCTTTTTCACTTGAGGGAAACTTGGGAGCTTTTCCAAAATATGTGGGTGTGTGTAGCCCGCGAGAAGCCAGGAGGACATTGGTATTTCATGTGCATAAGTATACCAATTTCAATGGAACTAGTTGTTAAATGAAGAAGAATTATCCTAATTGGGGCACAGGAAGTCAGACAGTCTCAAACAAGTCCAGGCTTAAAAGACAAGCAGAGCTATCATGTTGTGTTTTAGTCTTATTCAAGGAGAAGATCAAGGAAGTGAATTGAGCACAGAAGCCTGGGTGAATGTGTAGTATATGTGTGCCTTGGGGCAGGGAGGACTTGGTCAGGGTGGGGAGCTTATGTACAGCTTCCACAACTTGGTAATTGTTGATATTTGCACCAGTCATTTGATTATTTCCTTGGTGGATTTTCATATTTTCCACATAACACAAATATTTATTCTTGCCTCTCCTAGCCTTCTTACAGATATTTCAAGATCAATTCCCCTCTTGGTTAATTGATATGTACAGAGATGCAAAACCAACTTCTATCTAAATTCTGGATCTTCTGAATGTCTTAATTTTTATTTCTTTGCATTGTGGACAGAGATTCAGCTAAATCAGCTCAACTTCACAAAAAATCCTGACAAAGAATTGGCAAAACATTACCTTTGGACTTTCCCTGTATTCTGGAAAAGTTGGGTTACTGCTTGTGTTATATGCTGGAGCTAAAGCTATCATCAGACAGACAATTCCCATGAAAATTAAACAAATTATTAGATTGTGTTTGTGGGGACATTTTTTATTACCAGCCAAATTATTTATTTCATTTATTTCTTTGGAGAGTTTTAACACATCGAGTTCAGGAACAAGGAATATGATGGCTTTGGATAAAACAAGCATTACATGATATCACAATCCAACAGGTTGCTTGGCTCAGCAGAAATGATTCTGGTAGGGGGACAGGATCTAATGAAGCCAGCAGGAAAATGAAAAGATTAAGCAAACAAATAAAGGAAAAGCAATCAAGATGGTCACAACCTCTTAACTGTTAATAGGCCATTAATAGTAGAATGAATAGCAACCATTTCTCCCTGTGCCAATGTCTTTCACTCTATGTCATCACTAGTCTCAGGATAACAACATTAAATGACTAAATTGCAGGATATTAGAACTGAGTTAGAATCTTTTTTAAGACACTATGTGTATGACACTGGATAATTTATTTTATTTCTCCATTTGTAAGGTGGGGATTGTACAACTTATCAGACCTGTTATACCATCTTGGTTTCAGGTACAAATGATATAGTAGATGCAAAGCACTTTGGTAACCTCAAAGTGCAATAGAAACATTTATAGAAAATAGCATAGAAGTGCAATAGAAACATCTGCTTTGACTGTTGTAGTTATTATTGTTGTTGTTTTTATCTTCTTTCTCATCATCAATATTATTGACATCATTGTAGCTAGTATCTATATAAAACTCTGGTACTGTCATTTGATTATCACAATAACTTTATGAAGTAAATGCTGTTAATTATTCCCATTTTACAGATGAAGAAAGGAAGGTTCACCTAAAGGTAATGACTTCACCAAAGTCATGCAGTCAGTTAGTGGTCAGTGTCAGATTAGAACACATCTTTTATCTCCCAGTCTGGTTCTGGCCATCACATCAAAAGTGCTTCACCCTTCTCTTCTCTTGTCACTTTTGACACACTAATTTAACCTTCTGTCCAAATGCAAGAAGAGCCTGACATACCGAAATGTCCACTTTGGCTTCTGTCTCTTTTTCGTTGACAACTCTTCTGATAGCAACTGTCATTTTAAGTTAAAAAGAAAGTGTAGCCTAGATATTGGTGCTCATCTCCTTCAGTCTAGTTGCTGTTACAGCCCCTTGCCCCTCTTTCTCCTACCTGGCACCAGCAGTTCAATCAGTGCTAGAGCATTTCTTATCTCTCTTGGGACCCATGTCCCTGAATGCTGAGTGCTGGAGTTAATCCTGTGACTTGGTTATCAGGTTAAAAAAAAAAAAAAAACAGAAAAAGGAGAGTCAAGTATTCTGAAGAGCTCTGTGTCATTCCCACCCCCCTCTTCCCTAAGGAGATAACATGTCATGAGGACATTTTCCTTAAAAGTGGCCCAAATGCTTTGAGGAACATCTGCCCTTAGTTAAATAACCCTTTCTTTGGCAGAGACAACCTTGTGGCAAAGAGGTCTTTCTATAAATTGATCTTTTAATGCCTTTAAGAGAAGATCCTCCTCACCCTGAACTGAAAAAAAAATCCTTTGGAGCCCCATGAGGAGTCATTTCCATTGTTGGAGGGTATGGGGTGGAACATGTTTATAATCTGTTATTTGCCTCTTAAACACAGATTGCCTGAACGATTTAATATGGCTATTAGCTTTCCTCATTCCAGACACCTCCTGGCTTTTTGGGTTGGGGCTAGTAGAGAGGTTTCTTACTTACCTGTGTGTAGTCTTCAGACACCAGGATGAAGCCATTATTGTCTATGAGATAACAATTTATGGTCTAGAAAAGAAAGTTCAGTTTGGGGGGTTTAGGTGGGTTGGGTATGAAATGATATCTTTTGATTAAGGACGACTTTTGGGGTTTTAGGTCAGTGGAAATATGGGCTAGTTTAAAGAGTTAGTGGGATGCTCAGGCAACATCAGTATTTATTTTCTAAACAAACAAACAAAAATCAACGAGCTCCTAAACACCCCTCCTATAGATGGGAAATATAAGCAACAAAGATCTGTGGTTCAGAGTTTCTTCACAAATTTCTACTTTTCCCCCCTAAAACAATGGGAAAGTCAAGGCCTGGGGACCTCATGGTTGTGTCCCAGCCTTGTGTTTTGAGTCCAGCCCCAGCACAATGTCATTACTCTAATGATGTATTAATGAAAACACAGTGTCAGCTTGGAGGAGCAACAGGGGACCAGGTAATATTTTTTAATTTGTTCATAGATTGAGGCAGGGGGGAAGGGGAGAGGCTTCTGTAAAAGGGGCCCCTCAGGTCTCCTAAAGCTTTTTCAAACTGTGCTTTTAATTGGGAGCTGGATTCAGGGGCAGGGCTGTTAGCTTTGGGTAACTCAGACGCATGAAGTGGAGCAAGCAAGGGGAGCCCATTCTGGGCTTCCCCCACACGACTTTAATCTCCAGTGAATGATTTGCTACGGGCTAAGTTTTAATTACAGCTGCCGAGTTGAAGCTGAAGGTTTAATTCAATCCTTGATGTAACTCCGGTTCTATTTATTGCAGCTTTACATACCGCCTGCAACATTTAATTTGTAACATATCTTTACCCGGAGCTGAATTCCACCCAGCACTGGGCCACCGCAGGGCTGGTGTATGCTGGGACGTTTCCTGACCCACAGGGCTGGCTTTAAACAGGCTCAGAGGACCAGGGATCTGGCTGCCTCTGAAACACACACACATACACACACACAAATGCACATGCACACTCTAGAGCATACACATTCATTCATACGTTTACACATTCAAACACACACACATGTGTGCTTGAATGTATATATATTTTATATATTGTATGTATATTTGTGTATATGTGTGTTTATATATCCTCTTGAACACACATATAGACAGATACACAGAGACACACACATGCATAGAAATTCAAATGTACATGCACACTCTAGAACACACATACATATAATGTATATAATTGGATATATTGGATGTAGATATAACGTAGATGTGTGTGTTTATAAGTGTGTGTTCAAGAGTATGTATATATACTCTTGAGCATACACATATGTGCATTACATATACAATTATACACATTATATATGCATTCAAACACACGTGTGTGTGTAAAAGCATGAATGAGTATGCCTGTGCATTTGATTTTCTATGTGTGTGTGTGCATGTGTGTGTCTGTGCGTCTCTGAGTGTTTATGTTTCTGTGTTCAAGAGTAAATATGCATCTATATATTTATATATACACATATATACATACATTATACATACATACATGCATACATATATATAAACACACACACACACACTCTTGAACACATGTACACATTTACACATCCAAAAGGAAGCAGGGATTTGTCCATTCTCTAAATTCTTCATGACAAAAAGCTCCACCCCCGAGATTCAGCCTCGATCTACATGAGAGATATTACAGAGAGGCAGAGTAGAGAAACTGCATTTTGTGTTTTTAAAAGGAACTAGGTTAGGGAAAACTGGGCTTTACCTCTGAGCACTGAAATCCAGAGGACAAGAACATTTACCGTGTTTATTTTTTTAATTATGTATTTTAAATTTTGTTATATTTGTATTTTGACAGTGAATTCACTCCTTAGCAGCAGAGAAATTAGCTAGCAAAAATAATTCATCAAACTAGGAAGAAGATATGTGGCGTGCTTTCTCCATTTCAGTGGCCCCATTAACTAACTGCACTCTGATCTTCCCTGGGTGGTGCCCTTCCTGGTAGTAGCTTTGCCATGTCAAGAGGCTCTCCCACACATGATCTGGAGGCAGGTTAATCGTTGCTTTCCAATTGTACAAAACTTACTAGTTCTAGCTTTGGGAGGTAGACATTACAAATCCCCAAATCACAGACAGTTGTGCTTTATGGAACAATGCTTCCACCAACATGACTTTGCAGTCCCATCCTTGAGGTAGTATAACCATACTATACCAGATTGTATCAATGTATTCTGGTCCAGTAGAATTTGGGACAAATTATAGAGGCCATGCCAACTCAGCAGTGTCTCAACTTGGTCTTCCCTCCTCTTCCTGCTAAGTCTTAGTTTCTTTAGTTCCTCCTCCTTTTCTATTACTTGCCATGGAAGGTGAACTCTATAAGCATCCAAATCCTCTCTCTTTTCCCCCGCTCAGGGAAATGAGGGTTAAGTGACTTGCCCAGGGTCACACAGCTAGTAAGTGTCAAGTGTCTGAGGATGGATTTGAACTCAGGTCCTACTGAATCCAGGGCTGGTGCTTTATCCACTGTGCCACCTAGCTGCCCCATCCATATCCTCTCTATTCAACTCCAGTTCTTTGTACAGGACTAAGTACCCTGTAAAACACTGGCTCCTGATATCAAACTTTGGTGAAACCCAAAGAAAGCAAAGCTAGTAAACAAGGGAATTATAACTATATAAAGGTTCATTTCAACATAATAGAAATACTTCTTCTGATCTGACAGAATGCTTGTACCATGCTAAGTTCAGGAATAGAGAAAAGGTTCAGTTTCTAGGGAGTCATGTCCAATAGTCCTGCTTTTCCTACCCAGTAAAACTTTATTGGGCATCTTGTCTAAGCCTATAGGGTATGAACCAATGACAACTCTTCATGATGGCTCACCCTGTCCTGGGGGTGAAAGTGCCACAGATTGGAATCAGAAACTCTGTAGGCCCAAAACTCAGGACAGAAACCAGAGGGATAGAAAATTAGTGAAAGGCCATATTTGTAGTACTGTTTTAAGTCCAGTGGAAAGATAGGAAGCTGGACTGTTTCCAAAGAGCAAGTGCAAATGATGACAACAACAAGGAGATCTCTCGCCTACAGCTATGATTTAGTCTATACTAAGCTCAAGGTAAAGGTTTTACTATGTCATGAGAATAATATTATTAATAAAATAAAATAATGGCTTTCATTGTTAGTAATAATAATGATAATAAACATAATCATAACAAAATGGACATTTATAAGTCCTTTATAGGGTTGCAAAAATGTTTATATGTATTCTCTCATTTGAGTCTTATTATAAGACAGTGAGATAAATATTTCAGGTAGTATTAGACCCATTTTACAGAAGAGGAAAATGAGTCTTACTACCTGTGTGACTTTGGGCAAATTATTTAACCTCTTGAGGACTCAGTTTTCTTACTATAAGATCAAAGAGTTGGACAAAACGACTTCTAAAATCCCTTCCAGTTTTAAATATAGTTGCATGATGTCCCCAAGGTCACACACCCTAACAGAGTGACCTTGCAAAATACTTCTGTAAGGGCCATGTGATACGTTTCAGCCCCTTTGTCATCCTGGAGACACAGGCAATCTGTGGACCAATTACTTCATTTGACCAATGAGATGCTGATCTGATCAGTCTCTTTGATGATAGGATAGAGGGAAAGCTACATGATTTAATCTGAGACATATTTCAGATGTTTGTCAGCATTAGGGTTCACAGGACTATCTCTTGGAACAAAAGCCTCGGCCTAATAGAGGTAGCATGAGAAAGCTATCCATTCTTAACTGCATATCCTTGTAACCTTTTGTGGAAGAAAACACATATGGTGCTCTAAATCCTAGACCAGTCAGTCCTCCTTGGCCCATTCATCTTGGTCAGCTTATTGGTATAATAACCCCAGGGACATAAACAGTGGTGTCTGCAGGAATGGGAGCCCCTTCTTTACTAAATATAAGTGCACTTCCCAATGCCAAAACAAAGGGATTGATCTTGCTTCCAGAATCTGTCTTCTATTTGCTGAAATATTCAGTAAAGATTAGTTTATTCTGTAGTGATAATGGATTGGAATTAATTTCCTTGTTATAATCTATTTTTTCATTAAAAATGAATTTCATTACAGTTTTTTATGAGTGGATATCCATGGCTACATATGGTATATGTTTAATCTGCCCTTTCAAAGTTCTCCCTTAAGATCCTTCTGTTACTGTAGTGGATGGAAAACTTAATTTGGAATTAAGAAGACCTGAATTCAAATCCTGACCCTTATTTTTATCAGTTTTGTCACCATGGATGAGTCATTTCATGTCTCTGAAACTCAGTTTCCTTATTTGTAAACTAGGTCTAATGGTATTTGTCTCACCAGCCTGACAAAGTGTTGCTTCAAGGCTCAAATTATATAAAACCCTTAAATGCTCTGCCAAAACCTTATGCAAATATGTATCATATGTATCATTACTGTCACATGAAATTCAGAGTCCTGAGGACACTGACATTTAACAAAAGTCATTGATAATCCTAAGTGTCAGGCAGAGAACCAGAATGATAAATGTCCAACATCCTGCATTCTACATTTTATAAAGTGAGTGAAAGGAACTTGGGGTGTTTAGATTGAAGAAGAGAAGGCTCAAGGAAGACATGATTACTGGGCTTAATTATTTGCAGGTCTCCCATGAGGCAGACTGATTCAAGGGAACAAAACCAAGAAGAATGGGGTAGACCCAACAAAGTAGCACATTTAGACATGGCAGGAGTAAAAGTAAAAGAAAATAAACAGAACTAGCATCCAACAAAACCCTTCCTAACAAGACAAGTTTTCCAGTGCGGAATGGTCTGCTCGCAGATGTAGTGGGCTCTTTCTGATTGAAAGGCTCTACTTGAAGGCGCTGAGGGATGACTCATTACTGATGTTACTGTGAGGATTTCTGCTCTGGTACAGGTTGGACTATAAGATCTACAAAGTTCCTTCCAACTCTTAAAATCCATGATTCTTTGGTAATAGACATGTTGCTCATTCATTTATTGATTTATAGCTGTTGAATGAATAAGTGAGTTAACATAGAGCCAAAACAGATACATATGCTAGGTTCTGGGCCCCTATCAGGCAGCTAGGGGGTGCAGTGAGTAGAATTCCAGGCATAGAATCAGGAAGACCTGAGTTCAAATCTGGCCTCAAACCCTTACTATGTAACTGTGAACAAGTCATTTAACACTATTTGCATCAGTTACCTCATTTGTAAAATGAGCTGGAAAGGAAACGTCAAACCACTCCATTATTTTTGCCAAGAAAACCCCAAGGTGGGTCATAAAGAGTCAGACATAATGGAAACAAATGAACAATAACAACGATGATAGTCACCTACTAAGCAAAGCTCATTTGGATTTGGCTGCTGCAGTTAGGACAATAAGGGCTTCCTGTACCACAACCCCCCACCAAAGCAAAACAAAACTGCCAAGCAGCTGGTAATAGAAAGGCCCTAAACCTATGCTCTCCATAGACTTAGGATTTCCTCAGTCATAGGAATCACTCAAATGACTGGCTCCAGACGAGTAATGGCAAAGAGTACACATCAGAACAAGGTGCCCATACCTGGTAGAATCAAGTCTATGATGCTGGAATTCAGCTTTCCCCAGGGAAGCTGTCTGGCCCCTAGAAAGTGGGAGCACATTTGTGTGTGGGGGGGGGGAGGGGGGAGTGGATGCAATGGGCCCTGGATGGCATCCAAAATAAAGCTTGTCTGTGAAGTCCGTGGGAGGCTGCCACACCAGCCACTGCCACGGACCAAGGCTGGGAAACAGACAAACTTAATGGGCCCACAGAGATCTTATTAATGGGGGCCTGATCACTTGAGGGCAGTGAGGATTGGGAGGTCTCACAGCCCTAATTAAAGTAGGTGAAATGGGAATGACAACATTGAAACAGAGCCAAGCTGGAGAGGATGCAGGCTGGGAGTGAAGGAGGGGCCTGCCTTTACTTTGTACTCACTTTAATGGGTTGTTGAAAGTGAAGGTTTAAAAACAAGAAGGAAGTATATCTCAAAGGGAAAGTGAACCATGAGACCTCTCCCTCTCCCTCCCTCCCTCCCTCCCTCCCCCCCTCTCTCTCTCTCTCTCTCTCTCTCTCTCTCTCTCTCTCTCTCTCTCTCTTTCCCCCCCTCTCTTTCTCTCCCTTCCCTCCACCTATCTTCTTCCCCTCCCCTCCCCCACCTTCTATAGTATCATTGCATCACAGCTAAAAGGGAGATAGGAGGTCACTTAAGCTCTTCATTTCCCAGAAGATGAAATTGAGGGCCAGAGAGGTTCCAGACTTGCCCAAGGTCACATGGCCATTCTATTCCTGATTCAGAAATTATATCTGTGGACAGACACTTGAGCTACTTACCAGCTTTATGAGACTTGGCAGAAATCAAGGTTTATTGTCAAGGTGTAGAAATTTTGATTTCCCTGGTGAATGATGGATCTTATTGGGAAAGCTGCTGAATGGGAGTGAACAGTGGTGTGGGAAGGACCTATCCTGGCATGCTCATTCCCATACTGCCATTCACTGAGTATCCTAGGATCTCATAATTAGAGCTGAAAGGGACTTTGGAGTCGATCTATTCCAACCCTCCTCCCATTTCTCCAAATGACAACACTGAAGACAGGAGAGATGGAAAGAATGAATCAAAGTCAGATGAGTAGAAAATTGCAGAGTAAATATTTGAATTTATATCCCCCACCTATGAATTCATTACATTTTTTGCTGCACGGTGCTTCACCATGATTGCTAGAAGGAAAATATCAACTCAAGAATTAAATGCCTAGAATACATACTTTCCTTTCATCTGCTTCATAAAATCTCATTTTCTAAGATGCAGCTTACGCACCATCTTCTGCATGAAACCTTTCCTGATTCCCCAAAAGTGACAGCCCTCCTTCTCAAATTATGGTGTATATAACTAATACATATATAATATATACATGTTTGTTTATACATGTGTGTATTAATTCTCATTAAATTTATGTTGTTTGTATTTTTATCTGTATTGATGTCTCTCTCACTGGAATATAAATTCGCTACAAGAAGGAGTTCTTGCATGTTTTTGGTATTTATATTCCTAGTGCTTATCACAGTCCCTATTAGTGGTATGGGCTTAATAATTACTTGATTGATTGAAAGTCATCAGTTTTAGTCTTATACAAGAGAGTCTTGTGGGGGGAACCATGCTTGATAATCAGATATTTTCTAGAAGGTGACTCTTTGGGCTAGAAAATGGAGGCTGGTGACCTAGACTGGGAAGACAAATTGAAGAACTCATCTCCAAGTCACTAAGCATCTCATTGTTGAAGTGAACATCCACATCCCAGTTCAATGAGTGTTTATTAGAAGAAAAATCCTTTCTCCATTTTGGGATGGCTGTCATTATTGGGTGGCCTTCCAAGACATATAGTTCCAATTGGCCACTTTGCTACTCCCACCTTTTGTTTCTCATTCTACCCTCAAGCCAAAGAGGGTAAGTTGGATGCTTCTGTCACAAGACAGCCATTCAAATAACGGAATGGAAGTAAAGTGTCCCCTTGAGTTTTCTCTTCTATAGAAGAAATATCCACAGTTCCTTCAAAAGATTTTTTCTTGGCATGACTCTCAAAGCTACTTCCTCATCCTGCTTGTCATCCTCTGGTCAACTTTTCACTTTAGCAATGCCTTTCTTAAAATAAGGTGCCACGGAGGCAGCTAGGTGGTGCAGTGGACAAAGCACCAGCCCTGGATTTAGGAGGACCTGAGTTCAATCCAGTCTCAGACACTCAACACTTAACTAGCTGTGTGACCCTGGGTAAGTCACTAAACCCCCAATGCCCTACAAAAAAAAAATATGATGCCACCTTGGAACTGAATATAATACTGAAGTCATGGTTGGACCAGAGTAGAGGATAGGAAAGAATGGTGGAGTGCTGGAAGCTTCCATTCACTCCAAATAACACACAGATACTTTTGAGATAAACCACTGTCTAATTACGATCCTTTCATCGCAGCCTTACAAGGTCATTGTTGAATACTAAAGACCTTTCTCTTTTTTTCTATTGAAATTCTAGGAGACGTAGCTGGTATAGGGCTGACTTTGGAGTGAGGAAGAACTAAGTTCATGTGGAATTCCAGATTTGGAGAACGAGGTGACCTCAGAGGCCATTGAATTCCTGGTTTTATAGATGAAGAGACTGAATTTGAAGATGGTCGAAGGATTTGTCCAAGATCATATGAGTAGTAAATTCCAGGGATGGTATTTGAATTGATATGGATGGCATGACATATTTTCAATGTGCTTAGTAATATATATATATATATATATGTGTGTGTGTGTGTGTGTGTGTGTGTGTGTGTCTACATATGTCTCTGTATGTATACATGCATATACAAATATGCATGATGTATATGTGTATGTTGTGTGTGTGTGGGTATGCATGTGTATATATGTATGTGTATTAAAATATATGTGTTGTCTTCCCTATCAGAACATCTGCTTCTACAGGGCAGCTGCCATTTTTATCTTTTTTTTTATCCCCAGGTTTAGCATAGCACTTGGCACATATTAAGCACTTCAGAAATACTTTCTGATCCATTTTTACTTGACTTCTTAGTGCGAGACTCTGACTATTATTGACAGGAATTGCTAAGATATAACAGAAGGAAGAATTTAGTAGTTGGAATTTCCCTAGACAAATAACATCACAGGTCTGTATACCAATACCACCTCCCAAAAGGAAAACAAAACAAAACAAAACAAAACAAAATATCATCTTATTAGATTCAGCCTAATAGTTCATGGAAAAGGGCAGCCACAAGACGCAGTGAATAGAGTGCTAGGCCTGAATTCAGGAAGATCCATCTTCCTGTGTTCGAATCCAGCTTCAGACACTTAGTAGCTATGTGACCTTATTTGCCTCAGTTTTCTCAACTGTGAAATGGGAATATGACTAGCTTCAACTGCTCAGGGTCATCATGAAGATCAAATGAGGAAATTCACATAATGTACTTTGTAAACCTTAAAGTGCTGCATGTGAAAAAAAAAAGGGGGGGGAAGTAGGTGGCACAGTGGATAAAGCACTGGCCCTGGATTCAGGAGTGCCTGAGTTCGGATCCAGCCTCAGACACTTAACACTTGCTAGCTTTGTGACCCTGGGCAAGTCACTTGACCCCAATTGCCTTATCAAAAACAAAAAAAACAAAGAAAAAAAAGTGCTGCATGTGAGGGACAAAATTTGATAACTGGAGCATATTAGGTTGACTCACCTTAATATTGGGGTCCCAGAAATATGAGGGACTCTTTTAGGTTTACTCTCCCCTTTGAACTTTCCTTTTTATATATACCTCCAAGGCCAATAAGAAAAGGAGCCTCTGAGCTTTAGTTCATAAAGGATCAGGTTTTATTACTTGGGAATTAATTACACCACAAAGGTGAAACCAATTAAGGAAATAAGGAAATAGAATAGATAGTCTTAACTCTAAGCTTAGCATATGCAATCCCAGAGTGTTCCCAATTAAGCTAGTTCAAATGAATTTAGGATTTTACTTAATTAAAATTCACCAAACCATGGTCAGTCTAGTTACTCACCAGTCGTCTGAAATAGAGCAAAACATGTGCCTCTGCCAGGTGCCCGAATGCCACCAGACTGATTGCCAGACCAAAAGATCGTGAACTTTTGAACATGCCCCTCCTATTGGAAGTTCCCTCCCTTCTGGTTGAGTTCAGTTTTTCCTCCCCCAAAAGGGGAGATCTGGTGTTTTCCTCCCCCAAAAGGGGAGGTCATTCAAAAGCTGCTCAGTAGCATGTGCAATCTCAGGGTGGACCAGGTATGGCCCCACCTAAATGATTCAGCTAAAACTTTCCGTATTAATCTTTACCACAAATAATTTTTACCACATGTAGAAATCCCAGATGTGTATGTATATATGTATATATCTGTGTGTGCATGTGTGCATTTGTGTGTATTTGTGTTTGTATGTGTGTATGTATTTTCATGTATGCATAGGTATAGGTATAGGCATACAGACATACATATATACATATATGCTTTGGTATATCCATGTGGTCCACCTAGGATGTCCAGCACTCTTTCTCTTACTGTGCCTATATCAGCAGTGCTGAGCACTATGTCTGATACATAATCTTTGCTGAGCAATGCCTGTGAATTAGATCTTTGATGCCTATACTCAATGCTGGTAAAATCACAACTTTATTGCTGCATGAAGACCTGACCACCACATCATAGGATGGATATTGACAAGCTGTAGAATGTCCAGACTAGGGTGACCAAGATAATGAGGAGATTTAAAACCATGCCCTAGCCCCAGCAGCAGCAGAAGGAAGCAGGGGGCTATTTTAATTGGGTGTCAGCTAAAACTTCCCAACACTCAAAGCTGATCAGAAGTAGAACAGGCTTTCTGAAGAGGTGCCGAGTTCACTGTCTTTGGAGGTCTTCAGCTAGAGGCTGGATGACAATTTGTTGTGCACCTTAGACTGGGGATTCCTTTCATTCTTGTGTTGACCTACAGAGCCACCACAGTCCGCTCCAGCTTTATGGTGCTGTGAGCTTAATTCAGCTGAGAAGACTCTGGGGAATGGACATTTATCAAGAGCAAAAGGAATTAGATATATTCTGTGTGATTCAAGGAGCAGAATGGAATTTCAGGGAAGCAGACTTGGGCTTGCTATTGGGAAATATTTCCTCCAGGTTTGAGGTGTTCAGAAAAATGGCAGACCAACCTGGAGATTCCTGCAGGGGCAGGATGTGCACTGGCCACCAATAATGGTGCGATCCCTCACTCAATCCACAAATATCTATTACCAACTGACTGAGTGCTAGAAAATGTATAGATTGACATTCATAGTTAAGGGAGGGACCTGAATCAATGATCCTGACAGTCCAATCCCCTGCTAAAATTTGCTTATTCCTTTTCCATAACAATACACAAGTTCTTGAATGTGACAGTTTTCTGACATGCCTTCCCCCTTCTCTGAATTGCCCCACCCTTCTGGGGTTTTATTTCTACCATGCATTTTTTTAAAGTTTTGACTGTCTTTTCAACTAATAACCATTTATTTTTTCTTCCTTTCTTCTCACCCCTCCAACAGAAAAATAAAATAAAAACAATTTATCACTTGAGCATGGACTATGTTAATACTTGTTTGTTGAATGGATTAATAAAGGAGACACTGAATCTTGGCACCCTCACCAGATTGGAAACCCTTTGAGGCTAGGATTCTGTGCTCTATTTTCTACATCCTCTGGCTTTTTGGTCAGTATTCAGTCAAGGCAGTTAGAGTCAATCAGAACTGAGTTTAAATTCTGAGTCTCACACTTAGTCCCTTTAGGGAAGATGGAAGGGAACATGCATATATTAGGTGCCTATGGTGGGAGCATTATCTCATCCAATCTTTAACAACAACCCTGTAATGTAGCTTCTATGACAATCATTATTTCATAGATGAAGAAACTGAGGCAAACGCAGGTAAGTAACTGACCCTGGGTCATGCAGCTACTGAGTGTCTGAGACTAAATTTGAATTCTGGTCTTTCTGCCTTCAGGCTCAATGCTCTATCCACAGTACTACCTACTGGCCTTTATGGAACTATGAATAAGAAACAATTCCTACCAGCCTCAGTTTTCTTATCTATAAATGATGACAAACATAATGGCACTTAAATCACAAGTTTGTTGGGAGGTGTAAGCGAAATGACACTTGATAAGCCCTAATAGCATATAAAGTCTAGTAGACCAGGAGCTCACTGAGGGCAGGATCTCTTTTATATATGCCTTTGTAGCCCCGGTTCAGTGCCAGTGTATCCTTTGTTCAGTGCCAGCTGTATGGATGATGTTTAATAAATACTTAGTTAATTGAATTGGAAGTACTAAATAATGTCAATTATTACTGTTATCATTATTATTAAAATATAATAGTTGACCAATTAAGTAGGAACTATTACTGAGTGGAAAAAGAGGTTTCTAATGACATGATGACTGTGTTGCTGTTGGCAACAAAATATGAGGCAGAGAAGAGCTTGGGACAGAAGTGACCTTGGCCTCAGATGGCTTCTGGTCACCTGATGGCCTAGAGTCCTTTGTTTTTAATACCCACATCTAGCAACCAACCTCTCTTCCCAATACCAGAATGTCAACACTGCCGCCTGCTGGGCATATCAATCATACCAAGAGCTCTATTAAGCTCAGTTAGAAGCAGCGTCTCAAGTGAGATTCCGTATTATCTCAGGATTATGGACCTGACTCTTTGGAAGGGTTCCCAGGAGGGCTACCAGGCCCTCTGAAGTCCATCCCCACCCCCACTCCAGTGAAATGTAATCTCCTTAAAGGCAAGGACTCTATTACTTGGACCTTGTATTCAAGTCAACATTTATTATTCACCTATTTTATGCCAGGAACTGTGCTAAAATGTGGAGATTAAAAAAAAAAATAAGTCCTTACCCTTAAAGAAACCCACAGTCTAAGTAGGGTCAGTGCCTAATACAGTACCTGCCATGGAGTAGGTGTTTAATGAATGGCTTTTGAATTTGCTTAATACTTTCAAACTCACCCAAACTGAGCCACTTCTGACTCTACTTTCTAACTGTAATTCAGACCTGCTGCCCCAGGCCTCACCCTCACCCTCCAGAAGAGATAGGAAGAGAAAAGAGACTTACTTCATCATCACAGCTAATGGAGCATCTGCCATCCAGAGAGGCACACTGTAAAAGGAAAACACAGGAGGAAAACATGTTACTTGGTGGTTCTTCAGCCTGGCTTAGCAGTTACTTGATGGACAGTGCTGGAGACTGACCAAAAAGACCCTGTGGGGAGAGTCAGCCTCCAGTAGGATCCTGCTCTCTTTCCAAAGCTAGGACTCAAGGTGGACATATCTCTCTGCCCAATGTAACTGAACAGGAAGCTATGTCTTCAGTCCAATTTTGGTAGAAATATAATTCTCATTTTGTTTAATCAATGAGGGAATTTTCGAAGGGATCTACCATTTCCAATATTCATCTCCCTAACTCATATTTAATACTTCTCATTTCATTCTTTCATATCCAGACTCTGCTTCTCCCTACCAATTTGACCTTGAACAAGTATCTAGGCCTCAGTTTCCTCGTCTGTAAGGTGAGCTGGCTGGACTATATTACCTCAGAGGTCCTTCCATCTCTAGATCGTAGGATTCTCTTCATTTTCCAAGCCTTGAAATTCCATACCCTTGTTATTCCCACCTTCTATTCTCAGAGACAGAAATGCTGCTGATGCAACCTAGAGTTTTCTTATTTCCTAAAGGCAAAGAAGGCCACAGGATGACAGCAGCTAGTTTTTCAAATCACTAAATTACACCAGTTTATTTGGAAATGAGAGGAGGAGGAGAAGAAGTAGAAGTAGAAGTAGTAGTAGTAGTAGTAGTAGTAGTAGTAGTAGTAGTAGTAGTAGTAGTAGTAGTAGTAGTAGAAGAAGAAGAAGAAGAAGAAGAAGAAGAAGAAGAAATATTCATCTTCACATTTTTTATAGGGCTTTAATATTTGTGAAGCACTTTCCATACTATTATTGCATTTGGTGAGAAATGTTGAAAAAAAAAGTACCCTCCAAGTTCTAAGGAGATGAAAAGAAAGTTGCATGGAAAATATACTAGTTTATCTGACATGGAAGCTACCCCCAAACAGGGCTATTTAAAGAGTCATTCCCATTTGGAAAGACACAATTTGCTTTGCCCTTGGGCTAGCCACCATTATATTGCCCAGAAAGTATTGTTTCATCTGTTGACCACCCTTTGCTCATGTAGTGAAAATAAAGGAAATCTGGGTCCCTGGTAGTTTGGGGTTTTGCAAACATTCATTTGGAAATCTGGCACTTCTCTCGCTCAGCAGACCCAAATGGGAACACCTGGATAATAACAGAGCTGTTAATTCCTCAATATACTGATTATAACTTACCTGTCTGCTGGCAGTCCAGAACTTCCGCTGGAAAAATTCGAGTTTCATCTGAATGCCTACAGCTGGTACAAATTATAAATAAAACAAGGCATTACAAACCTTTTTACACAATTATCTAAGATTATCACAGAAAATTGCCCATCCTGGCATATTTAAAAAAATGCCTCTATTCAGGCAACAACAGAGAAGAGAAACATGAAAATGATGATTATGGTAGTGATGCCTAGTGTGAGGGAGGAGTTTCTTGTCTTCTGAGTAGGAAATTTTCAAATTCCTGGAATTCAAAGGACTCCTTGGGGTAGAACAGGTTGAAGATGGAGCAAATGGGTCCTCAGGAGACAGAATCCAAGTAGGTTGTCCCAAATCCACATACCTGTGGGCCATCTCCACTTCACTGGTACTGGAAGGTGAGGTGGGCCATAGATATGGTGTATGCCCATCCATCAACTGGATGGAATTTTGAGATTAAATGCTTATGAGAGTATGTGCATTTTTTATGAGGCAGGGGGATCTTTTTCCAGTCTTTGGGCCTCTTGTTTAATATTCTCAAACATAGTCTTGGGAATAAAATTTGTTTCATTTATATCCCCAGCACTTAGCCCAGTGACTAGCACATAGTAGGTATTTAGTAAGTGCTTATGGATTAATTTAATGCAAGTAGAGTCAGAGCTTAAAATAGAGACTCAGAGCCAAAAAGGGCAAAAGCAAAGACTTAATGGATAAGCCTTTATTATTTGTTATGCTACTGTCATTGAGCTAAGCACTAGGGATACAAAGAAAAAGTGAAATCATCTCTGTCCTGAAGGAGCTTATATTCAAATGGAAGGCAACTGGAAAACATATATAATGTATAAATACAAGCTAATTTGGGAAAGAATTAAAAATCAATTCTCCTTTTGGCCCAAAGCATGACTTCCCTTTTCAACATCTTGACCTTATGATCAACCTATCTGAGGTTAAACCTTTCCAAAGTGGGGGCTTTCCAACTTTTCTAAGGTGCCCTGTTCAGCTTCTGTTTGATTGTATTAAGAAATTTTCATTCTACTAGAACCAAACTAGAACCTCATCCCTCTCACCATGTTCAATTCCCTCAACTCCATATAAACATTTCATTGCTTTGTGCTTGGGAACCCTAAAATTCAAAGAACATTCACTATGTACAAATAAATCCATAAAAAGTAACATTCTTAGATTTCCATTCTTTGGTGGAGTTGCAATCTCATCAACAGAGGGATTCCTCTAGCAAGTTATCTGGATGTCCCATCCAACTTTTCCTATTCTGTGAGAATAATATTTCTATTTTGCTATGCTCTTCTATGGAGAAGTTACTATATATGCTATAATCCTGGATTCAGGCATTCTTAATTTTTGTTGTTTGTGTGTCAAACAGCCTATGGACCCTGTTATTAAATGCACAAAATAAAATACACTTGATGAGAAAGGAAAACAATTATATTAACATATAGATGTAATTTTTTCCCTCCCACAAGATTGTAGATCCTCTGAAACTGATCTATGGATAGAAACCTATCTATGGAGGTCTATGGACCCCAAGTTAAGGACTCTTTGAACAGTGTATTTAGCATTCCATGAGTATCAGTGGAGCTTTATTCTCCCCTCCTCCCACTTTCACTTTGCTGACAGGCCAGGCCATCATCTTTCTGATCAGATATTATTTGCATTATATCTTTGACAGTAATCCTTGCTTATAGGCACTTGCCAGGATATAGTGCAGTCTCCCTGGTCCCACTCTGCACCTTTCCATTGCCCATCCAATGGTTTGACCTTTTTCTTCTTTGGTTCTTGTTGTGTTGCATGATTCAAAGCCACAGAGTATCATGCAAAGACCACAGTTTGCCTCTATCATGTAGGATGTGCTGTGCAGAATTCAAATGGAAATAATTTCAGATTCCTGACAGATGTTGCCTTTCTTGGATGCTCAAGCCCAACTCCTGTACTAGGAATCCTTAGAAAGTTTCATTATCATTCAAAAGGAGTGATCTAACAAAGATATCCAATGACCAAACAGATGGAGAATGGCTGCCCATACTGAAGCATGCAATGGAATAGACAGACCACTGAGTTAGCCTACTGATGCTTATTTCCTAAGTAATGTTTGAAAGACACTGAGCTGGGTTGAGAATACAAGGGGAAGAAGGAGACAGATGAAATTCCATGGCATTTCTAAGAATCCCCAGCCACCCATGGCATTAAAACACAACTTCCACATGAAGTGCACTAATAATACCCATTACTAAGGAGTTAGCACTCAGCTCACTGATTTCACTTTCTTAAAACTCAGCAAATACTCATTTGTTCTTTTTTTTTTCTTTAATTCAATACACATCTACAGAGTACCTCCTGAGGGCTTAGTGCTGAAGAGGGGTTACTTATGTTTTTAAATGCTAACCAGGAAATCCCTTGGAGTGCCATGTTCTGAAATCCAAAGGCTCTTCTTTATCTTTTATCAAACCTCATCTCACCCAATGACTACATGCTGGCACAAATGAGCATGCGAGGCCCTCCAGGCATGTTGGGCACTAGCCACTTTCAAGGCAAACTCTTGGCTAGTACCTCATATGGTTTCCACCTGCTTAATTAAAAGACAAACAGCACTAGTCACACTCTCTGATGCTCTATGCATTTGAGACAAGACTTGAAACATTACTTTTTCCCTTCCCAAATGAAGAGTTGATTCTAAAGAAAAAACACAACTTTGAATCAGAGGATCAGATAGCTTTGATGATGTTCTCAGGATTTCATAAGACATTTATACTGAAAAATAATCACAGTCTCTTGCATATGCTCTCATCCAGACTAGGAAGAATAGCACACTTAACTGAAGCCACCTGAAGAATGGACAATGACAGACATGTTAAGCTCTGTCTTTGCTCTGTAACCCTGGACAAACAGGAGCATAGCACTGTGACGCTAAGGCAAGAATGGAACTCAAAGGTCATCTAATCCAATCCTCTCATTTTGCAAGTGAGGAAATTGAGGCCCAGAGAGCTTAAATCATTTACTCTAGTTCCATACAGCTTGCTACCACCAGAGAAAGATTTGAACCTTGAATGCTCGAATGCTCTTTCCACTATACCCCAGTTTTGAAGCTCAGTTTCCTCTTTTGTATAGTGGGGATGATGAGAGAAGCCACCTTGGACACTTGTTGCTAGGCTCAAATCCGTTAAGATTTAAAGGCTTTATAATCCTAAATAGATGTGATCATCATCAATATGTAGCTGTAATGAAGACTTCAGAAATTAGAAAAATTCTTCAAAGCCTCCAATCCACAACACCCAAGGAAGGAAAAGTCCCACAGATATTTCTTTCAGGGAGTTGTTCTGGTCTTGATGCCATTGAACTTTGCTTAGAGATTTCCATCCATGATTCTGTTTTGGGATCTCAAAATTCTTCTATTCCAACACCTAAAAGCTCCCTTCCTTCCCTTCACTCCCCTCCATCCAGGTCCTTCCCCTAACCCCCACTGAACCTCACTAATGAAGCTTTTTCCTCTTCCCTGTTTATGCTTCCACATACTTGGAGGCTGTTATCATCTGCCCTGTTGCTCACTGCTTACCCAGCTCCACAAGGGCCTTTCATCTTTCTCCATGAGTCAATCCCTCCATGCCATTAATCATTTTTGTTGCTCGTCTCTGATCTCTCTCCAACATGCCTACATCCTTCTCGTCTGGGTGCCCCGTAACTACATGCAGCCTTCCAGGTGCTTTTTCCCTAAATGGTCCATAGAGTGAGACTGTTTCCAAAGCACCCCCCATACACCCCCCCCCAGATAAAACTGGCTAGAATCATAACAGTTTTTCCTCTTTGGACAATCCTGTGCTCTCAGTTCCTTCTCTGCTGTCCCTATCAACTGCATCCTACCCTCCTTCCAATGGCATAGCTTGACTTTTGAGTGTTTTCCCCTTCAAAGGTCTCTATAACAAAAGGAAACCCATATGGTTCAATGAGTCCAGTTCTTATAGCTAACTTAATGGCTGTAACAGATGTCTGCAGGTTTGCCTTAAAATTGACTTGAAATTATGAAAAAGGATCTTCTAGTTCAAAAACCTTCAATGGCTCCCTATTGCCTTTAGGAAAAATGGAAACCTGTTATAAGATAATGGAAGCAAAGGACTTTGAAAACCGCAATGCACTATATAAGTGCTATTATTCTTGTTATTTTTGTTATCATTCTAGCTTCCTGACCTTAATTTACATTCTTTCCCTACATTCACTCAAGGTTAGACTGGACTCCTAGGTATTGCCTGACTTCAACATGCTGTCTCCTGCCTCATTTACAAACCTCTGTGAACAATGCCAAAAATTCCAACCTCCTTGATCTCAAAATCATCTTCTTACTAATTTGTTCAACTTATATGCCCCTTCCCACAAAAAGCCTGGTAAATTCCCATGCCAGTCCCTGCTGACCCTCTCTCAAGTTAAAAGGTATTCTTTGATCTTCTAACATTTCCAGAGCATTTTGTCTGGATTTGTCCTTTGCTCTCAATGTCCTTGACTTAATATCTTATTCATGTGTATATATGTCACTCCCCTCCCTCCTACTCAACAAATGAAAGGTTTTTATATGCACAATCAATCCAAAAGTATGTTTTTGTCTGCTTTCTATGTTCTAGATAAAAGATCTACAATCATAAAGGAGTGAATAATCTATATTCACAGGGGTTTATATACTGAAGAGAAGTCAATGAATATTTATGAAAATAATCATAACAATAATAAATCTAAGAATGCATGATAGTTAAATATAAGTTCGATTAGAAAGGAAGACATTTACAATTGAGGGGATCAGTAAAGGCTTCATTTGGAAGATGGAACTTGAGCTTCATCTATAAGGAAGAGGGAGACTCTATGAGGCAGAACAAGACAGGCATGCATTTCCAGCATGAAGGATGGCCAATACAAGGGCCTAGAGATGGAACATTGTGTAGCTTTTGTGAAAAACAAAGACAGCCTGTTTTGCCATATCACATAGTATGGGAGATTGAAAATTCGCGGAATTTTCAAAGCTCGACTATGAAGACCCTGGAGATAACTAAGTAGGGGATTGATGTAATCAAATAGAAATATTAGTTTGACAGCTGTGTGTAGGATAGACCAAAGTAGGGGGAACCATGAGGTAGGGAGAACAATCTGGAGGCTACTATAATAGTCCAGCTAAGAGATGATTAGGGCCTGATTTAAGGGAGCAGCTAAGTAAATGGAGGAGAGGTTGCATGTGAAAAATTATTTGGAGGTATAAATGGTAAGATCTGGCAACTGATTGAACCTGCTTGGTATGGGGAAGAGTGTGGAATTGATTATAATTCTGAGGTTTTGAAACTGGGAGACTGAAAGAATAATGATGCTTTCCTCAGAAATAGGAAAGTTTGGAAAAGGGGAGTGTTTGAGGGGAAAGATAATGAATTCTATTTTGTATGTGCCCATTGTACAATTGGGAGTATGCAACTAAAAATTAGGGAGAGACCTGTCTTGAACATAGAGATCAGGGATTTGTTGGTATAGATATGACAATTAAACCTATAAGAGCTGATGAGATTCCCAAGGGAGAAGGCATAGAGGTAAGGAAGAAGATAAGATGACTTAGCCCAGAACGTTGAAGGTCACTGCCTAATACAGTGACTTACACACTGCAGATGATGAATAAAGGTTTGGGGTTCTAAAATTTACCTTGAAAACAGGAAAAAATGAGGATATTGAAAACAACCTCATCTCAAATTGAATGACAGTGAATGGCAACTCACCTTTCATTTTCCTCAGGTACAAACTGTCATTTTAACTCATATATATTCTCTTTAGGAACAGAGGCAATTCTTTTTGTCTTTGCTTAAAGCGTGAACATTATTTTAGAAAATATAATTCACCCTTGGGAAATTATAGGATAATATCACCCACGGCCTAATTAATCTAATAAAAATGTTATTTGGGTCTTCTTGCCAACTTTCATTGCAAAGGACTATTCTGCCTTCAACTAGTCTTATTACTGAGTCATAGACCATAGGACTGTTATCCTTAGAAGGGATCCTACAAGCCATCTATTCCATCCCATAGTTAAGAGATATCACATGATTTGGATAAAAAAATAGCTGCTATCTGCATGGTAGAGTGGTTTCAAAAACATGAGAAATCACCTACATGTTACATTTCTATTCTAGAAGTTCCATGATATTCTCTATTCTCATGAAATTACTAATAGCTTCTTATTATTGTATTTCCTTGGAAACTCTGTGCGATTTGAGTATCATATACATGGATCTTTCCTCCAGTGACTCTAATCACATCTGATACTTGATGGCTCCTCCAGTGACTCTCTTGCCATGACTTGCCTATCTTGTCCCTATTCAATTCCTGAAATCATAATTTTATATTAACAGCAAAATTCACTCCTGTCTTTTATAATGTCCTGTTTCTGACACAAACTGGCTATCTGACTGTGGACAAATTCCTTGTTCCCCCAGGATCCAGGAAAACTGCTTAAGACCAGAAGTTGGAGAGTAGCTGATAACTTGCACTGATAGAGTTCCTCCTAGAGAAGCCCCTACAATAGTGAAGGCTTAAGTCTAACAAAAAACAAAAACAAAAATAAAAACAAGTAGTACAATGGTAAAAAATACAAATATGAAATGAGCTCCAAATAAAGCTGAGTAAAGATCAAACCTAGATCTCTCTTTGGCTCTGAGCTGCATTTTTGTACATTATTATTCCACAAGACACTGTCATTGATATGTTTCTTCAGAGTAATAAAGAATGTGACTGCAGCTCCCAAAGATGCCTGATTTAATTTCCAAGGAGAGAATCTAGATGCACATAATATACATCAATATCTTCCCAAATCATCCATTTTCATAGATGTTTGCAAGTAAGCAGGGTGAATTTGAGAATCCCAACACAAACCATGCTAGGAAAGGATCTCTTGTTATGCCTGTAGACCTCAATACATTAAGAAGATTTGGTTTTCCTGTTTTATGTTAGAAATTTCTTCAACCAGTATAGTTCTTAAGCCCTCAATAACCTGTAATCAAATATGAGTTTCCTAAGGCCTCTTTCAGAACACAAAAAATAATCCTTCTTCTTCATCATCATCACCATGAACAACACCCTCATCATCTATCAAATATAACAAGTGACTCACTCTTGGATGGAGCCAAGATCCAAGCTTGGAATCAGAAGGCCCTTCATGGACAATGTCTATGTGAACTCAGCTCAGAGAGAACCATCAAACAGATGACTGAGGAATAAAGATTTGTTTATGGAAAATGAAGTATTCATGCTAGTGATTCAGGAGCAGACCATTCCTAGTGAAGATCACAGAAAGCTTATCTTGAAGGAGTCTGGTCTAATGATTAATGAAGATTATACATGAAAATGGGAGAGTACAACAATTTAGACCTCATCAAATACCTAGCAAGACATGACCTTCTGGTTAAAATTCACCACCAGAATCTTACTATCTTTGATGTACAACAAATCTCCATATTACAAGTACCTACTTTAATATAAGCTTGAGCACTCAAGCAATAAACTACTATAATGGAATCATTATCATAGCCATAATTTTTGCCCACAATCTTGCAGATATAATGTTGATTCCTAAAAACACAAATGTGACATTTTAAAGAGATTTCACCCTACTGAATACTCACAATCTCCAAGTTAGATGGACTGAGAAGCTTTCAGAATATAGAGGCCTAGTAGAAGAAATCAAAACCCTATGGAAAAGAATTATCCTCATCATCCTATCTGATATTAGAGTTGTCCCAATGATGCTTTCAGTGAACCTATGAAGGGGAAACTTATATTTTAGCATATTCTATCATAATAAAAAACCCAATATTCACTTTATCCACCTAAATGAGTCTAGAGAACATTAAGTATGATACTCTAATGGAAAGATGGATACCTATTTGACAAAATAGTTCCCTGTTTGACTAAAGAGGAAACTGAGGAGAAGATGGAAGTGGCTTGCCTAATGACCCACAGCTAGAGAGGCCACCATGCCATAGTGAATGACAAGCTGGACTTTAAAGTCAAAAAGAAAGGAGTTCAAAGTCCACCTCTAACACATATGAGGAGTAAGTATGACCATGGGCACATCACTTAATCTTTGTGAGTCTCAGTTTTCTCATCTATAAAATGTAGACAACATTAGGTGCAATATACAAGGTTGTTGTGAGGCTCAAAGAAAATAATTTCTATAAAGAGCCTCCCAAATCTTAAACATGTTATATAAATGTTAGTCACCATGATAATCTGTATGAGACCAAGCCAGGTATGAACCCACATCTCGTGATTCTCAATCTACTATACAACATGGCATCCATTACGCAGACACTTTAGACCTAATGACTATTCTTACATGACATGCCTGGATTGTAGCAAACAATTTTGTCAGTTTGAATCATCTAGAAAAAAGAAATTAATTCCACATCTCTCTTCTGGCATGCTAACTCTGCCTGAGCCCATAGTAGAATGTCCCCAAAGGGCCGCAGAAACAATGCAAGTCTGCTACATCCTTGGTACCAGAGGTTGAGATGAAAAACTGTATTTATGGTTAAAAAAATGCATTCCATGAGAGGAGAATGCCAGTCCCATTGAGAATTGTGCATCTGTGATTCAACAATACCAAAGCTGGTGGAAATACAAGTTTGATGGGGAATAGGCCTGTATTTTCTTTAAGTTCTGAGACTCTCTCTAGAACTGGGCTAGCTACCAGAAGATGGCGAAAGTGAGTCTGATTGAGGTATATCAGCTTTGCCAGTGCATGAGGGTTTGGCTTTGCACGGGGAAGTAGATAATTAGCTTGAGAAATACAAAGACTGAATACAGCATAGGCAATGTGGCTACCACCACTAAGATGTATTTATTTTGTTTTATAAAATTTGAGAATACAAATTACATTTCCAGTGCCATTATATTCAAATGCATTCAAGATGCAATCATGCATGCATTTCATATCACGCTAATGGACATGCATCCTTGTGTAATATGAAACTTAAAATATAACAATGTTACATGTAAAATTAGAAATCAAATACCATTTTCATATTGTATTCATTTAGAAATAATTTTTTGTGGGTTATGTCTCAACTTCCAACATGCCCTAGGCGCCTAAATCCAGTTTGTAAAGAGTGTACAACACACATCGCACGCACATGCAGATGTATACATGCATGAAGGACTGATCAACAAGAATGGGGACTACTCCTAATTTCATCAGTAAATAAAGATTGAAGGAGGAGGATAATCCCCACAAGTGACTTTTAGCCTGCTACCTGGGTAATCTACCATGGCTGCTTTATTCAGGTAAGTCATTTTTTCCCACCAAAATAGGGACTCTCAGGCTCTTCAACTAACAGTCAATTGAGCATTTATTAAGTGCTTATATTTGCCATACTTGAGTACTAGTGACTATTATATCCCTGCTCTCAAGAAGCTTACATTCTAATAGAATTGGGAGGGATCAGAGAAATAATCCAAACTAGCAGTTCTCAAACGAAAGACCTTTGGGCATCCTAGAGATTCTTTCAAGGAGTACATGAGGTCAAAACTATTCTCATAATAATACTGAGATATTATTTGCCAATAAAATTACTCTTCTCTTTTCCTAACATCTTTTAGGTCATATTTTGTTCATATACTTCCATCAAAACAAGATGTTACTCATAGAGTAGAGTGAAATCAGTATTCTATTTGGAAGAGAGGATGTAAGTGTGAATCTCAAGTCAGACATTTATTCACTATTGTCCTTGAATGTCCATAACCTCTCTGATCATAGGTTCCTTTATCTTTATTTCATTCATTCATTCATTCATTCATTCATTCATTCATTCATTCATTCATTCATTCATTTGTTCATTTGTGTGTTTGTTTGTTTGCTTGTTTGTTTGTTTGTTTGTTTGATTTTTCAGGGCAATGAGGGTTGTGTGACTTGCCCAGAGCCACACAGCTAGTAAGTGTCAAGTGTGTGAGGCCAGATTTGAACTCAGGTCCCCCTGAATCCAGGGATAGTGCTTTATATGGTTCCTTTATCTTTAAAATGAAAGGGTTGGATTAAACCAGCAGTTCCTAGAATATGGCCCAGGACATCCTAGTTGTCTCTGGGACCCTTATGGGAGGTCCATGAGTTCAAAACTACTTCTATAATTATATTGAGATTTTCATTTCGAACACATTATATATCTATAGATAAAGCCCATATAAACAAAAGCTCCTTGACGTCCTCAATACATTTCAAGAGTACAAAGAGTACATTTTTGAGGCCAAAAAGCTTGAGAACCACTGGAATAGGGCCTACAAGCACAGGATTATAGATTTATACTTGAAAGGAATTTGAGGAACCATCATGAAGAAAATGCTGCCCAGAAAGATTGTTTCTTGCCCTAGGTTAGACAGGTTGTAAGTACAAAGCTGGGGTTTGAAGCCAGGTCCTTTGACTCTCAGATTTGTTATTTGTTAATACACTGTACCACAAAGCCTCCCAGAAAATCTCTAAGGTTCCTTCTAGCTCAAAATTTCTGACCCATGATTTCACTACTGAGTAGGTTCTCTGACTTTTGGTAAGTCAGTTGAACTCTCCATGCCTTGGTTTATTCTTCTGTAACATGGCTATAATAGAACTTGCACTACACAGTCTCTAAAATTGTTTTTGGTCTGAATCTATGAATCTTAGTATTGGGGTCCTGACATGAAAATGCCCTTTACCAATGCATCTGTGACCAGTTCTGTTGGTAATAAGATAAGACTTCTCTGTAGTTATGACCACAAAGATTTAGACTGGCAGATTTAGGACTCTCCATCATGGCCCCTGCTATTCATTATTCAGCTCCCCACCACACACACACACACACACACACACACACACACACACACACACACACACACACACACAAACACTTCCTCTGCCTGATTCCTCAAAAGAAAGTAGAGGAGTACTATCCTGGATACTGACCTTTTAGATTTAGTAGGTCAGGAAAGGTCAATTATTCATTTTCTGGATGTACATGATCCAGTTTCTCTCCAATCCAACCACTAGCATTTCTGAGAACACTGGTCTGGTGAAGACTGGAATCTATGGCTGGGAAATGGAGTGAGCTTCCCTGGACCACATGATGTCAGAATGAATAGCCTTCTTCCAATGAGCACCATACTCTACCCAACCAAGCTGATGGCCATAGCTTCCAGGAGGCTATCTAGGCACCCTGTGCCTCTGTGTGCTTAGAAACTCCATTAGGACAAAGGCAAAAACTAAAAAAGTACTAAGCTGGGTATATAAATTAGGAACTTAAAGGATGCTTGTTAATGCAGAGAATTGTTTTTTTTTCCTTTAGGACCTTAATTATTTCATTCAATTTAACCACAATGTTATTGGTTGCTTAGTAGAATGACAGTGACAGAAACAACAGTCATAATAATCACTAATAGTTACATAGTACTTTAAAATTTGCAAAGGGCTCCATATAGATTTTCTCATTTGCTTCTTGTAACACACTTGAGAGGTAGATGCTATTAAGTTATTATCCTCATTTTACTGATGAGGAAACTGAGAAAAAAATTAAATTGTCCCTGTCCTCAAGGAACTTACTTCTGGGGGAGGGGGGATGATATAGCATGTAAATAAATAACTAAATACAAAGTAACCCTAAAATGAGAGAGAGAGAGAGAGAGAGAGAGAGAGAGAGAGAGAGAGAGAGAGAGAGATTGAGATAAACTGGAGTGCAGAATGACTTTAAAAACACTTAGGGGTAGAGCCAAGATGGTGGAGGAAAGGCCGTGAGCTCTTGAACTCATGACATAATTGCTCAAAAAACATCCAAATAATGCCATAGGACAATTATTCCTGGAGCAGCAAAAACCACCAAAGAACGTGCTGAGATCATTTTCCAACCAAAGATGGCTTAGAATATCAGAAGGAGGGGGCCGCTGTACTGAGACAGGAGTGGAGCCCAACTCCACAGTCACCCTGACACAGATTCAGTCCCAGCCAGGCCGAGACTGGGAAAGAGACTCCCAGAGCCTCTGAATCAGCTGTAGCACCAGTGTCGTCTGAAACTAAGCTCACAGTCTGGTGAGAGGGCTGAGCCTCTGGCAGGGACAAGATTACAGGGGTCTCTGCTGGTGCTGAGGCAGAACTTGGGTTTTTCAGCCCTGCTGGGAACTAGGAAGTAGGCTTGAATAGCAGTGCCCAGGGCACAGGCTTGTCAAAGCTAACAACCCACAGAACACAAAGTTTTGCAGTCTGGTTAATTAGCAAGTTGGCCTGGGGTTATCTACAGACCAGGTAACAGGCCAGGTGAGAGAGGAACCTGCCCCTCCTTATATCATACAACTTGGGACTCCCTTAATCTTGGGACAGTGCAGCCTGGAAACAGTGCCCCACTTTAAGAAGGTAAAAGTCAAGTGAAAAACAAGCAAGATGAGCAGACCAAAAAAGGTGAGGACCATAGACAGTCTCTTTAGTGTAAAGGAAGATCAAGTTGCACACTTAGAAGAGGATAACAACATCCTACATCCTACATCCAAAGATTCCAAGAAAAACATGAATTGGTCTCAGGCCATAGAGACGCTCAAAAAGGACTTTGAAGATAAAGTCAGAGACGTAGAGGGAAAAATGGAAAGACAAATGAGGCTCATGTGGGAAATACATGAGAAAAAGTCAACAGATTGAAAAGCCAAATGGAAAAGGAGATATCAAAGCTCTCTGATGAAAATAATTGCCTAAGAATTAGGATTGAACAAATGGAAGCCAGTGACTTTACGAGAAACCAAGATTAACTGGAGTTTGGGTGTGGCAGGGAATTGTAAAGAAAGACTTCCAAAAAAAAAAAAGGAAGACTTCCTGTAGGAGGTGGCAAAAAAATCTGTTTTGAAGAAAACAAAGGATTCTATTGGCTAAGAAATAGAGTAGAGGATCAGTGGAGTTGGTTAGGCACAGGAGACACAGTAGTAAATTACTTTAGTAATGCACTATTTGATAAACCCAAAGACTCCAGCTTCTGGGATAGGAACTCAGTATTTGACAAAAACTGCTGGGAGGGGCAGCTAGATGGTTCAGTGGATAGAACACCAGTCCTGGATTCAGGATGCCCTGAGTTCAAATCTAGCCTCAGACACTTGACACTTACTAGCTGTGTGGCTCTAGGCAAGCCACTTAACCCTCATTGCTTCACAACAAAACAAAAAACTTCTGGGAAAACTAGAAGATAGTATGGTAGAATTTAGGCATAGACCAACATCTTACACCTTATACTAAAATAAGGTCAAAATTGGTATATGATTACAACGTAAAAGGTGATACCATAGGTAAAGTAGGAGAGAAAGGAATAGCTTACCTCTCAGATCTTTGGAAAGAAGAATAGTTTATGACCAAACAAGAGATAGGGAATATTATGAAATGCAAAATGGATGATTTTGATTACATTAAATTAAAAAATTTTTGTACAAATAGAAGCAATGCATCCAAAATTAGAAGGGAGACAGAAAGTTGGGAAATAATTTTTATAGCCAATATTTCTGATAAGGGCCTCATTTCTAAAATATACCAGGAACTAAATCAAATTAATAAGAATATAAATCATTACCCAATTGAGAAATGGTCAGAGGAGATGAAGAGGCAGTTTTCTGATGAAGAAATCAAAACTATCTATTGCTATATGAAAAATGCTCTAAATCACTATTGATTAGAGAAATGCAAATTAAAACAATTCTGAGGTACCACCTGACACCTATCAGATTGGCTAATATGACAAAAAAGGAAAATAATAAATGTTGGAGAAGCTGTGGAATAATTGGAACACTAATGCATTTTTGGTGGAGCTGTGAACTACTACAAGCATTCTGGAGAGCAGTTTGGAAGTATGCCCAAAGGGCTATAAAGCTGTGCATACCCTTTGATTCAGCAATGCCACTATTAGGTCTTTTTCCCAAAGAGATCATAGAAAAGGGAAGAAGACCCACATGTACAAAAATATTTATAGCTGCTCTTTTTGTGGTAGCAAGGAATTGGAAATTGAGGGCTTGCCCATCAATTGGGGAATGGTTAAACAAGTTGTGCTATATGAATATAATGGAATACTATTGTGCTGCAAGAAATGATGAGCAGGCAGATTTCAGAGAAACCTGCACGGACTTACATAAACTGATGCTGAGTGAGATGAGCAGAACCAGGAGAACATTGTACACAGCATTGACAACATTATGTGTGGATCAACTGTGATAGACTTGATTCTTCTCAGCAATACAATGATCCAAGATCATTCCAAAGGACTCATGATGGAAAATGCTCTCAAAATCCAGTAAGAAAAAAAAAAAAAGAACTGTGGAATCTAGGTGCAGATTGAACCATACTACTTCTACTGTTTTTGTTGTTGTTGTTTTTCTTTTTTGAGGTTTTTTCCTTTTTGCTCTGATTTGTCTTTCACAACATGACTAATGCAGAAATATGTTTAATGTGATTGTAGATATATAACCTATATCAAATTACTTGCTGTCTTCCGGAGGGGAGAGGGAGGGCAGGGAGGGAGGAAAATTTGAAACTAGAAATCTTGTAAAAACAAATGTTGAAAACTATCTCTACATGTAAATGGAAAATAAAATACTTTTATGGAAAAATAGAATTACAAAATTACAAAAAGAAAAGAAAAGAAAACAAAGTATTCTATTAGACTAAGGTAAGGAGAGAGATTTGTCTCAACAACTACCCTTATATCCATTTTCATCTCTGTGAACAAAAGCTAAAGATCCTTAAAGATTTCTGGAGTGCTTTTACAGGAACCCTGTCCACCAAATCGATTTGATCCCAGCTGTGGGTAGAACTCTTGAACCATATGGTGGGTGAAGCCATCCATAATTCATAGGAGACTCAGAGGAATTAGTGAAATGTCAATCAAGTAGATACAACCCCTTATGAGGTGCCTGACTGGAATCTTTAAGTCTAGGTAAGATGGCAGGCCAGAATGAGCCTAACATTCATCAGAATTGGCTCAAAGACCTCAATCCCATTAGAATCGGCTCAAGGAAGGAATAATGTACACACTCGATTGGGTAGAGTAATCTTCCTAACCCTGCAGGAAAAATAGGAGGGGAAGGGGATAAAGAGAGAAGGGCAAAAGAAGGAAGGGCAGAGTGGGGGAAGGGACAGACAAGCAAATTCCTTTTGAAGAGTGATAGGATGAAAGAAGATGGATAATAGAATAAATATCATGGGGAAGGGAATAGGATGGAAGGGAAACAGTTAAGAATAGTAATCATGAAAAAGAGGAAAAGGGGGGAAAATTGTATAAAATAATATTTATAGCAACTCTTTGTACAGGCTAAGAATTGAGAATCAGGGGAATGTCCATCAATTGAGGAATGATGGAAAAAGCTGTGTTCTTTGATTGTAGTGGAATGGTCTTGTGCTCCAGGAAATGACAAACAGGATGATCCCCAAAAAACCTGGAAAGACTAATGAACATTGATGTATAGTGAAGTGAGCAGAGCTGGGAGGACATTGTGCATAGTGACAGAAATATTGTTCAATGAGCAATTGTGAATGACAACTATTCTCAGCAATGCAATGATCCAAGAAAATCCCAAGGAACTAATGAGGAAGCTTACTGTCCACCCCCTTAGAAAGAACTGATAAAAAGAGCACTTGTGGACTGTACATATATAAACTGGTTATGATTTTGTTGAGGGAGGAGGAAAGGGAGGGAGGGAGGGAGAAAAATTTGGAACTCTAAATCTTATACAGATGAATATTGAAAACTACCCTTACATGTAACTGGAAAGAATAAAATAAATGTTCGTTGCTTGAAGCAACAACAACAACAAAAAAAGAAAGTTAGGTGGAGATAAAAAAAAAAAATCCTTCCAATTCTGATTGGAATGGCCATGACTTAGAAATCAATGTCCACTGGTTGAGGAAGTTCTGAGGAGCATGTGTTGAACTAACTGTCCTCTGAGGTCTATCCCTTCCAATTCAGAGATTCATGGAAATTCATGATTTCATGGAAATGGATGTTAATGCAAGTTACCATGTAACTTTCTTTTCTGTTTCTGTATTGTCACAAGGACAGATAGGTTTTGTGGGGAAAAGAACACAACAGACATGTGAGCTGGATGATTGGGTTAAGGGAGATCAATTACCACCTAACGAGAGAGATCAAAGGCCAGAAAGCTACTTCCTGCAAGTACTTTTGACATAAAGCTGGTCAGAGGTTCTGAATTAACTGGCAAGCTTAGACACCCACAAACTATGAGAAGTCTGTATACAAAATACATACAAAATAATATTTTTATATCAGACAAGGCTTCATGTAAAAGCCTAGGTAGACAAGAGAATTTTTGCAAATATTTACTCCACCTCACTTACCTAACTACCCATCCAACAGTTTTCCTTTATAATCAACTGAAATGGGGGAAGGGGAGAGAGAAAAGAATGGAATGTTCTATGGGCATTGATTATTTTGTATATTGTTAGATTTTATTTTGATTTATTGATAGTTTTCTGATTTTTTTCCTCTTTTTCTTTTTTTCAAAAAAATTTTTGGTATATAGGATGGCTCTTAAGGAGGGAAAGGGGAAAGAATATGGGGGGAAATTAAGCAATGTAAAGACAAAAGATCTCAATAAAATTTTTACTTAAAAAAAAAAGATGGCAGGCCAGAAGCAAGTAGAATTACTGAAATTTATTAATGTACACCTTACTACCACTAAAGGAAAAGAAGGGACATAGATCTGCCATTCAGACAAGCAACTCAATTAGACTCAACAGACATCTATTTAGTGTACTCTTTGTGTCAGATACCTTGCTAGATGCTGGGTACCCATGCACCAAAAGGAGACTCTCCCTGCCCCCAAGGAGCTTACAGTCTACTTGGGAGGGAGAGGGGTTATATGTAACATGAATACAGATAAGAGATCATAAATACATATAAGGAAATTTCAAGAGGGTGTGCCCACTAACAATGAGACAATGATTAAAGTGAGTCCCATAGTGAAGCTATCCCTCCATTATGAAGCAGAACATTAGTAGAAATGGGGAAGGTGTCTAAGTTGACACAAATTGAAATCAACTTAATGAAAAAGTGCATATACTTTAAGTACCAAGTGTGTGGAAGGGGTTGATAACTCAAAAACAAAAAACAAATTGTTCTCACCCATAAGGTGCTTCTATTCTTGCCCTACATACATTGTTACAATGTGCTGCTACAATGTGAAAAACCAGGAAGCTTTATAACTTTGTAAATCCTCCAGCCCACAAATTATTTTGAGAGTTTATTCTTTCTCCCTCCCACCCCCATCATTCATAAGGAGCCAAACAAAGAAAACCAGTGTCCTTTGCTACAGGCCATTGTCCTATCACTCAATCATATTTGCTGAGGCGAGCAGCTATTTGGAATAGCTTAGCACCCTGTTAATAGCTAACGCTCTGTCCCCAACCCCTTTTGCCAACACACAATGAGAAACAGTTTCTGTAGTCCTGAATGTCCAATTAACTTTCTACACCACAACAATCTTTGATTCAAAGAGAGGAGACTGATAGCACCAAGGATTATAATAAAACTAGGCACATTTGGATACCAACAAGGGTCAACTATAATAGCAGTCATCCATGTAACATTTGTTTAAATGTTTGCTTCTTGTTTGTTTGCTGAAGGGTTTAATTGTACATGGAACCAACCATGTGTCCAAATGTCATTTGATTGAAATATTTTACATCTAAGCAGGCCTTTAAAAATAAGTAGGTTGTTCGGGTATGTTGAGAAAAAGAAAGAAATCTAACCTTCTTTAAGACAAACAGGGAAAGGATCCCAGAGAGCCACTAATGTCCAGTATAAATGGGTTACCATGTGAGTAACAATTTAAAACCATAATGTGACTTATGACATAACTCATCTGTTAAACATTTCATCTGAAGACTTTAATGAATTGCACGATGGAATGTTGGATGAAAAAGACAATTGAAATCCTGGGACTAATTTCGGCAAAACTTAGAACATAGTATCCCCATGAAGATGAGAGAAACAAGGCAGCTGTCTTTCTGTTTTCTTCAGTGTCAGGCTGGCAAATTGTAATGTTTTCTTCAAAGATTGTAAGGGAGGAGGAAAGATCAGAAACAACTATTTTTTGGGGGTGGGGGGAATCATCAAATCAAAGCGCTATTTGGTTATTTTAATCTTGGTAAAGCTGGGACATTAATCTCCCAGGTACAATATTATTTCAGCAATAAAAAATGTAACAGCAGCACAAATGTAGTTCATATTTTAGCTTATGTGGGGTGAGGAAATGCAGTGATAAAAAGGGGGGACTTTTAAATATAACCCCTAACAGATTACATATTTCACTTCTGAAGTATTCCCTGAGGTACCATGGGTAATCTTTCTTTTACATGCTTTTCAATAACAAAGAGTTGTGTGATATATTTCAGTGGTGAAAGATGAGGAGAGAAAACATAGCTCCCATTATCACTTGATGGCAAGGCAATAGCAGAAAAGTTTCTTTGAAGCATCATGGGTCTATTTTAATCAGCAACCATGCTGGCTACTGCTGGCTGGCCTTGTAGGCCTAACTTGGTGCCTGCCTGGCTCACTTTCCCTGCCCTGTCTATTCCAAAGCGGTCACCTATAGGTGAAGTATAATAAATGACAGTTCCAGCTGTCTCCCACATTTGGGGTTTGAACAATCGGACTGAATCTCAATGCTCAAAAGAAATCGAGGAACTAGGGGATGGAATAATAATTTTCTGCCCACCCCTTCTCCCCCCCCCCTTCCTCAAACCCTGAGGAAACTCTAAAGCATTTCTCCAGATCTCATCTCAAGGAGTCTATATTCCCCAGGCTTTTCAAGGTCATTGGAAGGAGCCCAGGGCATTGCTTGGTCAGACCATCTCACAGTGACAGAACCATTCAAATCACATACTACTAAAAGGGTTTTAATATCATTATATGTTTAGAGTAAATTCCAAGCCCTTCAATATCACAGAAGGTAAAAATGAATGTTTCAACTGCAAGCTCTTTTTATTTTGTTTTTATATTTTGACCGAAGTTGTATGACATAGCTATCCATTAAGAAGGCTATAAGTTTCAAAATTATAGTTCCCACATTAATCATTTCTTTTAGGACTTCTTCTATAAGTAATGGTTACCAAAGAAAGCAGAGTAAAATTTTGGGGAGAAAAAAATTCCCAATATGTTATTGTTTGTAACAGAGTGACCCCATTAAATGCCCAGCACGATAACTCCTCATTAATGATTTTATTCCAGACAACTCCCAAGTATCCATGGCTGACTGGCTAATTCACAAATTAGATGACTCTGGTCCTATTTTTCATCCCAGGTTGGTTTACCCCTGCCACCCAAGATGTGTGGAAGTCTCTGATATCCACTGTCATATTTTTGTTGTTGTTCTGAGGAAATGTAACTTCCTTCTAATAATTATCTCAGGCATGCAACAATCTGAGAAATCTTCATTATGCCTTTACTATATGTCAGATGCTGAGGATACAAAGACACATACATACATATATACATATATACAGAAAGACACACACACAGACTCACACACATAGCCCCTGCCCTCAAGATATTTCCATTTTACTAGACAGAAGACACAAAAGGAAGAAACTAAAGGAAATCATAGCTCTTTTCTGACCTACTATTGAGTTTGCATATTCAGGGAAACCTTGGTCATGGCTTGAAATATAAAGGGGTCAGCTAGGTGGTGCCATAAGGCATAGAGAGCTGGGCTTGGAGTCAAGAACACTTATCTCCCGGAGTTCAAATATAGTGTTAGACACTTACTAGCTGTATGACCCTGGGCTAGTCACTTAACTCTACCTTTGTTTCCTCATCTGTTGGAGAAGAAAATGGCAAACCACTCAGTATCTTTGCCAAGAAAACCCCAACAACAATAGCAGCAGCAATAAAAGACTGAGAAAGTAAGGCTGGATCAGGTCCCTGTTTTCCTACAGGACACTATATAATGGGGATCAGAAATATGTCCAAGCCCTCAAGCAATCTGTGGGGACTCAGGCAGATTTAATTTGTCGGTCCTAGTTTGCATCATTCAGGCTGTTTCCAATCAGAGTGAGGTAGTTCTCAGTCCAGGTTCCTTTACTTTATGTGGATAACCTCCTCCACTTAATCCAAAAACAAGATTCACTTTGGCCCATGGATTAACTGTATTGGCTGTCAACCAAGATTCAATAAATTGAGAAAAAGCTGAGTTTCCCCAGCTCTTTTGGCCACTTTGTCAGTCTCTAGGGCTGGAGAAATGAGAGGTTAAAACTAACTATGGAAATGAGTACAAATTCTCTAGTTTGTCATGGGGGTCACAGAGAAATGTAGCCAAAATGAAGCATTTAGTTCATCCCCTCTCAGATAAAGGATTGCAATGTAGTGAACCACCATCACTGACAACACTTCACTGAGAAGTCGAGGAAGGAAGCTCCTGCAGTCCTTCTTACAAACATCCATTCCATCTCGTTGTCTGGGTAACGTGGCTGGTACCTACTATAAGAAAGGCAGGGACATTTCAATCTCATTTGATACTCTCTAGGATTGGTTCATGAAATGTTCTCCTCTAGGGTCCACTGGTCACCTCATCAGTTCTCATACAGAGATACTGATGGGGAAAAAAAAGCATCTTTAAAACAGAAATACAGTAGGGGCAGCTAGGTGGTACAGTGGATAAAGCACTGGTCCTGGATTCAGAAGGAACTGAGTTCAAATTCAGACACAGACACTTGATGCTTACTCACTGTGTGACTGTGGGCAAGTCACTTAACCCTCATTGCCCCACACAAACAAAAACAACAAAAAGAAAATTCAGAAGTACAGGGAGTATATCAGACATTATATTTTTGCAAAGTCAAAAATACCTTAAACATTTTGAGTAATGGATTTCTGAGTAGGATTTGTCTGGAATCTTCTAACTCAAATCAAAGGGGGCTTTGAAAGAGACAGAGAGACTGAGAGAAGGAAGGGAAGGGAAGGGAAGGGAAGGGAAGGGAAGGGAAGGGAAGGGAAGGGAAGGGAAGGGAAGGGAAGGGAAGGGAAGGGAAGGGAAGGGAAGGGAAGGGAAGGGAAGGGAAGGGAAGGGAAGGGAAGGGAAGGGAAGGGAAGGGAAGGGAAGGGAAGGGAAGGGAAGGGAAGGGAAGGGAAGGGAAGGGAAGGGAAGGGAAGGGAAGGGAAGGGAAGGGAAGGGAAGGGAAGGGAAGGGAAGGGAAGGGAAGGGAAGGGAAGGGAAGGGAAGGGAAGGGAAGGGAAGGGAAGGGAAGGGAAGGGAAGGGAAGGGAAGGGAAGGGAAGGGAAGGGAAGGGAAGGGAAGGGAAGGGAAGGGAAGGGAAGGGAAGGGAAGGGAAGGGAAGGGAAGGGAAGGGAAGGGAAGGGAAGGGAAGGGAAGGGAAGGGAAGGGAAGGGAAGGGAAGGGAAGGGAAGGGAAGGGAAGGGAAGGGAAGGGAAGGGAAGGGAAGGGAAGGGAAGGGAAGGGAAGGGAAGGGAAGGGAAGGGAAGGGAAGGGAAGGGAAGGGAAGGGAAGGGAAGGGAAGGGAAGGGAAGGGAAGGGAAGGGAAGGGAAGGGAAGGGAAGGGAAGGGAAGGGAAGGGAAGGGAAGGGAAGGGAAGGGAAGGGAAGGGAAGGGAAGGGAAGGGAAGGGAAGGGAAGGGAAGGGAAGGGAAGGGAAGGGAAGGGAAGGGAAGGGAAGGGAAGGGAAGGGAAGGGAAGGGAAGGGAAGGGAAGGGAAGGGAAGGGAAGGGAAGGGAAGGGAAGGGAAGGGAAGGGAAGGGAAGGGAAGGGAAGGGAAGGGAAGGGAAGGGAAGGGAAGGGAAGGGAAGGGAAGGGAAGGGAAGGGAAGGGAAGGGAAGGGAAGGGAAGGGAAGGGAAGGGAAGGGAAGGGAAGGGAAGGGAAGGGAAGGGACGGGAAGGGAAGGGAAGGGAAGGGAAGGGAAGGGAAGGGAAGGGGAGGGAAGGGAAGGGGAGGGGAGGGGAGGGGAGGGAAGGGGAGGGGAGGGGAGGGGAGGGGAGGGGAGGGAAGGGGAGGGAAGGGGAGGGAAGGGGAGGGAAGGGAAGGGAAGGGGAGGGAAGGGAAGGGGAGGGGAGGGAAGGGAAGGGAAGGGGAGGGGAGGGAAGGGGAGGGGAGGGGAGGGAAGGGGAGGGGAGGGAGGGGAGGGGAGGGGAGGGGAGGGGAGGGGAGGGGAGGGGAGGGGAGGAAAGTAGCTATGATCGATTCAGCTATATTCAATGAAAGTAACTGCAATGTAGTAAGAATGGTGGTAGAGGGGGCAGCTAGGTGGCACAGTGGATAAAGCACCCGCCCTGGATTCAGGAAGACCTGAGTTCAAATTCGGCCTCAGACACTTGACACTTACTAGCTGTGTGACCCTGGGCAAGTCACTTAACCCTCATTGCCTGGCAAAAAAAAAAAGAAAAAAAAAAAAAAAGAATGGTGTCAAAGAAGCCCAGAACTTCACAAAACTAAATCTGAGTAAATATCCAGCAATAAAGTCCAGGGCTTCACACACACACACATGCACACACAGATCCACACAGTAAAATGAGCAAGGTGAATCAGAAATCATAAAGCAAGAGATAAACATGGCCTCATAGGTGTCATTAAAACTTAGTGGGATTTAGGTGTATGACAAGAATAGGGCTCCAGATGGCTACCCCTTTTTCAGAAGGTAATATTGGCCCATAGGGAGGCCATATCATCTGGTTCTTTTTTGCTTTCCAAGAACAACAATTTGGGGACTAGTATGGGTGGAAGAAAAATGTTTCATTGGCAATTTATGCTCAAGATAAGTAAAGATATAGTAAGAAAATATCTTCCTGATCTTGATCAGGTCAAATGACTAGGCACCCCAAGGCACGAACCAAACCTGCTGGATGCAATTTCTAAGTTTATCCCCATGATAAAAGGGGTAGGGGTAAGGGGGCATAGGTTTGGAGGACAAATTCCATCAAAATTTTCTGAAAAGGATAAAGGATTAAGTTTCGAAACTCTGGCTATGAATCTGGACTTGGATTTCTGGCAAAATTCTGAAATCTATTTTGGAAGAGATTATTTAATGAACAGTGGGAAAAGAAGCAATGATTACAAAGAATGACCATAGTTTCATCAAGAACACATTTGCCAGATAAGCTAATTTCCTTTTTTGACAGGGTTATAAGACAAATAGATATGGGGAATACTGGAGATAGAGTTTGTGTAGATTTTTAGCAAAGCATTTGACATGATATCAAATGCTACTTTGCTGTTAAAGGTGGAGACATATCGAGCAGAATATAATAAAAATAATACCATAGGTGTATTTGTTATAGGTTGTATGTCTAAACTTAATGGAGTTATTACTAGTTTAGTGTTACTTTGGAAGGAGGTACATACAATGAAATTCCCATGGGATCTGCTATCTGTTTAATATTTTTATTGATGGCTTGGATAAAGCCATATTTATCGAATTTGAAGATGACAAAAACTTGGAGGGATAAGTTATGCATTGTTTAAGTGTTAGGATGCAAAAAAGACCTTGGCAGAGCTGAACATCAGACCTAATCTAGTGAAATGAAAGTTAAGAAGATTAAATTTACAGTCTCCTACTTGGGCTCAAAAATTAATTTCATAAGCACACAAAGGAAGTTTCATGGCTAGACAGAAGTACATTTGAAAAATGCACAGGCTTTAGGAGCTTGCAAGCTCAACATGCATCAATAGTGAAATATGGAAGTCCCAGAATTGGTCTGATTTCAGGCTGCATCAAGAGAGGGGCTATGTTCAGGACCAAGAAGATGATAGTCCCACTGTACTGTGCCATCATCAGATCACACTTAGATTGCTCGGTTATGTTAAGTTACAGGTGAAAGAAATTAGGAAGGACATTGAAGAGTCGAGAAATGTGCAGTAAAGGCATGTAGAGGATGAATATGGTGATGGACCTTGAGATCAAGTGATATAAGGACCAACTAAAGAAAATGGGAACATTTAGCATTGAATACAAAAGACAGCATAGTTGTTTTCTAAGATTTGAAAAGCCATGTTGTATAAATCATTCAATGAACAAGTCTTTATCAAGCACATAGTATGTACTGGGCACTGTGCCAGGTTCTGGGGCTAGAAGTACAAAGAATAGATCAATACTTAACCTGCAAAGAACTGCAATTCAAATGGGTGTTCAACAAGAACATATAGAAATGCAATCCGCACAAATTGAAAGTAAACAAATAGAAATATACACATATATGTATGTATGTGTAGGTAGGTAGGTATTAGTTCAATACAAGGTAATTTGGGAGGAAGTGCAATAGCAGTTGGGGGAAATCAGGAAAGACTTCATGCAAAAGATAGTACCTGACTTGAATCTTTAAGGAAGACAGATGCTATGAGGTGGAGTTGAGGAGGGAGTGTATTCCAGTGTAAAGGCAAGGAGAGCAACAATGGAGCATCATATGTGAGGAAGAGAGAGAGAGGGACTCAATGTGATTGGTTCTGGAGGATGGAACCTAATTACAAAGAAAAAGATTTAGTTTGGGCTTAAAGAAAACTTACTAACAATTTTCGCATTCACTAAGAGTGGCATGGGCTGCCATGAAAGAGATAGCTTCTCAATCATGAGAGGTCTTCGATCAAAGGCTGAATGATCACTTGTCAGGACTTTCATTAAAGGAAAAGTGGTACTAGAAATTCTCTAAGGTCCTTCTCAACACAGAGATGTCATGTTTCTTTGAATCTTTGAAGGGATCCTGGCTCAACAACTCTTCTTGAAAGAGCATCTCAAAATTTAAAGACCATTGATATTGGACTCAATAATCTGGGCTTTATATCTTGCCTCTTTCAGTCTGTGACTATCTGCATGACCTTTGCCAAATTGTTTAACTGGACTTCAGTTTCCCTTATCCCCATCCTTAGTGTTGTCAACTTCTGAATACTGAGTCACTTTCCCCACTTTTTTCATTGATATATGACTAGTTCAGGGACTTCCTTTCCAAATTTTCACCTATCATCATCTTTGGCCATTCCATTAACCATGTTGATAATGCCCCCAGGACTTCAGTCAAGCACACAATTCTTCAACTTACTCAAAAGCATCATCTTTACCAAGCAGGGAACTCACACACTGGAATAGTCACACCTTATACTACCCAACTCTTGGAACTATACCATATCCACAACTGGATTTTCACTTCTGAACTACCTCTTAAAATCCTTGAAATCTGGCTGCTATCACTACCATTCTCCTAAAAGTGTCTGCTGAACTGTAACGTGATCAGTATTCATGTTCTTTAATATTGTTACAGCATTTCATCCTGCTGACCACCCTTCGTAATGGAGTCTCCTGCATCACTGACTTTGGAGACACTCCTCCTCTCATCCTCCTCATACTTCTTGATTCACACATTTTCTCTCCCTCTCTTTTTTCTGGCTTTTCATCCTCTTCTCACCATCATAATTATGGAGATGGAGAAGATCCCTTTCCTTGACCCTCTTCTCTCTATCTCTACTCTCCCCTTTGGTAATCTCATTGACATGCATTCTTCCAAACACCACATTTTTGCTGATATCTTACACAACTATACTTCTAGCCCTGACCCTTTTCTCAAGCTCCACTTTCCCTTGTGGTATCTTCAACACCTTGTTCTAGTATCAGTTCAATTCCATTGTGTACAGTACCAGAGTGTTTCCTCCTTCCTAGGGGCTGCCCTTCTCTCTGCCATCTCAATTTCTCTACCATTTCACTGCTCTGTTTTTTATGCCTTGGTATAATAGTTGACACTGTCGTTTCCCTCCAATAAACTCTGACTCAGTTTGATGGAAGTTCTCTCTATCCAAAGCCATCCTCTTGTCATTCACTCTTTTGCTCATATAGTCTCCAAACTGAAGTTCCAGAGACCATGTCTTGGAATAGGTGTGATACCAGCTATAGAATTCCCTGATTTGCAAGAGTCTGATATATCTAAGATATCCAGGTGGGAAAGTGGATGGAAGTTTGCACCTGGAGTCAAGAAGACCTGAGTTCATATCCTGCTTCAGATTAGCTATGGGACTCTGGGTAGGTAATTTTACCTCCAATTCAGAATCAGCTCCTTCTCTTTGATATGGTGGTAATTATAATAATAGCACTTACGCTATAGGGTTGTGAAGAACAGAGAAGAGAACATAAACATAAATATTGTTACTGCTGCTACTGCTGCTACCACCACCACTGCCACCAGCACCACCAAGTCATGTCATATTCTGGGAACTTTATTTTTCAAGGGTTGTTGTGTTATTTGACTCACCTATGATTTCACTCACTATCCTCTTGACTTCTCTGACACTCAAGCCCTTCCCAAAATGTGACTCCCCTAAAATGCAATTTCCCTCATTAGAATGTAAGCATCTAGAGTTTGTTTCCATATTTGTTTTTCTAGGGTTCAGCATGGCTCCTGATCCAGAGCTCTTTGTGGTGAATGCAATTTTCATTCATTTATTCAATCAATGAACATAACTCATTAATTCCACTGAGGCAGTATTTCTTACATCTATTCCGTTTGCTCTCTTCCTCCTGCCATCCCCCTATTACTAACACCTGCTATACTGCTGTAACAACCCCCTGCTGGATAGTCTTATATCTATTCACTCCCTCTTCTCATTCATCCCTCACACTGCTGCCTCCATTCTTCATTTTACTTTACATTTAGAGTCAGTATACAGACAATAGAGTAATTCATATTTTCTTTGTTCAAGTCTCTGTGTGTGTGTGTGTGTGTGTGATGAGGCTGATTGTTATGGTCACCCAGTTCTTCAGTGCTGTCCAGCCAGTTGCCTAACTTTGGGGGTTACTGACATGGTGGCAGTAGTGGCTTGACCAGCTACATATGTCAAATTCAGACAGCATATCGCTGGCCCACCACCAGGCATGGCTACCCCCTGGCCATTCTGAAACTTAATTCTGAATCAAACACCTGGGTGGCAGATGTGTGCGGCTGCAATGGCCATGGGCCATGTAGTCCTGCTGAGATGCCGAACACATGGCTGTTCTGAATGTGTAGGGGAAAGAGTGGGGGGAGTAAAGAAACCTCAGTGCAAGGGGGAGAGAAACATCTCTGGTGTAATTAAGTCTCTTCCACTTTTTTAATAGTCTAAAAGCAAAAGCCCTGTAGCTTCTATGAGATCCCATGGAGAGAGGAGGTTACAGAAACTATCCAACAACCAACTTCATCATATTGGTTCTCTCAGGTAATTTCATTAGACAGATTTTGGAGATGGAAAAGCTATCTTCAACTATCCATTGTTGTTTCCCTCAAAGCACTCTGGGACACCTGATTTTCTTATTGGGAACTCTGGAGCTGGTTGAGGAATCCAGATCCATAGGACAGCCACTTTTATTTCTCTGCCTTGCTCACACAGTAGCAGAGAATGGTGTTGCAGGTCTCTGAAGAATGGTGGCTAGCTGGTGTGGGTCCCTGTGAGGGTCCACTGCACTGTACCCATTTAAAGGTACTCTTCAACTCCAGAGAAGGATGTGGTATGTTACCCCAACAGCAGAAGGGCACAAGAGGAAACTAAAGCTGGCAAAGGGCCAAGAGAGCCAACCACAGGCTTAACAGGTTTGAGCTTTATGGAATACTGATGGGAAGGCTTCAGTGAGATCATGTTTGTAAAGCACTTTGCTTAAAGCATTACATGGATGTGCCTCATGATCATCTTTTTGAGGAGATTCATACAGAAATGATCCCAGGACAAGTCACTCTCTTGTTCTTATTCTCTTCAATTAAATGTTCTATGGACAGTTGCCAACATGGATAAAATAACTGCTTTTTCTAATTGAATAAAAGTATTGGCATGTGAGTTCACCCTCTGGGGGCTCCCTGAAAGCTTTTTTGAGACAACTCTGGGAGGAGACAAGACAACAAGAATGATGTCCACCTTATCCTCTCCCCACAGCATCTTGTTTTCTTCTCTTTGAATACTTTCCATTCCATGCAGTTTGGAGATTATAAGTATTTGGGGATGGTGACAGCTATTAAAAACATGTTTCTTACATGTGTATGTATCAGTGTTACTTCCTGACAAAGCCAGGCAACAATTATACCAATGACAGTGTTCAGATTGCAGTATAGTTTATATTTTCAGAGAATTTTGAGGTTTACATTCATAATATCGGGATTTGCTACCTGTTAGTTTTTGAAAAACAATGGTCTTCCTATGTGTAATTGTAGCCATCAGTTCATGTGTTGTTTAGTATTCAACAGGTACTAAAATTTTGCCAACTGTTGTGTGAGTTCAATTTTCTATATACTTCCTACATTCTCTGCAGTGATCATGAGCTCTCAGTCCCTCGAGGTTAAGCTTTCTATAATTTCTGCTGGTGGTGACCTGATCTTGAAATTACCCTTGCAAAACTTTCCATTCTAGAAGCAAATCTGTTTGACTAATCCATTTGTTTGACATTTGTCACCATAGTCAACTTCAAATAGACATTGATCATGGAAGACTTACTGTGTCCTTTGTCTTCCTCTTCAGTTCCTATTTTTCTTCTTTTTTTTAAGTCTTTCTTTTAAATAGAGGTTTATAAACATGGCTGGATCTTTAACAGGCAATATTATGAAGCAGGCAGTCTGTCTTCTGTCTTCTTTTCATGAGTCAGAAGTTCCTCCTATAAAGGGTCTTGGTATTCCCATTTTCTCTCCCTTCCCTTCACTCTTTTCATTCCCTATCAAAATCTGCTCTCAGATCTTATTCTATTTTACCTTAAATGATCCTTGCATATCATCTAGTCAGCCTGTTCTTCTTTATCAATAATGAAACTGAGATCCAGAGAAGGTAAGCAATTTATCCAAGATCACACAGGTATTTAGTAGGATCATTTGGACCTTAGAGAAATTATAAGGTAGTCTTGCCCTACTTCTTTTTATTTATAAATGGGAAAGTTGAGGATTGGAGAAGGAAAAGGATTTCCTTAAAGGTGGAGGTGGTGGAACAAGCATTTATTTAGAACCTATTACATGCCAGACATTGTGCAAAGCAATTCCCAAGTTTTAGCTCATTTAATCCTCACAACAACCCTTTGAAGTAGGTTCTGTTATTATCTTCATTTGGTAAATATCTTGGGTTAGATTTGAAGACATGCCATCCTGACTCCTCAATGCTCCAGCAAGCTGCTGGACTGGAATTAGACTCTACCTCTTAAAGCAGAATAGATCAGAGATTCTTCTCTATAGTCATCAGAAGGAAGACAGACAAGATACATGACTGGAAAGGGGTCCAGATCAGACCATCTATATCATGGCTTAGGTACTCCTCTGGGATACTTTGGCTTTGAAACAAAGCAGGGAAACAGAGGAAGGGGCTGGCCAATGTCACTAGGATTCCTACCTGCATCTGATGCTATTAGACTACCACACAGAAGGAATATAGATGGTTTACCATTTGTATAACTGGAGAAGGGTATTAAATCCAGGTGAGACCAAAAGAACAGGATACAATGATGACAATCTGGGTCTGTCTATATGGTTCCAGGGCCATGGCTTCTTCTGGTTCAAATGATTAAATAGCAAACATTAAAATGGGCTAACACAATGATAATAACAGTTATCCTTAGTAGTATCAATGTTATTAAAGGTTTAACCAACAACTGCCTTGCTGAATTAGTCCATTGAAAGCACTGTTTCGAGGAAGCCTAGTGGCTTGTGGAAAGAAAATGCAATTTGGCTTCAGAGGTGTTGGATTCAAAGCTTAGCACTGCTACTTACTCATCACTATGTGATCTTGGGCAAATTTGCTTAAACTCTCTGGGCTTCAGTTTTCTCATCTGCAAAATCATATGGTTGAACTAGATGGGCTTTACGATCCTGTCCAGTTCTAAATCAATGATTCTGTGACTGTGGATTAGAATAGGATACTCAGTGGCAAGATTTGACAATAACCATCTGTGGTATACTGGCAAAGGCCTGTTGGGTCTCCCTGGAAATAATGAAGTCCCTGGGAATAATAAAGTCCTAATTCACCCTTCAATGTTTCTAGGATCTGTGACCTAAGTGATGTTTGTACCCTCCACTTAATGCATATTGTAATTTCTGCAATTAGAAGATGATCTCCAGGACTTGCTGTAGCTCAAAAATTTGTCCTTCCGTAATCAGTCTAATGATTACCTGTTAATGGAAGTCACTACAACTCAAAGCTTTTTCTGCTTGGCAAAATCTTTCTGAACACTGGCCTAACCTCAGGGAGCCTTGAGTTCACACAATTAGAGAATGATTTCAATCATCCTTAGTTGCCTGCCCCCCCCTGCAAATTTCATGGAGATTTGGATATCAGCACAGATGGAAGAATTGATATTGAGGGCTGAGAAGTAAATTACAGATTGACAATTGGAAAGGAATGTACAAGTCAATGTAGCTTATCTCTTATTTTGAACAGGAGGAATCTGAAATCCATATAGGTGGGAAGTAATTAATTGATACCCACACAATTAGAGAATAGCAGAGTTGGCATTTGAACCCAAGTTTTCAGGCTATTACAGGTCCATTGCTCTTTTCCATTGCACCATACTTCCTCTATAGAAGGGTCATTGGTGACCTTTCAGGAAATACTAGCTGGGCATGACCATTTGAGGAATTCAAGTCTTCCTTGAGACTGAAATCACACAGTGGGGATACTTTTCTCTTTGCTCTATGCATAAAGAAGCCTCCAAGGCACCCTCATTGAGCAGCTTCCAATCCTGGAGCACAGTATTCTGGGACATCTCAGATGCCCCCAAAGAGAAAACTGAGTACATGATCCTGGGGAAGTGCCAACAATTTAGAGATTTCTAAACAAAGATTGTTACCTGCTTGAGGCTTTGCCATGGGGGAAACCAATTCAAGAGATGGGAAGTCTCAGATCTGCCACTGATTTATCTGAAAGACTTTGGAACAATCATCAGCTTGCTCTGCTCTTCCATCTCCTCAAGCATAACCTGACTAGGCTGGATGAGGTGTCCACTTAGAGCCCTTTTCTCTGTACACTTCTTTGGTTCCCCATCCTTCATTTCCAAACACACTTAGAAATTAAGCAGAAACCATTTGGCCTTATCAGCCAGACATCTTTGGATGGTCACGGAATTTTAAGAAACAGGGAGCAGAGACCACAAAGCCCAACTCTTGATTTAAACAGGCCCAGCTGTGCCTAAATGAACACATCAGCACTCCCAAGAAAAGGACCATTTCATTTGCTTCTTTGTAGTCCCAGGATCTGGGGGCTGGGTGAGAGGGGCTAGACATGCAAATGTATTGATATTTGAAACTCCCAGATAAAGAACCTCTAACAATTCAGGCCAGCACTTTATCTATGGCTTATCCTAGAGCAGAGAGGTTAAATGATTTGCCCAGAGTCACATAGCAAATACCAGGTATTGATTTGTTGAACGGATGGATGAATGAACAGACAAATAAATGTGAGGATATGGATATTAAAAAAGGGAAGAAGTTTGGCTACATCTTTGGAAGAACTCCCTGAATGGGACAATGAAAGGTTAAAAAATGGGCCAGTTGAACAGATTGTCCTACTATATGAAGCCTAAGTCAGAAGCCAAAAAATCAAGAAGTCCACATCTTATTGGACTTTAGATTTCAAGAAGTTCTAGACTAACTCAGTTTGGAGTCTTAGCTATTTGCCTGGAACCTGCTTCTTAAACTTCTTCATGTTTTACTTTCTTCATATGAAAAATGTGAATAATAAGACTTGTCTTTTCTCCATCCCAGACTCAAAAGAGACTTGTCCATAAAACGCTTTATAAGTGGAAAGCTCAATAAAGTCATAAGATATCATGTAACTTCAAATTGCTATCCTAGGAACATCAAGGGGAGAAACAGCAGTTAGGAGTAGAGCCAAAAGGAAGATATGGTGGCTCTGGAGTAGTTAGATGCCAAACAAGTTGGAGGGTAGTCTAGAAGCCATGGAGAGAGGATGAAGCAGGAACTAGAATATGATGTCTATTTCCCCTTCCCTTTCTTGGAATTTGGTCTCTTACCTTCTCAAAATTACAACAACAATAAAAAAGCATTTGTATAGTGCTTGCTGTATGCCCAGCACCATGCTAAGCACTTTGCAAGTATTATCTCATTTGAATATATAATTCAACTTCAACACATAAAATAACTGTGATTCTCCCCATGTTGCCACTTCGCACTAAACACATCCCACATCCTTTGTACTGTAATGGACATTTTAAAGAATTATGTAGGGGCAGCTCGGTGGTGCAGTGGATAGAGCACCGGCCCTGGAGTCAGAAGGACCTGAGTTCAAATCTGACCTCAGACACTTAACACTTTCCAGCTGTGTGACCCTGGGCAAGTCACTTAACCACAATTGCCTCACTAAAAAAAAAAATTTAAAAAATAAAGAATTATGTAGTCCCCAAATTCCTCTCAGTGGCCCTGGGATAAAAGGCTTCCATCTCCTATTTCTAGTTTTCAATGTTTTCCAGCTCCTTAGTAGCATTTCTTGTGTCTCTTGCATTGTTGGCATAAACTCCAAAAACCTAAGGTCACTACCATGCCACAGTGAAGCATCAGAGTTGGACTTTTGTGGAGGAAGCTATCATTGCAATTTACAATTTCAAAGCTATTGCCAAAGAAAGGGAATGAGGACAGCAGTCTGGCTCCCACTATATTCTGTTTCTGAAGAGGTCTTACCATAACTCAGATATCTGTATTGGTCTATATGTAATCTTGGTTCTCTAGGCATACTAGTCAGAAGGTATGAAATACTTTCCATAAGGTTCCAGAAATGAGTCTTCTCTGAACATGTCTGAATCTGGTGTGCTCCTGGGAGAAACCCTGACTTTTATGAGACATTGTTGGTGTCTAGTCTATCCTTGAGCCATCTTAAATAAGGCTTTACAAGTTATTAAAGGCTTTAAAACACAGTTTGCTTCTTTTGGGAAAGCAGGGGATGGCACCAAGCACATAGACACACAACCAACCACAAAAGATTGGTGGTTTTCCCTGAGATCAACCATCTCCAAAGGTGATTGTGACTCCTATTACCCTGACTCTAAACTGTTGACACCTAGAAAGGAGAAATGGTTGCATTCTCTCTCTCTCTCTCTGTCTCTGTCTCTGTCTCTCTCTCTCTGTCTCTCTGTCTTTGCCTCTATCTCTCTCTGTGTCTGTGTCTGTCTCTTTCTGTTTCTCTTTGTCTGTCTCTGTGTCTCTGTGTGCCTCTGTCTCTGTGTCTCTGTCTCTGTCTCCATCTGTGTCTGTGCCTCTGTCTCTCTGACTTTCTCTGTCTGTCTCTCTGTCTCTGTCTGTCTGTCTTTGTCTCTCTTTCTCTCTGTTTCTCTCTCATTTAACTCCTTGATAATGAATGGAAAGAATCCGGGGAAAGTTGAGATAAAAAAATTTTAAATTGTCCGTGAGCTGTCAAACCCCAATATGCTCCAGCAGTGCTTTTCTATGATGTCTTAAATGGTGAAGGTGGCAGTGACCCAAATGAGTGAGAATGTGACTGCAATGTGAGGAGAGGTGGGTTTTTGTGTCCAAATGTTACCACTACCAATGCTTTTATTTTAAATGGAGATCTCTTGTCTTTCCCCCATACTTCTTCTCACTCCTGCTACAACTCACTACCTAGTTTTGTTTTAGGAGCGTGGAAGGGAAGCTAGTAGCATATCCTTGGTGATGATAGAATTGGCCTTCCCCTTCTCTCCCTTTGCACAAAGAGACAAATGTTACCAATGATCTGGGGACACAGAGGAGGAAGGTCCATCAGCCACTCCAAATCTTAGAATGCCAGAGTTGGAAGACATTGGGGAAATACTCATCAATTATGCTAGTAGAATGGAAGTGCCTTGAGGACAAAAGAGATTCCCTTTTGTGTTGGTCTGAGAGTCTAGTACAACATGGAATCCTTTTGAGAAGTGGGACTGTTTTATTCTGTCTTTGTATCCCTGAGGCCTAGTACAGTGACTGATTCCTCTTTCCCTCTTCATAAATGCTTGTTGATTGATTTATCATGGCTTCTTGAATTGAGCCTTATTAGCTGATAAGGATTAATTAAGCCTCTGTTATGGATTAGATACTGTGCCCTAGAGGTCCTAAGAGTATAGAGGCAAAATAAATAAATAAATAAACTATTCTTGTCCTCAAGGCATGTTCATTATTTCAAGAGAAGCCTCTTGATACTCATGGCTCCACATGAGTATTGTAGAAGTCCCAGGAAAGCTGTACCTGGCTGAGGTATTCAGAGAGCCGCCTGAGGAGCATTGCTTAAGGTCATGTTTCTTCAAGCTTAGTCAGGGCCAAGATCTGCTGAGAGGTGGGCCAGGGGTAGAGATGGTCAATATGAGATCTTGCAGAATTATTCTTCTGATTTGAAGGTAAAGCATAACATGGGGGCTGGGAATCTCTATTTCAGAGAACAGAAGTAAAATAATGACTACCATTCTGGGAAATGACAAGAAGATCTATTGCCCTAGGGCTCCACCTACCAGTCAGTCAACAAGCACTTGACAGTGTGTTATACACTGGGCTAAGCCCTGGAGATAGGAGGAAAGACAAGCCCATGCTTCCTGTCCTTCAAGAGCTTATATTCTAATAGGTGAGGCACTATAGAAGAGTCTTGGAAAGACTTGTTGGTATAAAGAAAAGTAAGAAAAGACCCAAAGAACTGTATCCAGAAGGACTGTGGTGATGGGAAGGGGTGGGGGGAAGAAAACAGTCAATGGAATCAGAATTCCAATCAATGGAAGAAATGTCCAACTGGTTTGAGAGGACAAGTGATGACAAAGGTCCATTCTCCAAATAAAAAAGTGGTGAATTGTATGGGCAAAAGGCACAATATATTGCAAAACATGCAAACTCTCGGTTTGTATTGCTTAGGTGTCCTTTTTTATTACAAGGCAAATGTTCTATGGGGGAAAGGAAGCAGGCATTAGGAAATGACAGCAAAATTTTAAAGCAACAAAAAAAAAACTTTAAAAGAAGAGAAAAGAATACTTTTGTTTTTATTCAGTCACTATCAGTCTTGTCCAATTCTTCATTCACTCATTTAGGGTTCTCCTGGTAGAGATACTGGAGTGGTTTGCCATTTCCTTCCCCGCCTTATTTACAGATGAGGAAACTGAGGCAAATGGGGTTAAGTGACTTGCCCAGGGTCACACAGCTGGTAAATGTTGTAGATGAGATTTGAGCTCAGTAAAATGAGTTTTCCTGACTCCTGGCCTGGCACTCTGTATACTATGTCACTGGCCTGCTCCCCCCAGTAACACCCCATGCTGAAGATGGGCAGCATTTTCAGTAACAACATGAGGCCTCATTAGCAACATCAGTGACATGGCAATATCCCAGTAACTAAGCAAAGGAAGACAGCTTGAATCAAGGCTTAAATATCCCTTTGGACTCTTTCCTAAGACTTGCTTTTCTGCAAATGACCCAGAACAGAGCAGCCATCTGTGGACTCCCCATTACTGTAGCCATGTATGCAACCTGGGATTCAAGCCTGGGTATTTCTATAGGACATTCCTCGTTGGTGAAAAGAATGTTCACCTACCAGTCTGTGCCTGCATGAAAGATGGGATTGGTGAATAGTCATCCTCTCCTTTATAGAGTCTTATGTATATGCTCAGTCTTGGACTATGGGTAATGGGTAAAAACAAGGAAAACTCAAAATATGTGATATTCTGGACTTGATGAGGGGTTAGAAATGTCATTTCAATAGGTAGGTTTCTGCATGTGTACCTTATCCCTCACTGGTAACATGAAACAATGCCTGGCATATAACAGGTACTTAATAAATGTTTATTGATTATTGATTGATTGATCCTTCTGGGATTCAGAATCAGGGTCACTGCCATTCCTTGTTCCTTGATCAGGATTAGGTGACCATAACATGGCCAGCTGATATTTACTGACAATTGAATTCCCCTTGGATCTTTCTGGAGGATCAGACATCTGTACCCACTCCTGCACCACTTTCAAATACAAGCATTAGCAGTCTCAACTGTAGACCATAAGGTATTTGCCCAGTGACCCTCTGGGAAGTACCATGTCACCTCTATTTCAGACTTATTCTTTGCCTCTGTTCAGTTCAATGGTTTCCTCCTTTAGTGGCCTATCTTGTGTTCTGAGCCACCCACACCCACACACCCACACCCACCCACACCCACATGCCCCCCCCACCTTTATCTGCTGACCCTGAGCCCTGTCCTGCATTTAGCAGTGCTGAGATAAAATGGTCCAGAACCGCCTGCTTGCCAGCTCCTAATATCAGCCTTTCTTCTTTGTGAGAACTCATAGGGATGGCAGAGGGCCCAGAAGAACACACACTTTCCCTGTTTCTTTCTGCCAAGCAACGTTTCTATCCTGCTTTGAATCCCTGCAGATTCCATTAGTCATCGGGCCAGAGGTGTTCAGCTGACTGCTGTTATCATCAGGTAGCTGTAACCAGGCTAAGCACACTGTGGTCATGGGCAGATTAATTTTTCATGTTGCTTCACTATTTTTATCAACAGGGCATCACAGCGACAGATAAAGATCATTCAAAGCTGGGGTTAGATGCCTTAACTCTAATCCAGCAGGGAATGCCAATGGTCCTGGGGATTTTCCATAAACTGCATCTGCTCTAAAGGCAGCTTGACTTGCCTTTCATCTCCTCCCTTATTTCCAGTTGGGGAGGGGGGGTGAGGATTTGAGGTCTTTTAATCTGTACGGAAAAAACAGCAGAGGCACGTGGTTTTCCAGTGTAAGTACAAGGCGATTGATTACTCCTTCTGGATTGGTGCCAATTCCCATGGAAAACTAGGCCCCGCTGGGCTCAGCCATTCCATACTAAGGCTTCATTGTGGGGAGAGCTGGGGTCTAGAAAAATAAAACTCCTGAAAAAAAACCTTTTGGAAGATGAAATAGTGTGGCATAATATGTAGAGAGCCAGTCTCAGAGACAAAAAGACCTGGGCTCAAGTCCCATCTCTGACACCTACTGGTTGTGTGACTCTGCACAAGTTATTTAACCTGTAAGGGACCCCAGGCAACTCCCTAAGGTTACTAGTTACAGAGCAGGTTATGGCTTGTATGGGTGGAGGGTCTTTGAGAACTTGTTGTTAAGTCACTTTTCAGTCATGTCCAATTCTTTGTGGTGCCATTTGGGGTTCCTTCCTTCCTTTCTTTCTTTCTTTCTTCCTTCTTTTCTTTCTTTCTTTTTTTTTTTTTTTGGCAAAGATATTGTAGTGGTTTGCCATTTCCTTCCCCAGCTCATTTTACATACAATTAAGTGACTTGGCCAAGGTCACACAGCTAGTTAAGTAAAGCCAAATTTGAACTCAGGAAAATGGGTCTTCCTGACTCCAGGCCTGACACTCTATACATCGTGCACCTGCCTAGCTGCCCTTTGATTCATTAGACAAAGACGATCAGAGTTATGCTCCTTTTCCCTATGGCAGCTCTTAATTTCTGTCCATTTCAGTCAATGATACCTCCATAACTTTTTTCTGATCTTCCCTAACCTTTACTCCACCTCCTCTGTAATGTCAACTTGTCAGAAAGAAAATTCTGTAACAGGAATTTCAGTGCACCAGATGGGGATGATTGAAATATGCTCTTCAGCTAAGTGAAAAATTTCTTCATGGGAGAGATTCTTAATCTTCCTTCTGTGTCTTACACAGGGGCTAAAGATATGCATAAAGTGAGTAAGATTACTAAGAAAATTAAATGTATAGATGAAATGACATATTGTTTATTTTTTCCTCATCCAGGTTCATGGACCTATCGAAATAAATTCACAGAATGGCTATCTGAATCTTCAAGACTGAAAATTCCTGATTTATTGTGTGAATGATTGTCTAATTTATCAGCTTGACTTGGAAAAAGGAAGGCCTGGGTTCAAATTCTTCCTCTGGAACATCTGGGCTGTGTGACCCTTTATGAGTTTCTTACTCTCTCCATTCTCTAGACAAGACTCTGAGTTGCAAAGAAAGTAGTGAACTGCATCAGTAGATGGACTTTCCCCTCTGGAAGTTTCCAATACTGATGAAAACACAGGTATCTTCTCTATCGCTATTATAAGAAATGGTCTTATAGGAGCTTCCAAAATTTTATACACAAACATATACCCCCACACATGTATATTTGTGTATGTTTATGTATGTATGTGTACATGTATGTATTTTCAAAATGTTTCTCAACTATCCTGGCATAAGAGTAGAGAGTTATGACCTAAAAGATGAGACTAGTGGGTTTAGAAGTGATTTATTGACCAGATCTAAAGATGAGTCATTTAGGGTATGATGTGACAGTGAAGGAAGGTCTCTGTTAGGATGCTTCAGGATGTAACCTTGACCTAATCCCTTTAACATTTTAAACAGTGACTTGGATAAAGGCATGGATGGCATGCTTTTCAAATTTAAAGATGACACAAAGCTTAGAGTGGTTACTAACTTGGTGAAGGACAGAGACAGAATAGCAAAAAGTCTTTTCAGGCTAGAATGCTGGACTGGAGCTAATAAGATACAAGAGTGAAGGTTCACATTACAGTTGAAATAAAGGTGTGTATCCTTTCTCTTGGAAGTCTATCAAATAAAGGTCATGATTGCTCTGGCCAGTTCTTTATGAACCCATGATGTATTTTTATGATCACTGTAATAAAAGTACAGTCTCAAGGTCTCTCTGAAGAATGTTGGTGTTAATTGTGAGACATGGGATACACTGGCACAGGACTTGCAAGCATGACATGCCCGCATCAAAGAAGGCACTGTGCCCTATGAGCAAAGCAGAATTGCAGTAGCTCAAGAGAAATATTAGATGACCAAATTTAGAGACATCTCCACTCCAAATGTTTATGTAGACTATTTGCACCTTACCCATGGTAGAACATTCTGAGCTCCTATTGGTCTCATCTGACACAGAAGGACACATTGTGCCTTAGGCCGGACATCGTGATGTCATTTTGGTACTCTGAGTTTGAAGGACAACAATAGCTTTCTTTTCTATACAATTCAGGATTTTGTCAATAGTCAAAGTCAAACTCATTGGCCTCTGCCTTGAAGACTCTAATATTTTCCCCATTTTAGAATTTTGCACAAACTGACTGCTCTCACATTCATGGTATGTCTCCCATTTTACAAGATTATTCAGCAAGCACTTATAGTGGCCCAGTAATCTCATTGAAAATACAGAACACTCTTTGCAGATGATATGATGGTATACTTAAGGAATCCTCGAGAATCAAGTCAAAAATTACTTGAAACAATTAACAACTTTAGCAAAGTAGCAGGATATAAAATAAATCCACATAAATCATCAGCATTTCTATACATGACCAACAAAGTCCAGCAGCAAGAGATAGAAAGAGAAATTCCATTTAAAGTAACGGTACGTAATATAAAATACTTGGGAGTCTACTTGCCAAGACAAACCCAGGAACTCTATGAACACAACTACCAAACACTCTTCACACAAATCAAATCAGATCTAAATAATTGGAAAGATATCAATTGCTCATGGATAGGCAGAGCTAATATAGTAAAAATGATAATACTGCCTAAATTAATTTACTTATTCAGTGCCATACCAATCAGGCTACCTAAAAATAATTTTATACAGCTAGAAAAAATAATAACAAAATTCATCTGGAAAAACAAAAAATCAAGAATATCCAGGGAAATAATGAAAAAAAATTCACAGGAAGGTGGGTTAGCGGTACCAAACCTGGAGCTTTACTATAAAGCGGCAGTCATCAAAACTATCTGGTACTGGCTAAAAAATAGAGTGGTAGATCAATGGAATAGGCTAGGCTCAGGAAATGCAGTAGTAAATGACACTAGTAATGTAGTGTTTGATAAACCCAAAGACTCCAGCTTCTGGGATAGGAACTCAGTATTTGACAAAAACTGCTGGGAAAACTGGAAGATAGTATGGCAGAAATTAGGCTTAGACCAACATCTTACACCTTATACTAAAATAAGGTCAAAATGGATACATGATTTAGACATAAGAGGTGATACCATAGGTAAATTAGGAGAGAAAGGAATAGTGTACCTATCAGATCTTTGGAAAGGAGAACAGTTTTTGACCAAACATGAGATAGAGTATATTATAAAATGCAAAGTGGATGATTTTGATTATATTAAATTAAAAAATTTTTGTACAAACAGAAGCAATGCATCCAAAATTGGAAGGGAGGCAGAAAGCTGGGAAACAATTTTTGAGGCCAGTGCTTCTGATAAAGGCCTCATCTCTAAAATATATAGGGAATTAAATCAAATTTATAAGAATCCAAGTCATTCCCCAATTGAGAAATGGTCAAAGGATATGAACAGGCAGTTTTCTGATGAAGAAACCAAAGCTATCTATTCCCATATGAAAAAATGCTCTAAATCTCTAATGATTAGAGAGATGCAAATTAAAACAACTCTGAGGTACCACCTGACACCTATCAGATTGGCTAAAATGACAAAAAAGGAAGATAATAAATGTTGGAGAGGCTGTGGGAAAATTGGAACACTAATGCATTGTTGGTGGAGCTGTGAGCTGATCCAACCATTCTGGAGAGCAATTTGGAATTATGCCCAAAGGGCGATAAAGCTGTGCATACCCTTTGACCCAGCAATCCCACTTTTAGGTCTTTTGCCCAAAGAAATCATGGAAGGGGGAAAGGGACCCACATGTACAAAAATATTTATAGCTGCTCTTTACGTGGTAGCAAGGAATTGGAAGTTGAGGGGGTGCCCATCAATTGGGGAATGGCTGGACAAGTTGTGGTATATGAATACAATGGAATACTATTGTGCTGTAAGAAATGATGAGCAGGAAGAGTTCAGAGAAACCTGGAGGGTCTTACGTGAGCTGATGATGAGTGAGATGAGCAGAACCAGAAGAACATTGTACACAGTATCATCAACATTGAGTGTTGACCTACTGTGATGGACTATATTCTTCTCACCAATGCAATGGTACAGAAGAGTTCCAGGGAACTCATGATAGAAGAGGATCTCCAAATCCAAGAAAAAAAAAGAAAGAAAGAACTGTGGACTATAGATGCTGATTGAACCATATTATTTCTTTTGTTTTGGGTGCTGTTGTTTTTTTTTTCTATTTTGAGGTTTTGCATCACTGCTCTGATTCTTTCTCTTGTAACAGGATTAATGCAGAAATAGGATTAATGTTATTATGTGTATATATATGTGTGTGTGTATATATATATATATATCTATATGTATATGTATAGAGATATATAGATATAACCTATATCAGATTACCTGCTGTCTAGGGGAGGGGGGAGGGAGGGGAGGGAGGGAGAAAAATCTGAAATTGTAAAGCATGTATAAACAAAAGTTGAGAACTATCATTACATGTAACGGAAAAATAAAATATCTCATAAAAAAAAAAGAAAGGAATAAAAACCAAAAAAAAAAAAAAAAAGAAAATACAGAACAAACTTCATCAAGGACTGGGGTCTTGATGTCCTCAAGGGAACCTAGACCTCTTTTAGTTATTTATTTTATATTAAATTTCTTTGATTCCATCCTATATGTTCTAAAGCTCATTCTTTTCAGGGACGTCATAAGCAAAATAGCAATTGAGATCATGTGCCTCTACATCATGCATCATCCTTGTCCCAAATGTCCCAAACAGTGGTCCTTCACTTTCTTCTTTAATTGTCTTTTGTCTAATATAGTTCAAGAGTGCCAGAGAAGACCAAGGTAGTAATGGCAGTTAGAGAAAGCCAAGTCCACACTGAAGAAATTGTGTAGGAGGTGACAATTTTGAAAACATTGGCTGGGGGGAAGCTCATTGGAAAATCCTTCTTGCTCTCCATACTTTCTGGAAGTAGCATATTTAGTCCTCAATGCTCTTCTTGGTAGCTCTTGTGTCAAACTCCTTTGGATAACTGCTGGGATAAGCTGCCTATAAGGCACCAGCAAGACCTCTTTGTTGGGGGTAAGGGAATAGGAAAGAGGTTTTCTTTGTTTATAGGAAACCTCCTGACTTTTTTTTTTTTTTACATAATATGGTTAATTTGTTCACCTTCCTTTGATTGACAATACAGAGCTTCTCAACAAAACTCCAAGCCCAATAGCTATGAGAGTTTGGAGACAGAAAAGGGTTTTCTTGTTTGATTTTGTTTTGTTTTTCCCTTGGCTCAGAAGGTTAATTTCACGTAAAACACTGCAGAATTTCAGCTCCTCCAGGAGGAGCACTAATGATATGATGCAGTTTGATATTAATTGGAATTCAAGCTATTCGTCCTTTGCTGCACAGTTAGCAAATCAGTGACTGGAGGTCAGCTCTTGATCATCATTTGCCTTAGAAGCCCAAACTGGCTGTGACACCCAGAATCATGGCAAATGCCTAGTGTAGTTGCATAGACCCTTTTTTCCCATCAGGGACGGCTCAGTTAAAGGGAAGGGACACTTTGGATCCCAGCAAAGCGGAGAGCTTTGAGGCCAAATGGTCATCTGTATGTTATTGCACATGACTCTTTTTCCACCAAAATATCTGCTCTCGGGAGCTGGTGCTCTAGGAGCACTGTGAAAAGTTGGGCTCTTCCTGAGCCACAGGCCTTTGTCTTCCAGTTCAGGTCAACAACGAGCTCCATGCCAGGGATATTAAAATAAAAATGGGGAGGAAATTAGAAGTACTTCAGCTTATCAGTAATATAAATTTAGGTATGTGCATATGCATATATGTATGTATATGTGCATGTATACATAATTATACATATGTATATGCATGTTTATATGCAAATACACAAACATGTATATGCATAAACACTTATGTGTGCATGCCTGCATAAATGCACATGATTATATGTATATTTGCATGTATTTATATATATATATGTCCTTATAAGTACATATCTATTTCTACATTCATATGTATATAGTTGCATATGTGTGTGTATATTTGTGAATATGTGCAAGTATGTACATGTAGGTAAACATTGGTGTATGTGCATCATGAGTATGTGTGTACATGTGTATATGAATGTGTATGTGTGTGAGTGAATAAGTATGTTGTGTATGTATGTAAGTGTCTATGTATGTGTGTGAGGATGTGCAAATGTGTGTAAGAGTGTATGACTACAGGGACAGCTAGGTGGCACAGTGGATAGAGCACCTGCCCTGGAGTCAGGAGTATCTGAGTTCAAATCCGGCCTTAGACATTTGACACTTAGTAGCTGTGTGACCCTGGGCAAGTCACTTAACCCCAATTGCCTCACAAAAATCCCCCCCCCCAAAAGAGTGTATGATTACAAATATGTGTGCATATGTGTGCAAATGTACATAAGCAGGAAAGCATGTGTAAGTCTTTATGTTCATTTTTATTGTGTGTATTTTTGTGAGCTTATATGGGTGTAGGGAGTGTGTATGGCGGTGTGTGTATATACATGTGTGTATGTGTATATATATATAGCGTGTATACATATGTGTATATGTATGTATGTGTGTATAAATGCATGCATTGTAAATATGTGTGCAATATACATGTGTATACACGCACATGATTATACATGTACATATGCATATGTACATACATACATACGTACATACAGGTATGGGGGTATATTGGGAGTGTTGGTATTACAGAATTAGTATGGAAAGATTGATTGGAGCCAGATGATTCCAGGCTTGAAATGCCAAAGGGAGATCCAAGAGGTGTGAGGGAGCCTGCAGAGATGCTCAGGGCTCTCTGTGCCTTTGTAATATCAGGCTGGTGGGTGAATGGAAGATGGATTAGAGCAGGGAGATGCTGGATGCAGGAAGAACAATCAAGAGGCTATTCTAGGAATCCAGGTTGGAGACTCAGTGGACCTGAAAGTCTCATTTGGTGATTCCCTCTTACAAAAGAAATAAATGACCTGATTAAGACCCATGATCCAGCCATGAGCATCACAAGCTGCTCCTCTATGAGCTGGTGCCCAAGGGACAGGAACTGTGTCTGTTCACCAGCCTTTTTAGCTTCTCCTTGAAAATCCCCCTTTGCCTCAGGGTTGAGATCTACCTTGATGTCCATTTCTTCCTTCCATAATCCCTTGTCCAGGCATCCAGGTCTCATTTCCTGGCTGTGCATTTGGTGTCCTCCCTACTGACTCTCATTCTGAGGCCATTTCATGGGTGAAGAAACATTCTTTCTTCCTATTACCAGCGTCCTCTCTCCCTTCTTGCCCACATTGACCCGGACTCAGATGAACTAGAGGGGTATGGAATGGGTTGCAGTGTGCTGGGCATGTTCTAAGGATGTAAGCAAGGCTATGTACTCACAATACACACATGCACTTACACACACACACACACACACACACACACAAATACACTCGAAATCTAGAGATAATTAGATCCTATCATGTTTGCATAGCATTTTCAGTTCCTAAACTTAGTCAAAAGGTTTTTTTTTTGTGTTTTTTTTTTTTGCAGGGCAATGAGGGTTAAGTGACTTGCCCAGGGTAACACAACTAGTAAGTGTCAAGTGTCTGAGGCCATATTTGAACTCAGGTCTTCCTGAATCCAGAACTGGCACTTTATGCACTGTGCCACCTAGCTGCCTAGTCAAAATGTATTTTAAACAAAGCAGTTCCATTTGTAGTAGATAAGTGGCAAATTGAATAGGGAGCTGACCTTGACGTCAGGAGACCTGAGTTCAAATCCTGATGGCCAATTTCTGGCTTCTAGCAGATCATTTAACCTCTCTCAGCTTTAGTTTCCTTATCTATAAAATGGGGATAGCAATTGTTCCTATCTCCAGGCTTGTGAAATAGGTAACGTACTTTGCAAACTTTAACACATGATATAATTAATCAAGAGACATTCCTTAAGCACTTACTCAAAGTCAGGCACTGAATTTCAGATTTGGAAGGGTACTCGGGGCTCATCTTATGCAACCCATAGCTGAGCCCAAATTCCCTCAAAAACATAGTAGATTAAAAACAAAAACAAAAACAGCCATAGTAGATCACTGGTTACCCAGGACGCATTGGAAGTTCCACAGCGAGCAGAAACCTCACTCTGCTGTAGCAGCCCCTTCCACTTTTGGATAACTCTGACTGTTAGTAATTTTGCCCCCCTGACATCAAGCTGAGATTTGCCTCTTATATTTATATACTTTATACAATGTAAGACTCCATCAGCATCTGTTTCATCTGTCTCCTGTAAACATGACATCTCTTGAGTTATGAGCCGCAAAGACTCACAAGGGAGGCCTGTAGTTTATGGCTGGTATCTCCTTGCAGGGGGTCAGGTTATTCTTAACAAACATATCATCATAGGGCATGGGTTGGTTTTCCAGAAATTTAAGATGAATCATGATGGGCATTCACAAAGCACTTTCTGAAGACTTCATTATTTGATCCCCGTGACGAGTTTATGACTATTGTAGATAAAATTATCTTTATTTTACTAATGAGGAAACTGAGTAACAACAAAAGGACTGTGCCCTGGATGCTATGGCTAGCAAGTGTCAAGGCAGGATTTGGACTCAGGGCTCTCCGAATCCCAGTCCACCATTCTATATACCATGCTACACTGCATTTCTAAAGGGGAAACATAAGGAAATGTGCCACCCATCTGCCAATCTGCCCACCTAGTTGGGAGTCAATGTTCCAGAAAACTTTTAGCAACGAGTATTTGATAATCAGAAGCCATAAAGCAGAATAGCCAATTTCAGGCAAAGGACCATTCCCTGGTAGCTATCAAGAGACCAGGTTCTCCCTGGGGCAAAGTGTTCCTAAGAATGGAAGGCAGGAAGGCACATCTGGGAGTGGCACTTGCTCTTGGGGGCCATCAGGATAACTTACTGAAGTCCTTCCCTCCTCTGATGTGGCAGCCAAGAAAATTTAATGTGTTCTTAGGTTGCATTACTAGCAGTCCAGTGCCCAGAGGAAGGGAGGGGCTCATCCCACTGTACCCTGCCCCAGCCAGACCACATCTGGAGTATTCCATCCAGTTCTGGGGCTATGTTTTAGGACTGATGTTGTAAGTCCAGAGGAGGCCAACCAGGATAGTGAGAGGAATTCCAAACCCAGCCCTGAAAGGATCAGGTGAAGGATCTAAGGGGCTTTAGTGGTAAAAAGAGAGGTCTTTAAATGTCTGTAGGGTTGACATGTGGAGGAAGGATTAGTATTGTTTGCTGAGCCCCAAGGGACAGAATTAGGAGCTGAAACTTAAAAGGAACCACTTTGATAGGAAAAAAACCCTTCCAAATATTTAAAGTTTCTGAAGAAGAATGATCTGTTTTAGGAGAGGGGGGAGGGGAGGTATCCCCCATTACTAGAAATATTCCATTAGAAGTTATTTGACCACTTGCTTGGGTCATGGGAGAGAGGCTTCATTCTTTGACTGGGGTTATTCTCAGTGGAAGTTCAAATCTCCAAGCCTTTGGCTTGCTTGATACCTCTTGGGATGATTGTAGGGTAAGATGTCATTTCTTAAAACTTCTCTGAAATGGTTTCACTTATATTTCTCTACTGGTAACAGCAAGCATCATGGGAGTAAAGCTAGAGGGGATTGCAGAGATGATCTAGTCCCACCGGCACTTATTATGAAGAGGGAAACCAAGGCAGTGAGAGATAATGTTATTAGCTCAAGGTCTCACAGGCTATTCATTAAATAACAGAGTTGGAATTTGAACATGCAGTGTTTATCAGACTCCAGACAAAGCATTGTTTCTATCCCACTGCCCTTGGTCTTTGGAACATGCCTCACTCCATGTCAAGAGGTTTTTAGAAACATGTAGTTGTTAGAGCACCCCCTGCCAATTTGTGTGTGTGCGCGTGCGCGTATGTTTTGTTTGTGAGATTGTTTGAATCTGTGTGAGTCTGTGTGTATTCATCTGTGTACATTTTGCTTTCCTTGAACAGAATGTAAATTCCTTAAACACAAGGATTATTTTGTTTGGGGCTTTGCATCCCTAGGGCCTAGCAAAGGGTAGAACACAATTAATATCCCTTGGATTGAATTGAAATACATCAGTCACAGATCTTTGGTAGACCAAGCACACACCATGTCCAGAGGGCTGACAAGTCTGAGAACATGGCAGCTCATCCCAGTTTCTGTTATGAATTTGCTGCTCTTTTCCCCCCTCTGAATACCATCTCTCTCAATGAGTTCAAAGACTTAGTTCAGGCCCTCATTAACTGTCTCCTAAATTAATTGTTCTCCTCCCTCAAGTTTCTACTCACTTCAGTCCATGCTACACTTTCCTGCCAAAAATATTTTTCCTTACATGCAGATCTCATCATAGAATCTCTCTACTCATCAAATTCAGTAACAGTCTTGCCTCTAGGAGCAAATATAAACTCTTCAATTTAGCATTTGAAGCCCTTCAGAACCTGGCTTCAGCCAACATTTCCAGATTCAATGGACATTACTCCCTCTCCCCATCTCTGGAATGCAGGCTTCTCTTGGTTGCTCACAAAGGCCACTATCTCCAACCAACCCATACTTTTGTACTGCTAGTCCCCCAAGAACTCCCTCCCCATGTCTGCCTCACAGAGTTATATTACTACTGTGACCACATTTGTATTTATTAATTTTCTAGGTATTCTCTATGTATATATGCGTTTTTGTTGTCTTCCTATTAAAAAGTAGGTTTCTTATGAGTAGGGCATTATTTGTTCTATCAGTAGCACCCAGCTCAGTGTTTGACACAAAGTAAGTGCTTAATGAATATTTATCAATTGACCAATTGATTCTAGGTGAGAGAGAAAACATCACAAATGGAGACAATACACATACATACACATGTATTGTTTTTCATGGGGAACAGATCTAATGCCTGTAGAATGTGACCAATAGGCCTAGTTTTGAGGGGATCTAAGATTCTATGAGGCAGAGGTGAAGAGAGAGAGTGAATCCTGTGTGGGGACCCTAAGGATTCAAGGGTGATAAGCAAATGTATGAAAGAGAGTATTTCAAGTGCAAGGAACAGTAAGAAAGCCAAGTCAGCTGAACAAGGATAGTGGTGATATATAATCCATTTAGGAAGGTAGACCAAAGCAGAGTAGGAATCTTTAAAAGCCAAACTAGGAGTCTGCATTTAATCCCAAAGGTGAGAGATAGCTCATTGACCTTGACTATGACATGATCCCGACTTGACTTTTATGTATATCAATTTGGAAGCTGTGTGTGCAATGGGTTAGAGTTGAGAGAGATTGGAGAAAGTCCAACGGCTATGACTTGGCAACTTATTGGAGATAGGGGTGGGAGGAAGAGTGGGAAATGGAGGATGACTATGAGATGAGGAACCTGGGTGACTGGAAGGATGATAATGTCCTTAACAAATTAGGGCAATTTAGGAAGGGATGGGTGGTTTGGAGGAAAAGACAATGGGTTCCAGTTTCAGGATTGAATTCAAAATAACCCTTGAGCTATCCATTGTGAAATGCCCAACAGGAGGTTGGCAGTGTGGGACTAGAGCTGGAGAGAGGTGAGGGCTTGATATATATAGGAGATATTTGTAGGGAGATGATCATTGAAACCCTTTTCTATTTCAGGCATTGTGTAAGGTGTGAGAGATAAACAAAAAAAAATGTCCTGCCCACAAGAACACTACTTTCTCACAGCGGGGCAACAAGTATATATATAAATCCATTGCACATGCATATAAACTTATTAAGTACAAATGTAGCTGTAGTAATTAAACAAAAGGTGATTTGTGAGGGTGGACACTCCCACTTGGGGGAGTGAGGAAAGGCTTCTTGGGGAAGATAGTGATTAGCTTCATCTTAAAGGAAAAGAAGGATTCTGTGAGGCAGTGGTTTGGAGGGAGTCCTTGTGGGACATCCAGTGCAAATGCATGGTGGTTGGAGGTATGTAGGAATAGAGAAATTGGAGTTTAAAAATATTAGAAACTATTCAATCAAAGCATCTCATTTTATGGATGAGGAAACAAACCCAGATATTAAGCCACTTGTCCATGTCACACAGGTAGTAAGTAGCCAAGCATGGATTTAAAACCAAGTCTTCTGACCTCAAACCTAGCGCACTTTCCCCTTTACCATGATGCCTTCAATTAGAGATGATGAAATCAAGGATCTTGAGTTGGAACGAAAGCTATAGGCACATACAAATATCAGCATAAAACAAAACAAAACAAAACAAAAAGACTAGAGAAATGAAATTTGCAGGTCACCTAATTCAAGCTCTTATTTTTATTGGAGAAATCAGAGGCCCAAATTTGGGGAAATGACTTGCCCAAGGTCACCCTGTTAGTGAGTAGTATCACAGACAGGATTCAAACCCAGTTCCTCTGCCTCCATATCCAATGCTCAATCTTTCTACTCCTCGCCACATATGAAAATCATGAACAATGAATATAGATGAAAATTGGAGTCTGAAAGCCCTACCCCCAAGCCAACAAGTAGTTTGAAAATAGTGTCTGTCAGCATCCATATGGTTTCTGCATGTGTAAGAATACACACACAGGGGGCTGACTTCATAACTAAGATTCTTTTTCCTTTAATTCAGTCATATTAGATTATGGGGCTGATTATGATCATATCCACAAATCGGCATTTGAGCCGAGTTTCCATGGGAACCCTATACGCCCCTGTTCTTTAATGTCTTGGACAAGGCTTTGCCTGTTGGACAACTTGACCAGGTTTGACGAGGACAACGTGTTTCGTTTAAGTTACATTAGCTGGGGCCAATATTTCCTAATTGCATTACCAGGAGAAACATTTGCTGCGTTCCCCGGACCATGGAAAACTTTTCCCAGTCCAGAGTTCCATTGCCTTTAATCACTACAGGACAGGAAACATACCAAGACTGCCTCGTCTTATCGGGCTTCAGATGTGTTAACTGGCTTTCAATCTGGGAAATAATCTCCCTTCATAAATGACCAAGCAAGTCTGGTGAATGGATGCTGCCTTCGACGATATGGCCAGCTACTCCTCCAGACGCCAACGGATTCGTGTTGTTCACGATATGCAATACTCGTCCACTTAGACATCATTGAAATTGACTTGCCTTGAGCATCTGGCTTTCTGAGGAATCTTACCAGAAAACAGGGACCATGGAGGGAAAAAAGAAACTTAATAATATAAAGCGTGAAGCGAATGGGATAATGCTGTCATACAGCATAAAGTTCATGAGATGGCAGGACCCCTTTCCCCCCTAGAAAACCAAGATTCAAAGAAAAAAAGGGGAGGAGAGTGAACTATTGAAAGAAAGGACTTTAACACACAGCCAGTGATGTTAAAGGCAAACAGTCCACAATTGGGAAGTCCCCTGGAGCAAGATTCTGGTTGAAAGTACTGCACTATATAAAGGCATGGGGGGAAGGGGGATTGATTGAGTCAAGTTGGAGTTCACCCTGTCAGCATAGAAAACATATGGCCCAGAGCACTGAGAGATATCTGTGTGTCTGAAACACTGGTGGGGCTTAAAAAACCCCAGCAAGGAATAGTTGAATTTTCCAGCCTTAGGCACTGGGGCAGAGAGTGGAGTGGGCTGAGCTGTATTTTAATACATTCAAGTATACAGTACCATAGGGAAGGAGACTATTTCTTAATGACACAATGAAAAAAAAAGACACAAGGGCTCCAATTCAGCATGACTTTACTCCAAAATCCTCTTTCCTGAATAATTAGAAGTAGCATGTATATACACTATCCCAGAGTTGCCTCTCATTTTTAAAGGGATATTTAGAATCTCCAATTTCTTCTATGTATCCATCTCACATTTTGTAGTAGTGCTGTGTATATTTTTCTGACGATGCTCTAAGTTTAGAGCCCTAGGAGAGGAATATTTCTTGAGGAAATTTGAAGGTTGCCTCCATCTTCTCCACATTCAACTTTTCTGGTTCTGAAAACATTTTCACCATGGCAGGAGACTAGATTCTCTCTTCTTCTTTTATATGATCCCCATTTCCACATTGGAGCTCAGGGGCACCCTGGGGTGGAGTATTAGAACTCCTCTCCTTTTCCTCCAGAGGCAGGCACACAATGGCTTGCACTTTCAGGGGGCACCAAATCATGTGTCATGGGGAAGTAGCAGACATTTCTTTCCTATGGGCCAAATAGATCGGCATCATTGTCCAGACTGCCTTGGGAAAGGTACTGAAAAAGATCTGTACTCTCCTTGTCATCAGAAGAGTAAGAGAAGGAGGCTGGGGGCAAGTTGGTCAACTCAGAACAGAGTCATAAACAATGTAATACCCAAAGGACTTAAGCCGTAAGAAGGGGATTAAAATATGTACCATAGGGAAGGACTAGCCAAGGAAGGAAAGGATCAGCTTCTATGGGGGAGGTCCCTTGAACAAGTACAGATGGATGCTCAGGGCCACTATCTCTTCTTAGCAATAATTCCGAGGTGATTGCCTCAAGCACAGGGAAGAGCTAAATGAATTGCCCAACACCACAGATCTAATACATATTAGAGAAGAGATTTGAATCTAGGTTTTCCTGAATCTCAGCCCAGCAGTATCCACTCAACTGCACTTTCTCCTTTCATGCCATACATACCAATCCCTACCTAACCATTCTGGGATGGGTTTCTCTTTCCCTTGACCTTTTCAGTGGGGAAGAAATGTCTTGATTCTTCCCCAACCTGCCTATGAGGCCAAAATATCTCTTCCCTTCAGGGACCTTACATTCCATTCAGGGAAAATAAGCCCTCAACCCTGCCTCACTGCCTTCAACAGTAGTAGTAGTAGTAGGCCTCCACCAGTCACGGACGACCATGGATCAGCGCCTTGAAGAGCCACAGGCCACAGTGTGGCTGTGCAGTCCGATATGGGAGCTGCAGCTCCTGAGTGACTTATAACCGGTAACTTCCGCATCCCGTGTTGTATCTACCCCATGAGGAGTAGCTGGAGTGTCCTCTCCAGGGCGCTGGCCTGGGCAGATCAATATGGAAAACAAGCTGTTGCCCATGCAGCAGATTTTTCCCTCTCCGCGACATTGGTGGATCCAAAGGAGAGGCAGAGCCAATACAATTTGGCACCAGTGCCACTGCAGGAGTTGCCAGAGGGATGTGATATCCAACATCCAACGGCCTAAGGGACTCCAACTCCTGATTTTTCCTCGGAGTTAACTCCTGAAGCTTTTCCCATATATGGGTATAGCCGCAAGGCAGCGAAGGTTTAAAATCAGGGTTCGTTCCCCTAGGCGGGTTGCCTGCCAAGGCTAAGGAGCCCCACCTGCCCGAATGCCTTCAACAACACACAATATAAAGGGGGTTCTGAACTTTCTTTAGGCTATGAACTGACCTTTTTGACAGTCAGGAAAAGAATCTTCCTCAGAATTATGCTTTAAAATGTTTAAAATTCAAATCCCAAAGAAAACAATTATATTCAAATAGAGAAATCATGACATTAAAAAAAATATGTGGCTTTCCTGAATAAGGTAGAGACTGTAAGCAGCCAAGGAAACAAGATAATTTGAGGAAGGGGAACTGGGAAAATCAAGAAAACCTTCCTGTAGGTGGTAACACCTAAGCTTAACTTCAAAGGAAGCTAGAGTTCTAGGAAGTGGGTGATAGGAAGGAGGGTCTGTCAGGTCGAAGGCACAGCCTGGTTAAGCCATTCACCCTCTTGAAGTTTCCATTTCCATGTCTGTAGAATAAGTGGGTTGGATGAAGCTACCTTTAGGGTCCCTTCCAGCTCTCAGTCAGTCTATGAGCCCATGATTGCAGTTGCATTTCAGAGTATACTGTGGTTCTTTCCATTGCTAATGGAAACCAGATTCAATAGCATTTCTATAATGCCTTTAAATAATCCTTATCCTGGGTTTGGTGAGAGAGAGAGAGAGAGAGAGAGAGAGAGAGAGAGAGAGAGAGAGAGAGAGAGAGAGAGAGAGAGAGAAAGAGAGAGAGTGTAAGACCACTGTAGAATATCTGATGATGAGTCACTTATTTGAAAAAGTCTCCCACTGTTGACATGGGTATGACATTTTCAGTCAAGGACCCTGGACATGGATTAGTCCTGCCAGGTGTCATAGGTATGTGACAGCCAGAGTGACAAGAGAATGGACCCCTGCCACCTTCAGCCTGTTTCAAGGGAGAACAAGAAGTAGAACATGGATGCCAGAAGCGAATCTGCTCAAGGTTCAGATACTCACCCTATTATCTTACATGCAGCAAATATAATGAACTTGGAGCTTGATCATGCAAATGGCCACAACTCACAGTGGTTGAGTATACTGAATGCTCTTTGTGGTGACGTTTTAGAATAGATGTTTCATTTCACTTGAGTCAATGAGGCATTTGCCCTTTTCCAAAAGCATAGATCAGCACATGATGACATGTTATGTGATTTGCCCAGGGTTCCATAATCAGGCTGTATCCTGGTGCAGAACATCATCGATCCAGCCCTGGTCATGGCCTTTGTGGGGGGACATCCAGTCCAGTTCCCTTATTTTAGAAATGAGGAACCAGGGGTAGGAGTGGTAGAGGGACCAGCCAGGCCTCAAAAGGCTACTAATGATCTGAGTTGGATCTTGATCCCAGGCATCTTGATTCCGCACTGCACTCCTCTATGGCTCCCAGTGAGGTTTTCTCTCAAATTCCCTAAACTGCTTCCTCTTAAATCCTGACTGCCACTGTAGCCATTGTTCTTAGCACTACTGGCACTGACACTGGGAAATGAGGCTCCAAAGAGCTTGTCATTTGCTTAAAGATCACAGGCCTATAACTTTGGAGAGAAAGAGACCTTTGGGAACATTTAATGGAGCCCCTTTACTTTACAGATGAGGAAAAAGGCCCCCTGGCACATGGGAAAGAGTCACAAAGGGTCACAAGGGAATTGAGTGAGAAGGGATTTGAAGGGAGATTTTCTCTGGCCAAATCCAGTAGTGTCTCCAATGCACCCTGTTGGTCCAAACACTAGTCAGGGTCAGGGCCACAACAAAGGCTTTGGCTTTGTATTTCCATTAATACCGTGTTCTGTGCACAGTAGGTGGGTAATGTGGGATCAGCCCAGAGATGATTAGATTTCCAGCCCTCTCCCTGCTCCTAGAGGTCTGTATTCAACTCTGGGCACCATGGTTGAAGGACAATGAAAATATCGAGCCTGAGGAGGGACACCAAGATGGTGAATGGTCATGGGGTCACGTCAGGGATGGCTCAAAGGAGCTGGCAATATTTAGACTGAAGATAAGAATACATAGGAGGGGGGCAGCTAGGTGGTGCAGGAGATAAAGCACTGGCCCTGGATTCAGGAGGACCTGAGTTCAAATCTGGCTTCAGACACTTGATACTTACTAGCTGTGTGACCCTGGGCAAATCAGTTAATCCTCAGTGCCCAGCAAAAAAAAAAAAAAAAAAAAAAAAAAAAGGATACATAGGAGGAATAGGAAGATTAGGAGGATACACCAGCTGGCTCTAATTCCTTAAAGGGCTGACATTGGAAAAAGGGATGAGCTTTGTTCTCTTTAGTCCCAGGGGGCAGGGAGATTTAGACCTGGAATCAAGCAGAATTTCCTAACAATGAGAATTCTCCCAAAATATAAGAAGCATACTCAGGAAGTGGGGGGCTGGCTCCCCTTCACTGAAGAGCTCCAATCCAAAGCTGGAAAAGCATTGCAACAAGACTCAGTTGGGGTTTTCTGGGAGCCCTTTGGATTCTGCAATTCCATGATTGGGGATGAATAAATGAACAAGCCTCCTTGTTATGCAATAGGTGCCATTTTGCAACCAACCTGATATTTTCTGAAAGGTCTAGATTCAGCGTTTCCACTTGAGGCAATATCACTAAGGACAATAAGATCATGAAGGAACAGATTGGGAAATTAGCACATAAAATAAATGGAAAGCTGCTATTATAAACCTGGATTGGTCCCTATAAAACTGAGTGGAGCCTTCCCTCTGCAATTCAGTCCTTTACTTTAATATGGCTGCTCCATAGAGAAAGATGAGATCAGTGCTCATTAAGGATAAGTAATGTCTTCAAATGGAAAGAGTCTTGTACTTATATTAAGTGAAACTAGTATTGCCTTCCAAATAATTTGGGGTTTTTTGTTTGTTTGTTTGTTTGTTTTTTATTTGTGGTCAGGAATGAATTATCTCCCTTGTCTGAATTTCAGTTTTCTCATCTGTAAAATGGGGATGGACAGATAAGAGGTCCAATGGATAAAGTGCCAGGCCTGGCCTTCAGTCATCTTCCTTAGTTCAAATTTGGTGTCAGATACTTACTAGTAGTTCGACCCTGGGTAAATCACTTAATTTTATTTACCTCAGTTTCTTCATCTGTCAAATGAGTTGGAGAGGGAAATGGCAAACCAGTGCATTACCTCTGCCAAGAAAACCCCAAGTGGGGTTATACAGAGTTGGATTTGACTAAAAAAACAACTGAACAACAAAAAAAACATCTATACCATAATATTACTGAATGGCTTAGGCGATAGCTGGGAAGCACTCAGTTCAAATCCAGAATCAGACATTTACTAGCTATGTCACTATGGGCAAGTCATAAGCCCTGTTTGCCTTAATTCACTGGAGAAAGAAATGGCAAACCACTCTAGCATCTTTGTTAAGAAAACCCAACATGGGGTTATGAAGGGTAAGACATGATTCAAACAACTGAAAAACAACCCATAATAGTGTAAGTAAAGCAACATATGACTAGGACTTTTGAGACTAAAGACAACAGTTACCATTTCCCCCATGGTTTATCTCTCTCCTGCCTCCCTCTCTTTTCTCCCTCCTCTCTGTCTCTCTTTTATTTTGTTTTGTTTTTTGTTTTGTTTTTTTTTTGTGTGTGTGTGAGGCAATTGGGATTAAGTGACTTGCCCAGGGTCACACAGCTAGTGTTAAGTGTCTGAGTCCAGATTTGAACTCTGGTCCTCCTGAATCCAAGGCTGGTGCTCTATCCACTACACCACATAGCTGCCCCTCTCTTTTATTTTATAACTCACCCACCATTTGTTGTGATATCAGGTTCCCATGCTTAAAGCAAAAATTCATGGATACCAAAGCTAAATCCAAATTCAGAAACTTATTTGGGGAAACAAATCTCCAAGGATTGAAATCAGTAAAGTGATGGGTAATTTAAAAAAAAAGAAGAAGAAGACTTTCCTCTCAGGTCTACACATACCCTGCTGGTAGCATGGCAAGCCAGCACAACCTTTAGGAGAGCAGTCTGGCAGCACATGATGAAAGTCATAAACCTGACCATAGCATGTGATATGATAATTCCATTCTGGGAAAGATGCCTCAGGGAAGCATTTTAAAAAGCAGAACTATCTGTACAGAGATGTTTATAGCTGAGTTGTTTGTGATAGTGGTCATCTAGTCCTATATGTGTATATGTGTGTATGTGTGTGTGTGTAATACATATACAAATATATGTGTGTGTATATATATATATACTTATACATTCTCACATATATTCATATATACATGTATATGCATATACACACACATATATTTACAAGTGAGTAAACTGAGTGTAAAGGGATTATCTGATTTGTTCAAGGTCACTCAGGTAGTGGGAAGTATGTCTAAGCATATATTCTTTTACAAAATAGTTTTGAGTTTATACTTAAACATAGATCCCTGCCCACATTGAGTTAAGTTCAAACATAAACTATTTCTTTAAAAAAATAAAAGAATATTAGTTATTCATTGGTTTATCAAGTTCAGCTAGTTTTGTTCTTTGCCAACAGGTCTCTACATGCAGATACCTTCTAAGTGACACTAAGTAACCCAAATTTCCCACAAACACCCTTGCTAAAGAAGTGGTCATTGAGGAACTGGGATAGCCTGAAATATAAGCTGCAATAGAAGCAGACTTGAATAACAAAAGAGATCCCTGATATGGGTTCTGTGCCAGGGGTGTGCTCTTATTTAAGGTTTGTTGAGTTGACCGCATTTCCCTGAAAACATGGAAGCTGTAAAGCTATCAAAGAGCTAACAGAGCCCAAAACATATTTTTAAAAAAAAATCCTAATGCAAAATAGCTTTTGCATTACGAGAAATGTGCCTGAAACTATAATCTAAAAATACAATTTAAAAAAAATCTAATCCATAACAGAAATGGGAATATCATAGTATAACGGAACTACCAAAGGGGACAAGAATCCAGAAAGAACCCCACAAAGATACTTGTTTGATGGCGTAACATGAATAAACAATAAAAAAAAGAACATGAAATTGATTCCCATTTATATTCTTGGGGCAGGGACAAAAGTGGCCAATCACAAGATCTAAATAAAACAACATGTAAATAAGAGAGCTTGGCTTGCCTTCCCCAATTCCCATTTTTCTTGATTCTTTTGTTTCTATCATTAGTTTAATGTTGAGGAACATCTGTTTCTATTTACTGTAACAGCAAAATGAGCTCACTAATTACCTTTAATCATACTTATCTGAAATGCATTTTATCTTTATCTCCATAGATGGACTATGGACACAATTGAGCAGTGTTAGAGGTCTGGTCCTAGGAATGCATTGGTAATGGAATATTCTCTTCCCTCTAATCCTGACACTACAGGCAGTTGGGCTCAATCCTAGACCACCATTGGAAGGTAGGCAAGTGGTAAGCACCAGAGCAAACTCTCAGGCAAGCACATCATGGGGGGGGGGGTTCTGCAGTAGTTAGCCTGCTATGAGGAAGCTTTCTCTTTTCTGAATCCAAGCAGTTCTCCTGCCTACAATAGGAGAACAGAATTCATCAGCATATTTCCCGGACCCACCCAGACTCCCATTCAGCTAAGAAAGCTCAGTAGAAAAACAAACAGCTTTTGAGGGCAGATGACAGGTGTGGTTTATATTTGTTCTGTTTCTGAGTTAAAATCCTAGCTCTGACACTTACTGCCTGGATGACTTTGGGCAAGTCACTTAATCCTTTTCATCTTCATTTTCCTCATCTGTAACAGGCAGAGAAGTGGGTAAAAGGTATCACCAGAAGGTTTCTAAGGACCCTTCTGGATCCAAATGCATTGTCCTAGTGTATGTGTTCCTTGGGGCAGCTAGGTGGAAGCGTAGGGGATAGAGTGGCAGGCCTGAAGTCAGGAAGACTCATCTTACTGAGTTCAAATCTGACCTCAGACACTCACTAGCTGTGTGACCCTGGTCAAGTCACATAATTCCCTTTGCCTTAGTTTCTTCTTCTATGAATTGAGAAGGATAAGGAAATGAAAGACTACTCCAAGAAAACCTTAAATGAGGTCAAGGAGAGTCAGACATGACTAAAAACCAACTGAAAGGACAACCTAAACTTCAGCACTATTCTTCCTCTTTGCCTTTAAAATATTAAAGATAAAAATAAATAAAAATATTAAAGATGATTTTTAGTTGATTCTTGGATAGCCAGGTAGAAAAATTGAATAACCCTTAGCTGACATGTAGCCCCTTACATCAATGCGTTTGTTTTCTGCCTACCTCATCAAATCTGGGGCGAGGCCAACTGTCTTGTTTTATTGTATTTCTTTCTGAGCAATAATGTCAGCATGGATATTCTTGTGACTTTCAGAAGATCATGAGGTTCTGAAAAGGCCAGCAAAGCAGTGACTGCTATGTCCACTAGAATGGTGATGGTTGGTACAGCAGTAGCAGGAGTGGATGACAGCCAAGGGATGAGTCAACATCACTCAACAAGAGGGTCATGTTTCTTTGATGAGGCTGTGCCCAGGAGAGGACAGAGGTGAAGTGGATAAAAAGTAGACTTTGGAAAACTGCTCACATCCTAATGAAACTGGGCTGTTAGCATCCCAATTGACTGTCTTAGATTCTTCCAATTCTGCTCTGATTCCTTGGTGCTTAGAATTCACTTTGCTGGGCACTACAAATGCCCTGTTCCATACTTGATTCATGCTTGTACAATGGATACTTTCTTTTAAACTCCATCCTTTTTGGTGGTGGGGGGACCCTAGACTATAGTAAAAGGTATCATCATTGTAGTTAACATTCCTCTGAAGGAAACTGAGATGGATCATGAGGAGTCAGGGAGCTGGGTAGTCCATTCTACCTAGTGAGCAGCCTAGAGTAAGAAGTACAGTACACCACTAAATGGCCAGGTGCACAGGATGGAGAAGTGAGTCTCCTTAGTTTCCATGAGTCCCAGCAGTGGGTGGCTCTGGCCTCTCTCCTAGACCATGGTCTTTAGATGCTATGACTCTCTGACTCTAAGTCCTGTGCTCTAGCCCTTCCATCACATTGCTCCACAAGCTCTAGATGGATGCCCCATAAATATTTGGTGGTCAATGATTGAATGGATATTTCCTAGCAAAGACACATAAAATTAATCCCAATTAGAGAGAAACACGCAATTTGGAACTGCCTGTTTACTTAGCTGTAGGAATAAATATCCAATTATGCAAGGAAGCTGGCGACATGTATTTCATGTCAATTATCATTAACCTTTCCCAGACAGCTGAAATGCCGGCTTTTAACGGAGCCTGAATGCTATCAGCCATTCACATGGGGTGGAGCCTGGGGATTTGCTTCATCCCTGACTTTTAGTTCCTCTTAAACAAACAAACACTAAGAGGCAACATCAGTCTACTTCCTTCCCCTAGAGAGGGAACCAACATGGAAGGCAAGACCCTCCACAGAGTGACCCAGTGGGCAGAGACATTTTTGCCTCATGAGTCAGGTTCAGCCCCTTGATACTTAATACCTTATCATCCTGTTGAAAGGGAAGGATTTGTCAGATCACTTTCCAAGGCATGAACAGAAGGAGCATGTAGGTTCCCCAAATAGCGTACATAGCACTGGAAAGCATGTTTGGCCATTAAAACAATCTTTATGAGAGCAGCCATCAGATGAAATGAATCATTTTTTTCCTAGATGGATGGATTAGCTGATTTTTCTCCTTTTTATTATCAAAAGGTATATATATATATATATATATATGTATATAATATATGCATATGTATATATAGAGACATTTGTATTTCTCTACCTATCATCTACTCGTTTGCTTGTTTTTATTTATCTTTCTAGCCATCCATCTATCTACTCTGCAGGAGTAAGGTTGGGCTTTCAGGTACTCCTGGTATAGAAAGACCTTCCATTTGTATACTAACATGGATTAGTGATTCAACTATAACCTATAACCATGGCAAATCATCATGAATGGTTAAGTGATGTGTTTGTGGTCACAAAAGCTAAAACATTTGAGTGGCAGAATTTGAACCTGTATCTTCTCTTTCTCCAATACTTAATGCTCTTTGGCCATTACAGGACACTACCTATAGCTGTTATTGTTGCTAGATATTACTTGACCATCCAGCAATTTTTTTTGAAGGGAAAATCCTAACCTTTTGCTGATCTTGTTAATTTATTTTGCTTTTCTGTCCACATCAATGAAAATGTAGGGTTGGGTCTGGAGTTTGTTGATGAGCTTTGACAAACTTTCAGAGTGAAGTCATTAGAATCAGTCAGTCTCTTACTCTCAGTGGAAGTGCTTTGTCTGCCTACATTGACTGCCTTTCACCTGGTAAAGCACTCTTTACTTTGAGGCTGCGGTCTTTGAGTGGAGAAGAGATGGTGGCATTCATTTCATAGTACTGAGTTATGGGGAGGGGGAGTTACTTGCTGTTTCCTGAGGAATTGTTTCTACAGGAATGGAATTTCACTTCTTAGAGATCCTGATGTGGCTCCTCAAAGGTTTCACACTTACTTGAGGCCTGACAAACCCCTTCCTTTGTCTCTACTATAATCCCATTAGAACCTCAGATGTGCAATGGTAAGAATCCAGTTGAGTGGTGAAAAGGCAAGAGATTACAGAAGTCTTCTCTGGCCAAACATCTCTCATAGATTTTATATGGGACAAACTCCCTTCCCCCGTCATCATTTATAGAAGGAAAACAATGGATGCGAATCACCATCTCATGTGGTCACACTGGAAATAGGTCTGAATGACTTAGTGTAGCATTATGGAAAGTAACTCAAGTATGATGTATTTTATGCTTGACATAAAACATCATTTCAGTTTTGCCAGGGCCATGGATTCTGTTATTTCAGAATTTGCATTCTCAGGGCCTGGAGTAATTATTGTTTATGAGAAATGGTATTTCATCAGAGTAGGGCACTCCTTCAACCAATGCAAACTGGGACCTGCTCTGACCTTTATCTTCTTAGAGAGTTACCCGAGGCACAATGAAAGGGAATGACTTTGCCAGGGTCACACAGTTACTATATATTATGCAGAACTTGAACCCATTTCCCTTGACTCTGAGGCCAGCTTTCATCCCATTCTGCTGCATGGCCTTTTGAATGTAGAATTGAATGGAAATGAATACTGCATGGAGTTTCATGCAGGAAAAATCTTCCACCAAAACATATTTTAAGTTTTCCAAGTTACTGAGAACCATTTACTTTTGTTTGCAGGGAAACCAAGTAAGTCACAGCTGACTTTGAGAATCCCACACAAATTTCAATTAAATTACACAAAAGAGTAGAAACTGGGTCCCCTTAATAGGAGTGTTTGAAAATGCTAAATGAAGGAAAGAAAATTAGGCCCATTTCCCTCTCATGTCAGGTGCCAATAGATGACTCAAGACCAGTGAACCAATGAGAGCATGCTGGTATCAGCAATGACTATCATGACCAAGTTGGCCAACATTGTAATAAGGTCAATGAGTCAAGTGGGTGCTACGGTGGGCCATTCATGGCTAAGAGAATATCACCCATGATGCAGAGGGTGCTGGGAACATTCCTCCAGAAGCTGTGTCTTTTCTTCTCACATGGGCAAAAGAAGGTACACACAATATGTCAAAAGGAATGAAGTATCCCCTGTACCCTGACCTTACCAAGCCAGCCAGGCCCTAAAAGCAAAAGAAAATAATGAGAAAAAAAAGTAGAATAAAGACTGGCTGACCAGGCTCCCAAGCCTACCCACCTTAGCTTCCTTCACCAGACTGAAAGATGAGGTCACTTCCCAACTCTTTTCCAATGGCTGATATGCCTCAACTTTGATCCTTGATAAATTGTTTCATGGATAAGGTTATGCCTCTCTGTTATATAAGGTCCAAGCCATTGTCACACCATCTCATTCTGTGCAATTCTTGTCCACATTTTGCCAAAAGCTCTCCACAGATGGTGGAAGGCTTCCTATTATCACTTTTGTTTCTCAGAAAAATGAAGGAAATTAGAATATCTGGTATTCCATTAATAGTAACAGCCAGCATTGCATTTAGATAGTGTTTCAAGGTGTACAACATGTTTCACAAAGTATTATCTCACTTGATTCTCACAATAATTCTGGTATGTAGGTGCCATTATTATCCCCATGTTACAGTTGACAAAACAAAGGCAGACAGAAGCTACATGATTTTTCCAGGGTCACACAGTTGTGTCTGAGGCAGGATATGAACTCATCTTTTTGTGTCTCCAGGTCCAGTTCTCTAACCCCTGGAACAAGCTATTGCTCTCTAGTAGAAGCACTCTAGGAGCAGCTAGGTGGCCCAGAGCATAAAGCACCTGCCCTGGATTCAGGAGGACCTGAGTTCAAATGCAGCCTCAGATACTTGACACTTACTAGCTGTGTGACCCTGGGCAAGTCACTTAACCTTCATTGCCCCACCAAAAAGAAAAGAAAAGAAAAAGGAAAAATCACTCTAGTTCAGTAGAATGTAAGCCCCTGAGAGTAGAGCTTATATTTCCTTTTGTCTTCATACCCCCTAACACAGAGTTTCTTTTCCCCTTCCAGACTTGTAATTTTATAAGCTATGTTGGGATCTTCCCATGAGGCACTCTTCTTACCAATGGTGGCTAGAACTATCTATGTAACCTATAGTCTTTGAGAGTTGCTTGAGGGCACCAAGTGGTTAAGTTAATTATCCAGGGTGACACAGCTAGAATGTGTCAGAATCTGAACATGAACCTGGGTCTTTTAGCTCTGAGGCCAATGGTCTACCAACTATTTCACACTAAGTATAATACTTCCTATTCTCCTAAAATGGGTCTTTTTAGTTAGGGATCATTGATAGTACTGTGCAATTTCCCAAGTACAATTCAACCCAAATATTTCCTTCTAGTCAATTTTAGGCCCAGATCATTAGCTATCTGTACATAATGAAGGATGGTTTCCTGTCAAGCAACTGTTATGATCTGACTAATTTTTGTATATCATCCATTTTGTTTTTTCAGTGTGATTAGTAAGAATGGTATTTTGGATTGCCATATATTGGACAGAGGAAGCCTTTGTAGTGCTTGACATTATATAAGATTAATACTAATTAATGAACAGATACTTACAAAGTGGCTTCCTTCCATGTGTCAGGAACTATGCTAAGGCCTGAGAGTAAGATACAAAGTTGAAATAGTTTGAGCCCTTGAGAAGATTACATTCTACTAATTAGCATGATGACATCAGTGAAAAGGAGGTTTGGGAGAGTCTAGGGTATTGTTCTTTCATTCGCACCTGATGACATTTCCACGACACTGCTGTGAATACCTCTCACAAATCTCTATATCCCTATTTTTATATGTTTCTTGAAGTTGATTCTCAACAAATTTTAGAACAAAGTTGCCTCTTTAGTTATGGTCCCTCATTTGGACTCTGTCATATGATAGCATAGATAAAAAGCTGGCTTCAAGGTGAGGAAGAAGTGGGTTCAAGTCCTATTTCTTATAGTTACTGGCTCAGAGCAAGTCTCTCTCACTCTCACAATCCCAGACATCTATTAAATACTACATTGGTGAAATGAGTTTCTTCACTGGAAACTTACTTCTTACAATAATAAAAGTCCAGTTTGAGCCCAAGATCTCTGCTCAAATAAAAGAAAAAAACAGGAAAGCACCGAATGGATGCAATACAAAAACTCTTGAAGATATCAGGATATGCAAGAGCTCTTATATTTCAGGGAGATGCTTTTTGGCAACAGTCATGCCCCAGGTCTATGTTCTACCCTCTTCCATAGCCATAGGCTATGGTAACCCCCATAAAGACAAGATTCTCTACACATGACACAGGCATCAATTCTATCTCTGTGTCTTGTGTGTAGGCAAACCCCTTGGGGAGGAAGAGAAAACAAATTCTATAATAGAATGGGTCAACTTAGATACCTGAGACAATAAGGTTGATTATGGTTAAGAATCAATTAATCAGGGGCAGCTAGATGGTGCAGTGGATAAAGCACCGGTCCTGGAGTCAGGAGTATCTGAGTTCAAATTCGGCCTCAGACCCTTAACACTCACTAGCTGTGTGACCCTGGGCAAGTCACTTAACCCCAATTGCCTCACTAAAAAACAAAAAACAAAAATAAAAAAACAAACAAAAAAAGAATCAATTAATCAACAAGTAACTATTAAGCACCCACTATGTGTCAAGTCACTGTAGCAGTCACTAGGGAATACATGTATAAATAATGAAATATTTCCTACTTACCAGGAGCACATATTTATTCTAGGGGCAGAAACAAGTAGATGTAAAGATAACCATCATAAATGAAACAGTAATAAAAATTAACATATGCAAAGTAGTTTAGAAAGGAGGGAACTAATGGTTGGAGGAATCAGTAAAAGCTTCATGCAGAAGATGTTCCCATCTTAAAGGAAGTGAGGGACTCTATGAGGAAAAGGTAAGAAGTACTTTCCTTCCATGTAGGGAAGCCACACACCAGGAATGCACAAAGGTCCAAAGATGGGAGGCAGATTGTCAAGTGTGAGCAACTGAGAGAAGGTCAGTTTGATTGGATTGCAGAGTATAGGATGGGAAATACAGCCCAATGACGTTGGAAAGATAGTGGAAGGACAATTCATGGAGGGCTTTAAAAGCTAAACAGAAGAATTAATATTATATTTTGGCCTAGCCACACAGGTTAGGGAGGCTCTAGATTTGATTGAGTAGAAGAATCCATAGTCAGATTTTGACTTTGGTAGCAATATGGAGAATGGATGAGAGTGGGGAGACCCCTTGGTCTCCCTAGTGTTCAATCTGTTTCATCTGCACCTGGCCATGATGGAACACTGGACTCAATCAATGTCTTTCTCCCTCTCCCAATCCCCTACATGCAGGGCCCACACCTGGGGCATGGAATGTCCCCCAGGTGGCTCTGTGGTTCTCAAGATCTGTGGATCATTCTCAGAACAATCTGGCTGAGCTGGATCTCATGTCAAATTCTATACAAGCCTGTTTTCTCTTCCCCTGATTTACACTATTCGCTGTGAATTAACCTACTTCTCCAGACTCCCACCTGCTAGGTTGCTAACAAGGAAAGCCTTGAAGGCTGGATTCTGCTCCCCTGAATTGAAGGCTTTCTTAAGAATCAATAAACAAAATGGAAACTGATATTTTCCACACCTCTCAGTCACCTGTGGGACTGTGAAGATGGACCTGCTCTAGAAAAATTGTTTGCCTGTTCCTGTGCTTTCATTGAAGACACTTATCATGCATGCATAAGGCATTCCCACAAAGATTCTATAGAAAAGAGAAAACAGGCATACAGGTCAATGGTTCGTAAAACATTCTGGATCCATTTTTATTGTCAATATCTCTGATCTTTTCCATTTTTTCCTGCTTTTCCCTCTTTAAAATATGTTGAGAATTGGTCCCTGAATATTTTTAATTGTATTGCCTTCAGATGGCTTTCTTCTGTGTACATTTGTGAGACTGCAATTGTATAGTGAATAGAGAGCTGACTTCAGAGTCAGGATGACCTGAATTCATGTCCCTTCTCTGACATACACTGTCCTGCAGACAATTTCCTAAGAATATAAGTTGCAAAAAGAATGCCAATGGGAGGGGGTGCAGATATGTGGTGTAGTAGATAAAGCACTGGTCCAGGAGGACCTGAGTTCAAATCCAGTCTCAGACACTTGACACTTACTATCTGTGTGACCCTAGGCAAGTCACTTAACCCTCATTGCCCTGCAAAAAAAATGCCAATGGGTATTGGTGGTATCATCTTATTATGGTATTACCTTATGGGTGAATTCAAAACAAAAAATTGATAAAGCTTAGCTGCTCTTAATTACTTCATCTTAAGGTATCTTTGTAAATTATATCATCAATTCATTAGAGAATCTATTGATAGAGATAAAACATGGTGGTTCTGCTCTTATTGCTAGGGATAGTACAATATGGCAAGATCTGTATCATTTGACATCTGTGTGTTGTCCATTCTCTTATTTCATTTACATACAATTGCAGGGTAACCTACTTAGCAAAGAGTTTAAGCAATGACTAGATTTTCTACCCCTCTGATCCTGGGCTTATTGATGAGCATTTTACATTATCTTGCCCAGTCTTAAGTCTAGATACTTGCTAGACATTTCCATACCATGCCTTGAATGTGGTCCCCTCCCCTGTATACACATACTTTCTAAGCTAGCTTGGTCTGTATCTTTAATAGTGTATCAAAATTATCTCTGGGCAGAGACTGAACATTTATAGTTGTCAAAGTTGTAACGCTATTAATAGATATTCCTGAGACTGTGTGATTCTTAGCACCTATTCGTTTAGTACCATTTCCCCAACTCTGTTTCTATCACTGTGGAATTCAATTTAATTCCAATTGTTTCACGGAGCATTCATTGAGGACCTACTGTGTGTAAGACACTATGCTAGGGCCTGGAGAAAAAAGAAAAGCATTACTCTGCTTGAGAAATGCAACAGAGCCAGAAGAATGAGTATTAAAATGCATTGTTATTATTATTATTTTGGTGGATTGTCATGACTGAAAAATGGACAGATTAGGGTTGTTCACTCAAATAATGAAAGCTAATCACCTTGGAGAAAGAAGGGATAAAAGCAGACTGCAAGTGTCTGGGCCTTCTCTGAAGAGACTGGAAAGTGGGCTATACAAAGTAGGCATTTATTTTAGGAACAACCTATTATGACAGCAACTTACACCATACACAGCAATAAAGTCCAAATGAATGGGAGGCTTAAGTGTGATGGGTCACAAGGCCCACATGTACATGCAGACACACATACATACATGTTCACATACATATACAAACACAAGGGATTAGAAGAACAGGCATATACACAATGAATTTTATGGTGGATTTGGAATCAAGAATACCAGAATTCAAATCCATCCTGTGACACTTAGCTGCATGGTCTTGAGCAAATTCCATAATATCCCAGCCTCAGCTTCTTCCTATCTGAAATGACTATACTAATAGCAAAGTCTTCACAGGGTTGTTGAGAGGATCATTTAAAATAAGGAATGTAAAGTCTTTGCAAACCTTGAAATACTATTTTAATGTTAGTTATCATCATCATAATTATAATGTCATAATTATTTGGGGGAAATAAGTAATCAAATAAAGAATTAAATAGTTCAGAAAAATAATTTTTATTTGTGTGAACAGTCAATATCAACAGATTAAGAAGAAAGAAAAAAATTAAGGGTAAAAAATGGTCTTAGTTTTTCGCTTGATTTTGTATACTTAAAAAAAATTAAATATTTAATTGAAAATTTTATATTGGACATCAATGTAATCACTCAAACTCATTTAGGAACAATTTACAATTAAATTAATTTCAAACATTAAAAGATCACATTTTTTTCTTTAATTCTTCCTGTCTTTCAACGTCTCTCTCTCTCTCTCTCTCTCTCTCTCTCTCTCTCTCTCTCTCTCTCTCTCTCTCTCTCTCTCTTTCTCTCCCCCTCTCTCTCTTTCTATCTCATCTATTACTAACCATCAATCCTTAACTCCCTGGAGATCAATAAGCACAAGAATGTTAACTTTTGTTGAAGCACAGAGATCCCTGGGAAATGTCTGCAGAAAGCAAGAGATTCGTTGAAGACTCTAATGAGCCAATAGCAAATGTCTCACAAACCCTGAGCAGCTTATTCACTGGGATTCAAATCCCTGGTAGGAACAGTCCTTGTCATTTTAATTAGGGAACAGACACAGGTCACTGGTTTCTGATGCTGGCCCTGGGTGCCCTAACTATTTTATGAGTGAAAACTGAGCACTCAGCATCAGGGAAGTTAGAAAGCTGGAGAAACAGTTATAAGACACACACAGGAAGGCCAATTCAAGGAAAAGCAAACCTTGGCCTGGATGGGCAGGCAGAAGTGTATGTGTCTGGCTTCAGGGGGGAGGGGGAGGCAGACTCTATGTAACCTGGCCAGGATATCTCAAGAGAACAGGTTGTCATTTCACTGCTGGGTCATCAGGAGCTGGCAGCCTAGCGAATCACCATGAATGTGCCCAAATGATCCCTTTACCACTGGTCAGGTCAATTTGTGCCCTAATATCATACACACTGCTACCTCTGATCCTGGCCTCCTAGATAGGCATCCCATGTCTTGACCCAGCGGGGTGAATAAGTCAACAGAATGTAGAAACCAGGCAGGATTAGGAAGGTGGTTTTATTTTGGTGCCTTGGACTTCAAGCAGATTAAATAATCAAAAGGCCCAGGCTGTCAGGTCGTGGCTTGAATGCTACAGCTGTTCCCCAAGCTTTGACAGACACTCTTTATATGTGCCCTGTTGAGTGAATGAAAGAGTCAGGGGAACTCTCGGTGAGCCAGACAATTGAAACAGAGAGAGAGAGAGAGAGAGAGAGAGAGAGAGAGAGAGAGAGAGAGAGAGAGAGAGAGAGAGAGAGAGAGAGAGAGAGAGAGAGAGAGAGAGAGAGAGAGAGAGAGAGAGAGAGAGAGAGAGAGAGAGAGAGAGAGAGAGAGAGAGAGAGAGAGAGAGAGCGCAAGAAGGGCACAAGAAGATCTCCCACTGGAGGTCAGATGGAGACCCTGGGAAGAATTGTTTTAATGAACGGTCTTCAGGAAGCTGCCATTGTGCCTTCCTGTAAGAGTAAGCAAGGCAAAGCAAAGGTGGATTAGGAGAAGGAAAAGGGGGAAAAAAAAGAGGCAGCTTTCTGATGTGAAGTTGGCTTATTCCTTTTCCATTGATTAACTTGGATGAACTATCACAACCCAAAAGTCCAAGGACCAGTCATGAAAGGTGAGAGCTTAATTTCATCATCTCATAGTAAATTTCCTATATCTTGTGGATATCCTGGGTATCCTTTGAGATTGGGGAAGGACTTGTAAGAACCATCTTTTAAAAGGTTTTCCTGTCAACCATGCTTGAGCAGATGCAGAATGCCTGTTTATCTCAGACTCCTGGGAAGGAAAAAAAATAATTCAAACCAGAGATACTTAATTGACCTGCCATGGGCCATTTTTAAAAATGGGGTGCTAAGAGGTGATGTTCCCATGCGCTGTGTTGTTTTGTTTTGTTTCTTTTTGTCTTCAGGATAAGAGTTAGGAAGAGATGTCTAAACTGAACATAATCACAGAAAGCCAAGCCTTTCATTAATAGATTAGTGTGCTCTGTTGAAAGCACATTCTCTAGTTTAAAGTCTGATTTCCTGTTGCAAATTAATGTTTGAGCTCCACAGTCAACACTCAGGGCGCCCTGTAATTTCCAAGGCTCTTAAAATAGAGATTGACGGAGAGATCTTTGTCTTTGAAACAGGTCACTTAACTTATTTACAGAATCACAGAAACAACTTGAGGTGAATGCTTTGGAGCGGGGTGGGGTGGTATGGGGGTGTTGAATGTTCAAAGGCCACTGAGCCAAAATATATCAAGTGGGATCTTCCTGCCAGGAATTGCTCCATCTCTTCATTATCTCACTATGTGCACATTACATAGGATTATTTTTTTTAAAAAAAGAAAAGAAAAAGAAACAGTCTTAAGTGTATTTAATAGAAACATGGTATTATTCACTGAGTCAAAGGCAAAGGAAACATTGTCAAGAGATTTTCTTGCAAGCAGATAATACTTTCAAGCTTTCAACACAGCAATACTGGCTGGCGAATCCCTAGAGAGAAATAACAGTTCGATGTCACTGACATTCTCTACTGTTAGAAACTCAGGCCTTTGGGAAAGTAGGGGGTACAGAAAGGAGTAATAGCTAGAAATTGAAACGACTGTTTATCATAGTAGAAATGTAGTGAAGCCTTCGATGAGCTCTTTTCAGAAAACTAAATCCATCTCCCATTCCTCTGATCTCAGAGAATTCTACCAAATAAAATTCAGGGCTTTGGTGAAATATGGATTGAGATCTGGAATCAGTGTCTCATTTTCAAGGTTGTACATTTAATACTGACATCCCTTAGAAAACTGAAGTTTCAATAGGAGTGAAAAGGAAGAAAATATAATGAACAATCAGGCTTAAGCATATTAGAAATGTGCGTTCTATTTTTTTATTGTAGGAGAGGAGAGGGGCTACGTGTTCAGTTTATGGAATGTGCAGTCAGATGTAGTCACAGGGTCCATTTGCTTAATGTTTTTGCCTTTGTTATAAAGAGAGGTTTACTGGATGGCAGCAATAAAGGGTGGGCATATTTGGAAATGACTGATGTGACAAAAGGCATTAGTAAAACTTGAAAAGAAAAAAAAATGATTAAAGAAACCAACATTGAGGTTTAAGTGATAGCTAATGGAAGACAAAAATCTAAAAAAAAAAATGAAAGAAAATTGATAGCTTCACCTTTCAATTTGATGCTTTGGGGACTTCAATCTTCTAAATACCCAGCAAGGGGAAAACAAAACAAAACAAAAATGAATCCTTAGCTTCAAGTTTGCAACAGGGACTCTTCTCCAAATTCTTCTCTAGTTCTCTGCACAAGGACTCATTGCTTCATCTGTACTGTACTCCCTGGGAACTGTTATTCAATCCTGTGTTATATTATCAACTCATTCCCAAGTGGAGAAGGGTGGTTTTCATAGACTTCATTTTGAAACCCATGTCTCCATTGTGATCTCCTTCCCTTTTCTTGCAGGTGATTTGGTCTGGCTCTCCAGTGTGCTGCTTCTAGTCCATGGGGCTGGTAGCTGTCCACAAAAGTGTGTTTGTCACACACCTACAAAGTCTGTTGATTGCAGCAGGCAAGGCTTAAGAGAAATCCCCTCAGAACTGCCTCCTCAGACCCAGATCCTGCATTTGCAGTATAACCAGATTGGAGACATCCCTTCTTCTGCTTTCAGTGGCACACCCTTGCTCCGAACCTTAGATCTCTCCAACAATGCCATTTTTACCCTTACTCCTGGAGCTTTTTTGGGCCTTGTCCACTTACAGGTTCTAAACCTAACAAGGAACTCCCTTCATTCCCTGGAAAGCAAGGTTTTCCAATCCCTGCCCCAACTGCAGGAGCTGGATTTGTCCTTTAACAACATACAGGAGCTGCCCAAGTTTAAAGGGGAGACATTGAGCCACCTAACTCGACTTGTCATACAGAGGAACCAGTTAGAGCAGGTCCATAGGGCTCACCTAGCATCCCTCCCCAGCTTGAGAGCTTTATTTTTCAAGGACAACCTGTGGAAATGCAATTGTCACTTGCTGGATCTTAAACTGTGGCTGGAGAGATTTGTCTACAAAGGTCAGTAACTTGTTTCCTGAAACAACATTTGTCATCCAGCACTCTGGGACGGCTGGCTTCGCTCTCCACTTTAGAAAGTACTTTGAGGGTGTGCGGTCCAGTACTAATTTGTGTGTCTGGACTGATGACATTACAGGCACAGGCAAGAAAGGACAGGAGGCCCCCTGCAAAATCAGGATGTTTCTACATTTATTGGCCAATGGGGCTTATTAAAGAGTCTTTCCTAGACTCAAAGACAGACAGAGCAGAGATGGAGCTCAGAGGTCAGCTGATTCATACCCCCCCCCCCTTAATAGAGGAGGAAACAAAGGTCCAGGGAAAGAAAATGTCTTACCAAGGAAAAGCTGGGTCCAATGTTCTTTGTTTCTTACCACAAACATGCATATGTGTATGTGCATATACATAGGTATACATATGCGCATGTGTGTATAAACACATGTGAATATTCAGATGCACGAGTGTAAAGGAGGATTGGTGTGTGTGTGTGTGTGTGTGTGTGTGTGTGTGTGTGTGTGTGTGTGTGTTGTAATGATTCCCCCTTGGTTGGCTTCTTAGTGATCAAGTATGTGCATTCTTCTTATACTTTCAAAAGAACCTTTACCACATTTTTAATAGATAGAGGAACAGCATGGCACAGGGGCTGGAAGACCAGACTCTGACTCAGAAAGACTTCACATCACATCCTGCCTCTGACACTGACTATCTTTGTGACCTGGGGAGAGTCACTTAACTTCTATGCTCCCGGTCAACTCCTAAAGATAATAATTTACAGAGGAGTTACTGGTCTCCATGTTACAAACCCAAACTTTCCCTTCCCTGCTGAAATCACAGATATACTGACCCCCAAAAATAGGAGAGGGAGAGAAAAGGAGATAAAAGAGAGGAGGAGAGAGGAAGAGAGGAGAGAACTGTAAGAGAAGAGAAAGAGAGGGATAGAGAAAAAAAGAGAATGAGAGGGAGGGAAAAAGAAGGAAAGACAGAAAGTGGCAAAAGAATCATGGAGAGAAAAACATCAGAGTGAGAGGAAGAAAGGAATGAAGAAAGATAGAAGGAAGGAAGGGAGTGAGGGAGGGAGGAAGGGAGGAAGGGATGAAGGAATGGGGGAAGAATAATTTCTGAACCATTAGAACTGTACAAAAGAGGCATGGGTTGCATTTTATGGGAGTGAGCTCCCACCCATTGGAGGTGGTCATGCAAAGGCTGATTGTCCAGTTTTCAGGGATGTTATGGAAGGGAAACCTGAATTGTGGCTTAGACAAGATGGCCTCTGAATTTCCCTCCTTTCCAACTGTATGATCGTGTAAAATTCTTTAATCTTCCTGAGTGCAGAGTTAAGTTTCTACATTTGTATAAAAGCAGGATATTTAAACAAAGTGAATGCTTGTCATATAGCAATAGCTTACTAATAAATGTTTTCCCTCTTTGAGCTAAGGTTTAATTTATTTCCATGTCTATTCTTCTACATATTCATTCAATACATTCACATGAGACAGGCAGATAAATAACCAGACATGGCCAGGAGAGGTGGTGGGTTATGACAGATAAATAGCTGCCCTTGAAGTTAGGAAGATGAGTTCAAGTCTTGCTGCTCACACATGCTGGCTAGAAAAGTCACTTAACCTCTAGGTGCCCAGGATAGTTCTCTAAGACCACAAGTTGTAGTAAAAATGATGGCCTACCTTGGTGGAAAGAGTGCCTCAACTGGGAGTCCTCTATGCTGATGGAGTAAAAACTCCAGCTACTAACACCCACACATACAGACATACATATAATTTTGTTTCTACATGGGAAAGTGATAGTCTTTGGAGGAGGGCATTTAAAGCCAACATGGACTGCTGGGACCCAGAGAGTTTGCCATGAATACAGAAGGGGATTCCTAGAACCAGAAGATAATGATATCAGATTTGCTTTCTGATGCCAGAAAAACAAGGAGGAAAAGATTGTTTGTTCCTAGTGAGCTATCATAGATATTGCATTTGAAAGGAATCTGCTAACAAGTTGTCATTGTGGTTGTTACTAAAAAGTAGTCTAAGAGTTATGAACAAAGGTTATAGAATGAAATCACATTTCAATGAGTAAGAGGTGCTATAGCATATTGGAAAGAACATTGGGTTTGAAGTCAGAGAACCTGAATATGCATCCTAGGTCTGCTATTATCTACTTGTATGACCTTGAGAAAGTCATTTTACTTCCTTGACCTCAGTTTACTTTTCTGAAAAATGTGGGAGGGGGTGAGATCATCTAGAACAAAGCTTCTTAAACTGTGAGTTGCAACCCCATATGGGGTCACATAATTTAATGTGGAGGACATGAAAACTTTGGCAACAGTAAAAGGTTATGAATATCTGTGTTATGTACCTATATACCCAGGGTTGTGTAAAAATTTCTCAGGCAAAAAGGGGTTGCAAGTGGAAATAGTTTATGAAGCCCCATTCTAGAAGACCCTTTCTAGCTCTAAATTCTATGCCATTGAGGTAAGCACACACAAACTCCATAATCTAAGGAGAGAGGATAATGACAAGTACATAGCTATACTTCTGTTAATGAAGATGATGTATTCTGGAAACTGACTTGATTCTCAAAACTTGGTTACTAAGAGCAGAAGAGTCATGAAGACATGTTCTGGGACATCATGGGAGGCAGGTGGGAGATGTCCTAAAATGCATCACTTGTTAACTAATGTTAAATAGGGTAGAAAACATGGCATGTGCATTTGTGATTGAGTCGGGGAGCAGATATATTTGATGGGGCATCACATTTGGAGACATCCTGGGCACATGAGCATCCTGAATTGACATTTGCTATCTGTCTTGTTTTGGCCAATTTACTTGTCTTCTCTTATTTCCTCATCTATAAAATGAGGCATGTGGAGTATAGAACTTAGGAGACAACACTCCAGTCCCTATGAACTCTAAGTCTATGATCATCTCATGGGGGTGACTGGAAGAGATGGAGGAATACTTCAAAGAATTTCAAGTCCATTGCAAAGTCACCCCAAGGTGGGGTGAATGAGGCTTTGCCCCAAGATATGACATTGTATTAGTGTGGCAATAATGCCCCTTTGTTTCACTTGTTCCTGCTTGAGACCATACCCCCAGTCCCCAGAAGTTTCCAGGTCAACATGATTGAAAGCTTAAAGGGTACAGTGAACTTGGGGTGTGACATGGCTTTCCACTTATCTCTCTGTTGCCCAGTTTCTCTGGGTCAATTGGAATCTCTATAAATCTCCATCTTAGGCTTAGCACAAGCTTCATCTGCAATTATCAGTGCTAGCTGGCCCTGATAAAGATAATCCGCTGGTTTGACCACCTGCTTTAATGGCCCAGACATGAAAGAAAGGGGGAGGAGCGGGGAGAGAAAGGAACAGCAGGAAGAAAGGGGAAAGGATAGCAGAAGATAGGATGGAAGGGAAAGGATGAGGAAGAGAGTGAAAGGGGGAGAAAAGGGACAGGGGGGAAAGATGGGATAAGGAGAGGGGGGAAGGGCAAAAGAAGGAATAGAGACTGAAAAAGAGAAGAGAGCAGGAAAGAGCAGGAAGAGGAGAATGGGGAGGAGAGAAGAGGAGAGGAAAAGAGAGGAGAGGAGGAAAGGAGAAAGGAAAAAAGAGGAGAGGAGAGTAGAAAAGTAGAGAAGGTGGGCAAGAAGAGACATTTAGACCAGAGAACACAGGAGGGGAGAGAAAGTGAAGAAAGTGGAGGAGGGGGAAGGTGAGGCAAGGGGAGACAAGAGGAGGGGATGGGGAAGTACGGAACAGGGAAGGGTTAACAGACAAAATCCTGCAAAGAGGGACTAATAAAATTACAGAATTTTACATTGTAGATGGTGAGCAATATGCCTTTGCTACAGTGACCTGACTGCCTATTGCTATGCACAACATCTGCTAATTTAGGATATAGGGTTCACTGGAGGAAAGTGAAGTGCACCAAGACACAGAACTTGAGGATACATAAGTCATGAGATCAGTTGTAGGCTATCTTAGGGGTATCAATTGGATTGTCTATCAACTGGAAATTATATTAATAATAAGAACATCAATAGATCACAGGAGGTTAGCAATGGAAGGGACCTTAGAGAAGATGGGGTAAGAGGCTTACTCAGGGACCCAAAGTGTATGATGGAGTCAGGACTCAAATCTAGCCCTTCTGTGACCAAGCCCATTTCGGTTAGGGTTAGCCACTACACTGTACAACCATTCTGATCAACCTTATGTCCTGGGGTAAATTTCAAGTGATATAAGGGATATAAGGCATAATAAAAAGTAAAAAAAAAAATGAATAATGTTTGACTATATCACCATATCAATGTTTCTTTTCCCAGAAAAGACTGGATAATTTATTTATCCAAATAAACAAAAATGCGTTCATTTCTTCAGACTGGGATACCCCTGTCCCAGTATGGGAAGTAGAGCTACCAGCATAGATTCAGAAACTCTCTGACTTAGATGATAAGTCTTAGGGGGCCTCGGGCACTCTGCAGAGGTGTATGACTTCCCCCGGGTCTGATAACTCATAAATGTTGGAGACAGGACTTGAACCCAGGTGAGTGTCAGACCATGGGATCACTGGACTGGAATGAAAAGAGAATTTGGGGGTCATATAGTTGAACCTATTTATTTTGTAAATGAAGAAACAAAGGCTCATGACTTATTCAATGTCACACAAAGGCAATTGGCAAAACCAGGATCCTAGCTTAGGTTCTCTGGTTCACAATCCACTGTTTTTGTTTTTTTGGAGATTGTTTTTGAGGGTGCTTTTTGTTGTTATTGTTGTTTTTTCCCCTAAATAGTATGCTCCAATATTAGTGTTGAAAACATTGGTGTTTCTTGATTTGGCAGACTAATAATAAAAATTGCACTTGGCATGAAAATGATATTAATAGGCTCTTATGAAAAGAAATACTTTTTCTACTCCCTACTTGAAATCCCTCCAAAGTGCTGACAGATACATATGACCCTTTGTGATGACCACATAATGTCAAGCTATGAGCAATGCTGAAATGGGACCTCCTGGCTAGAGTGAGTGCCAGTCTTGTAGTTTTTAAGATCTGAGTTCAGATCCTGACAAATCCCCTTCCTAACTCTGAGGCTGGATAAGTTGCTTAACTTCTGCCTACTTTAGTTTGCTCATCTGTAAAATGAAGGTCACAAAAATACTTGCCTCCTAGGGATATTATGAGGATCAGATGGGCTACTGTATATAAAGCGCTTTGCACACTTTAAAGTGCTATCTAGAAGTTAGCCATTACTACTATTAATCAAATTTTGTAGGAAAATATTATTCTGTGGCACTGAGACACTGAAGTGTTTTCTTGGCAATAAGATAATTATTTTCACAAACTCACTGGCTCTTTCTTGTTTGTGCCCATATTCTTTTGTTCCTGACCATTTCTAAGGTCGAGAAGTTTGGAATGAGTGAATAAAATTCTTGGTAAAGAGTGATCACTCGGTAAATGTTTCATGTTTTCAGTATTCAGATACTTAAGAAACACTCCCATCATAAGAAGCTAATTCTCTTTCACTTGAAATAAACAATAGTAACCAAAGCATTTGATAAATTTCATCTACCCTTTGCTTGGTTTGCCTCCTGGTGCCTAACTGTGTGGTCAGTGAGCTGTCCCTGGAGCATGGGGTGCTCTCTCTTCTTCACCTCCACCTCTTAGAAGCTGGAGCTTCTTTGGAAGCTAAATTCAAGTACCCCATTCTCCAGACCAGCATAGTCCATCTCCTGCCCCAGTTACCGGTGCCCTCCCCCATAAAATCATTGTGATTTCCTGCTGCTTAAGTACATAGATAACTTCTGTGAGCTACTTAAGGAAAAGTCATTTCCTTTTTGTGTATCCTGAGTGCCTCATATGATGTCTGATGTCTCGTAATAATAATTGATTGCCAAATGAATGATTTCCAGGACTTACTATGGTCATTCTTTGATTTTAAAGGTGGAATAACTGATGGAGTTATCTGCTCGGCCCCAGACATCTGGAAAGGGAAGGACCTCCTTAAAATTCCATATGAACTCTACAATGCATGCCTCCCTCTTCTTGGGAATGGGGGGCCCATCCAAGCCCAGCTCCCTGGCACTGTGCAGCAGGATTCTCCACAGCCTGGGGAATCCCAAGAACAAGTTGACAAAAGTCGTTCGGACTGTGAACTCAAACCAAAGACACGACCAGTCAATCTCCGCCATGCCATCGCCACAGTAGTTATCACAGGAGTTGTCTGTGGAGTTGTGTGTCTGATGATGTTGGCTGCTGCTATTTATGGTTGTACCTATGCAGCAATTATGGCTAAAGGCCATGGAGAACCTTTGAGAAATGCCAATGAGCCAAGAAGGCCTGGAGAAGAAAAGAGGCTACCTGATGCTTCCCTGCCATAGGCTGCTTTGGGAGATGATTTCTCCCAAGTCAGAGCCATCATTTGGGGGAGAGGGGAAGTGTCTGAGGAGAGCTGGAGCCTGTCCACTATTACTGTAACTTTTTTGTTTTTCCATTAAAAAAAATAGTCTGTAATATTTTTTTTAATCCTGTGAAGCAATTCACATTTCAATTATTAAAAGCCATGGGCAAATTAAAGACATTATTTATACTCTCTGCATGCAAAGATGGTGAAATTATTCTATCCTCGTTGAGGCCAGAGTCACATAAAATGAAGAAAAAAATTCCTTTGCCCTTTCTTCGTTTCATTGTGTTGCTCTCATTTTTTATTTATCCAAACCCAATGATTTTATGTATATAGGCAAATTCCTGGGGTGGAAACTTCCTTCACCAAATGCAGATTGGAAAATTGTCTGAAAATTTGATTCTTGAGAGCTTCAAAGGACAATGAAAGCTTAAATGATTTGTTTGAGGTCACAGAGACACTGTTTCATAGGCAGGACATGAACCCAGGTCTTATTTGTAACAAGGAGGTACGCTTCTTCACAATTTCATGTTGTCTCTCATGGCTTTTCATAAAGAAGCTCACGATAATCATTGACATTTATGAAGTCCTCTACCTATCATATATCATTACAGCCTCAGAAAATTCTGGGACATAGTTATTACAGAAATGGTTTTCCCCATTTTGTAGAGGAGGAAAATAAGGCTCAGTTAGATTTCCTAGGGTCTGAACTCAGCTCTTCCTAGCTTCAATCCCCAAGTTCTATCCATTATACGACATTGCCTCTCAGTTTATAAGTAAATGCATCATCACTCGTAGGCATTCTGGTAGAGATTTTTGTTTTGTTTTGTTTTGTTTTTGAGGGTTGTTGCTGTTGTGTGTGTGTGTGTGTGTGTGTGTGTGTGTGTGTTTGCAGGACAATGAGGGTTAAGCGACCTGCCCAGGGTCACACAGGTAGTAAGCGTCAAGTGTCTGAGAGCGGATTTCAACTCAGGTCCTTCTGAATCCAGGGGCTGGCACCTTATCCACTGCACCATCTAGCTGCACCCCACCCCACCCCTGTAGAGTTTTAAGAGCTATACAAACTCTTCAGTTTCCTGTTAGGATCCCGAGTCCCAGCCTGCCTTTCTCGGGTTTTTAGACATTACTCCCTCTTGTCCACACAGCAGTCTGGGCAACAATGTCTCCTTGGTGTGATGATAGTCATGTAATTACATCTTCTACCCCTAAGCCTTTGCACTGAATACCCCCTACCCCCATTCACCTCCATCTCAGGATCCCCATTTTCCTTAAAGGCTCACCTTTAATACCAGCTTTTCCCTGAAGCCTGTCCTGAGCTCCTCAGGCACAGATTCCCCCAACTCAGACTTACACTACATCAACTTCCCATAGGTTTTATATAGACCATTGGTGTAGTTCTTTACCTGTTATCTTCCCCTGCCTCCCCTGGGAGTCCCTTGAGGGTAGAAGTGGTTTCTCTTTCTTTATAGCTTTGGTACCTAGGATTATGTCAGGCACAAAGAAGGCACTTAATAGATGTCAATGGAAAGAATGAATGAAGGCATTAGCGAATGAGGAAAAACCAATCTCAAGGAGCTGGATAAGAGACTGGTAATTAGAGGGGACTTTGGATGCTTCTGCCCTTCACGTTCATGGCAGATCGGTGGTAAGCTTCTCAATAAGGCTAGGGTTGAGTGTTCAATGGAAGCATCTGGGAGATGGGAATGTCATCGCTTGCCACAAGAGTCAGATTAGATTTAATGTTCCCAATCAGAAAACCATTGGGGGTTTTCTGGGCCACAGAGGAAGAGGAGGGTTCCCTGTTTGGATAATGGTCCCTGGGCCCAGAGTCTGGGGAAGTGATCTGATGCAGGGGTAAATGGCGTGTAAACAAACACGGAGGAAAACCCAGCCAGGATTCTGGGCCAGCCAGTTCAGAGAGGCCAGATTCAAGGAGTGATTAAAACCTTCCATTCTGAACCCTCCCAGCAGGAATGCATTGAGGGCGGGTGGAGAAGGAGATAATGACTTTTGTATATCTGGATCCCCACAGAGTCCCTGGGCTTGTTCCGCCACACCCACACATAAACACACACAGAACAATCCTTGCACCCACTAATGAAAGACAGCAGTCGCCCAGCAACTCAGCCTCCTATCCAGCCCATCAGAGGAACCCAGGAGAAGGCAGCATCTGGCCCCGCCACCCAGAAATGCTTTTCAACACTCTGGGAGGGGAGGGGCCATGGAGAGCCCTATGCACCATTGACATGGCCCAGGAAACAGACTACCCTTCATGTGGGCATCAAGAAATCCAGGTGTGCTGCCTGGAGTAGCCTTCCAGCATGGCCACAGTCCGGAAAAGATCCATGCAAATTGAATTTGGGCAAATTGAATCATCATTTTCAGTGCACTTGGGGAGCTTGATATTTAAAGAAATCCTTCATGGAATCCTGCTGTAATGGGGTATAATTGCCTCCAGATTTATTATCTGCTTTGTAAGCCTGGCTTTTCCCATATTCAGTTTCCACTTGAAGTGGGGCCTTTCTGTCCTCTCTGAATGGCTACCCACCTGACCTCTGCAAGCTATTCACCTGTTAACAGGACCAACCCTTTGCAGATAAAAGCTGCCAGCATTTCTCTAGAGCATTAAGCATGTGGCAAAGGGCTTCCCCTCTATGATCTTCTTTGAAGCTAACAACAACTTGTTACAAGTCTTATTACTCCGGCTTTGCATATTTAAGGCACAGGCTGTTGGGATTATAGATTCAGAGATGGAAGGATTCCTCTAACTTCCTTTTTTAATTTTTAATTAATTTTTTTTTTGGTGACGAAATTGGGGTTAAATGACTTGCCTAGGGTCACACAGCTAGTAAGTGTTAAGTGTCTGAGACCAGATTTGATCTTAGGACCTCCTGACTCCAGAACTGGTGCTCCATCCACTGTGCCACCTAGCTACCCCCTAACTTCTTTTTTATAGGTGAAAGAAACCAAGGCTTATTCTGGTGATGTGGGTAGCCCAGGATCACACAAAGGCAGGATTTGAACCCAGGTCTTCCCAATTCCAAGTCCAGCAGGTATAAGAAAAGAATAGATACTTTACATGTAAAATGGGTCAATGGCAGGGTCGACTCTGGGCTTCCTTCCAATTCTAAAACTTTGATTCTCTGATCACACAATAGACTAAAACATTTGGCATCTATGAAGGATGCCTTAGTCTGCTTTTCCGGGAGGGGAGAAAAGGGCATACACCAGGTAGCAGGGAAGGTGCTCACCTGCCTCTGCTCTGCTCAGGTCATGAAGGGAATGGGTAATAAGATCTTGATTGTCTGCCCTGTACACACTGATGGCATAACAAAGCCTGTGCAAGAAAGTAGCATGTCAGTTGGCCTGCCTACCTGTTACTCTGAGTAGCCAAGGAGCTCTGTGTAAATGGCCAACTCCTGAAGTTCCGAGGGAAGCATGGCAGAGACAAGAAATGGGACTCTCACCCCACCCTCTGCTCACTCATTCCTGCTTCTTTTCCAGTGTCATCACATATGGCTTTCCTCTATGCAGTCCATTTTCTACCCAAAGTGCCCTACTTGTGGTTCCTAGTATAATCCACACCATTTCCTGTTTCCACACCTTGGCATAGGCCTGGAGTGTTTTCCCTCCTCTGATTAGACTCTTTGAATCTCTACTTATAGGGCTGCTGCCTGCACCCATGTTCCTCTTGAGGAGACAGGAGAGGGGAGGGGAGTGAACCCTGTGGATTACAGAAAAACAAAAAATAAACATAAAAACAGGGCCTGACTTCAAGGAGCTTTTTTCTTTCCATTAGGGAAAACAGCATTTGCTAAGTGACTGAGTAATCAGGTATTCTAACTCAGAGCCCAGAAGGTATGAAATATTATTCCAAATTTGCACAAATATCCTTCTATATCCATCTGTATTTCACAGGAAGCACTAAGAGCAGTTAGGCAGAAGGGATGTTTACTGAGATAAATATATTAACAGCCCTTTCTGCAGAGAAGAGTTGAGATCTGGTCACTTAGATTAATGATCTGTCCACTTAGCCCCAGTCAACTGAGAAATATGGTATTGGAAAAGGAGAGCCATATTTGCAGAGTCTTCCATGAGATCTTACATCAATTTTTCTTGGCCACTGGCAGATTACAAGGAGTCGTTTGCAAAAGCTTCCAAGATTATTTTCAGCTGCTTATTACATGCTGTGATATTTACCAGCTCTCTCATACAAGGGACCTTCCATTTTGGAACTTGGCCCTGGGGATTGACTGATTCAGAAAGCAGGGTTACTGTTGACATATTGGGAGAAAAGCTGACAAAAGCAAATACACGGATCAGTCAAGGCAGAGTATTAGGGTTCTGTTCCAATAGATAGGACCTGAATTAGGGATTTGCTCCATGGTGGAAAATTCCATCATGAAATCACTTCTTCCCTCAACCCCAACTTTGCCTTGAGAATGTTTCTTCTCTCCTTTCCTCTCCTCTCCAGTCCTTCCTTCCTTCCTTTTTTCCTTTCCTTCACTTCCTTTTCTTTCTTTCTTTTCCCCCTCTTTTCCTTTTTCCTATCTTCCTCCCCTTCTTTACATTCCCCTCTCCTCTCTCCTTTCCTCTCCTCTTTAACTCTCAGTCCCCCACCTTAAGTCAAAATGTAATGGGTGCTTATGCCAAAGAACCATCCCCTATTCTATACCACACCCCCCTTCCCTCTTACAGGCACTTTCTCAGAAATAGTCCAGATCGTTAGTTGTGCATATGAATAGCTTTTTATTTGGGAAACTATCCTGAACACTGTGGCAAGGACCTGTCTCCTTCACTTGGGTGTCTGAGCAGAGAAAATCCTAGAAGACGCCTGGTTGCTTTTTTTTCTTCCTCCATGCAAAAGAGGGAGTGCAAATATCCTTCTGAGAATGGAGAGCAATTTCAGGCCAGGATTTCCTCTTAAAAAGCTTGTGAAAATGAAACCTTATTGCCCCAAGTGGTCCAGCTTACCCCCAGAAACCAGATACCCTCCTCTTGGATATCAAAGGAAGGGTCTAAATTGCATTCTACATAGCTTATCTATCACTGGAATTAACATAATTACATACCAGCTGTTATAAATCGGTAATTATCTGTTACAGGTCAGGAAAGGATTGTTTCCAATTTGGTTAAAAAAAAAAACACAACCAATTCAGTAACTGGGATGATATGGAAAACATGTCGGCAAAAGAGATTTCATAATCAATGGTGTGTTAGGTTGGTGTGATCTACATTCACAAACTAGCTCCTTGGACCCTTGCCCCCTACTCCATGTGTCCTTGACAAGGAATCAGTTTGTTCTTTCATCTCTGTAGTAGAAAGATGTCTGGCTTGGCAGCCAAAGGCCTGAAGTCTGGTCAACTGATCAGTAACTTTTTTATGAAGCACCTACTGCATGCTAACATCCTTCCTATTCTTTTGGGCTACTAAGACAAAAATGAAATAATCCTGCATCCCTGCTCACAGGGAATTCCACACCCTACCAGAATGCTGCAGCTCTGTGGCTAATTAACTGAACCTTTGGGTGGGTGGTTACTCTTTAGTGGGCTTCAAATGAGAGGGGCAAAGGCTAAGGTCCTTTCAGCTCTCTGTGGCTGAGCATCATCAAGACATGGATTAAGCATCAAATTTGCCCAAGATCAGACACACACACACACACACACACACACACACACATGAAATTCACCGTTGTTTTCTTTATCCTAGGCAGGTCCTCACTTAGCACTGATTATATAAAATTCATATTTTTCATATATATGTGTATGTATGTATATGTGTGTATGAATATATCTATATCTATCTGTCTATCTAATTTATCTATCTATCTATGTATCTATCTGTCTGTCTGTCTGTCTTTCTATCTTACTCAAGTGGGACCAATGGGATATTCGCCTGGATAAAGGCCACATACCACCCCCCAGCTCTAAGCTCTTTCTCATGGACCTGGAGGGGTAGGGTAGGAGAACGAATTTACACACACACACACACACACACACACACACACACACACACACACACACAGGAAAAACAACAACAACAACAACAAAAAAACCTAAACTCTGTTTTCCCCTAAAACATGTGAGGGCTTTTCCAAAGGCTTTACTAAACATGATGCTGATTATACTGTTCAGTGTTTTATAAACTAGAGCAAGGATTAAGTAAATCACCATCCTGACTGACAATGAGAACATATATTTTTAGCCAGTTTAGAACCTTCTATTGGTATTTCAGGGAAACCACATATTTAAACGCCAGAGGCACGAATAGGGGCTAGAAGCTCTCCATCCACATAACTTTAGCTTACTTTATTTTTGCATAATTGCAACATACATTTAAATGGTTTCTTATTTAAATAATCCTCCCAGTTTACTGTATGAGATAAGATATTATTAGAAACTCATGTGTATATAAATCAATAGTGTTGTTGTTGTTGTTCTAATTATGATTGCTCCTATCTCCATATCATATAAGGTGGGTTTTTTTTTTGTTTTTTTAAATTATTCATGGGGAGGAAGACTAGGTGGGAGTAAGTACAGATCTGTTATGGTGTGGGGGATTTCCCAGCATGGGAATCTCCATCCATTGCTGCCTAGCAGCCACTCATCTATAACTTCTAATCTTAAGCATTTGCAAATAAATAGTATTGAGTAAGGATTGAAAGTCTGTAAAGCACTGAATGCAAGTGATCACATTTGAAACCTCCCAACACCTTTGTGCTATTGGGTTATTGACTCCAGTGCACAGATAAAGAAAGTAATACTCAGCAAAGCTAAGGGACCTCTCCATGATCTAGCAATAAATGTCAGAGGCAGGATTTGAACCCAGGTATTATCATCTCAGGTTTTTGGATGAGGATTCAGAGACTCAGAATGCTGACATTTGTCCTACAATTACTGTCAAGAGAAGAGGTGGTTTAAAAGCCAATCCAGTGTGCCAAGCTTCCTCTTCAAGATGTATTCGTGATAACCCTATAAAGTGGGCAATATTATCTTTTTTTTTTTTTTTTTACAGGTAAGGAAACTGAAGCTCAAAGAGTTTATTTGCTTACTCAAGGTCCCATAGACAGCACCGTTTGAGGCAGGCCCTGGAAGACGCTTTTCAAATTCCATGTCTCTGTGCTCTTGGTTTTTCTGGTGGAATTCTGGCTCTGAGAGCTTGGGTTTGCCAGATATTCAGCTTCTATTTCCAGGCATCTCAGAACAAGGCCCAACTCTAGCTTGTTGATTGTTGACATTTGGGGTTTCTTTTCCCTGAAACCTAAGAACTTGTCTATAGACAGAGGTCACGGGAATGTGGCTGGTTTCCTTCTTGTTCTGTTGTGTCTTTTCAGGTTAGAGGTAAACTGTGATCAAATAATGGCAACTGTTTGGGTGTGAAAGTCTAAACACAGGGAGGTCCTGGCTGGTGCTTTTGAAGGAACATATGGGAATAGAGGGTGTGGGGGGTATCAGCAATGCCTTGGACATGGTAATCCTTAGGGAATGGCACACTGAGAGGGATGGGAAAGGAAGGAAAGGCAGCCAAAAATCCGAGCCTCTCTGGAGATTCAAGTCACAAACTGATGTTTGAGTAAATGTTGAATTGGTGGATCAGCTCCTTTCCCCTCCTTAGAAGCCTGAAACTCGACACATATAAATAATTCAACCTGACTGACCACAGAGGTAAAGAGGAAGCTCAGAAAAAGATTCAGAGGGTTCAAGATTTAGAGGAAGCAGGGTCATTGAAACCCTTCCTTTGATGGATGAGAAAATCCAGGCCCAGGAAGGGGAAGTTGATTGGTCAAGGTCACATGGATAGGAGAGTGGCTGAGCTGGGATTTGAACTCAGGTTCTCTGAATCTAAGATCACAGGAAGAGAGAGGAGGGCAGTCTTCAAAAATCATCCATAAACAAATGGCATAAAAGAAAGTTTCTTAGTGGAATACAAGTCATAACAAGTTCTGCTGATAAAGTTTGATCCTCTCACCTCCATGGGGATAGGGAGTCCAAGGATATCAGGCCCATTTTACAGAGGGGAGAAACTGAGAAATCTGGAAGTCACTTGTAACATGACTGGCCTGTTGCACATTTGGAGTCAGAGCCCTGGTCTTTTCAGATAATCTCTTCTGAAGCTGGAACTGTAGCCAGGAATAAGTGAATTCGAATCTGCCTCTGATATTGTGTGAAGTCAATTAACCTCTGTCTGCCTCAGTTTTCTCAACTGCAAAAAAGGGATGATTATAATAATAATAATAATAATAATAATAATAACCTATCTTCCAGGGGTTTTGTGAGGATTAGTTAATATTTGTAAGAAGATTTTCAAAACAGAAAAAGCTATATAAATGACAGCTATTTTATCATCATCACCATTATCACCACCACCACCGTCACCACTGTGCTGTCGTGACTTCTCCTAGAAAGATTCATGGCTTCATTGGATCCCATGGGATCTGAAATCTCCACTTCCATCTTCTCTGGTCATGGACAGAACAGAATCAAATCCATCTCTTTACTTCATCTAAAGTAAGTGGTCATGTTTGTAGGAAGAAGTGGTACCCCTGGGCTTCATATGAAAACAAGTTATCTACCTGTCTTTGACGTTGGGAGTAGTGCAGTCACCATAATCAGGAAGTTGACCAATTAGCTAGAAATCATTCAGGGAGGGGGAAGCTAAGGAGATGTGATACACCCATGAGATCATGCCAAAGGAGAGCTGATTGTATGAACTGGGGGACACAATTTCTCTGGTGCAGAGAAAATTCAGGGAAGATATAGTAACCATCTTCAAGAATTGAAAGGCCATCATTGGTAAGAGGCCCAAAATTTATTTTGTTTTGTGTCAGAGGACAGAACCAGGAACAATGGGCTTGAGTTTTGAGAGGCAGATGTGGGTTTGATCTAATGAGAACATTTCTAATTCTATTTTTTAAAAAAGCACTTAATTATTTCCTAGTATGTGTCAGGCATTGCCCGGGATGCTGGAGATAATGAGAAAAAAAAAATTCAATGTCCTTGTTCTTAAAAACATTACATTCTAGGGGGAAGAGGGTGGAGCAGACAACAGGCACACTGATAAGTCAATACACGATATGTGCAAAGTAAATACAAAGTCATTTCTAGGGGGAGACAGTTCATAGCTAGAGGATGTGAGGAATTGAATGGGCTACGACTGGAGGTGGCCAAGTTCCCATTATAAATAGTGGCCATCTGGTTTTTGCTTGAAGACTTCCAACAGGGGCATTCCCCTGTCTCTAGAGCCAGATCAGTCCAGTCCATTTTGAAGGCTGGAGGGCAAAAGGGGATATTTGTTCAGCAAAGGCTTGAACTAGATGGGCTTAGAGATGCTATGGTTGGAAGCACCTTCGCCATGTAACTTTGGAGCATGCTGGGAAACAAAGAAATCAGTGAAATGTTCATGGGGTCACAGATTTAGAGCTGCATAAATGCCCAGAGGTCACTTGGTCTAAGACTTCCACTTCCAATTTTACAGAAGAGGAAACTAAGACTCAGAAAAGTAATTTGCCCTCTCTTGTAAATGACAGAGGAAGCATTTTACCCAGGTACTCTGACTCCCAAACTGGTATCCTTCTGCCTTTCTTCAAATATGGACTTGAGCCCGAAAGAAATTGCATCCCTATGGCCTCTCCCATTTAGTCCCTTCGAGTTAATGAGGATGGTTTCAGCTCCTCTTGTGGGTGACAAAGACTCTATAACACTCCTACCTGCCTCACAAGATGGACTAAAGGACCTAAGGAGACAATGAATAGATAGGGAAGGCCCTTAGTTACCAGAACATTCTCTCAAAATGTCCAGAGTTATTGGGATGTTATGTGTAATTTAAGGTTGTTTTATTTTGTCTTTGTAATCCAGAGAACAAGGGAAGGAGAGGAGAGCTGCAAGAGGGAAATGGGCAGCTATAAAACACCGGAACAAGACAGCAGCCACAACATTCCTGAAGCCAACAAGCTCCCAGAACTTCATAGTGTGAGTCCTGGGAACTAGGTGTATTTGAAGAGAATGTCAGAACTGCGAGATATGCAAGTCCTCCTAACTTTCTTTTTATCCCTATGCTTAACACTACCTGCCACACAGTCGGTGCTTACTAAATGCATGATGATGATGAGATCACTCAGCCCAACACCTTTCTTTAACAGAAGAGGAAATTGAGGACCAGAGAGGCCTTTATACAAGGTCATGCTGCAAAGTCTGCCAGGACTCCTCAAATCTAGTCCAATGTTCCTCCCATTCGTATTTTAAACAACATCCCAGGCAGACTCTGCTCTCTTGGAGGTTTCAAAAAGAACATGGCATTTTAGGACATCTTGGATATTATAGATACAAAAGGTCAGAGATCAAGCCAGAGGCAGTGGATCAAGCCTGTTTGCACCTCTGGATACTGGGGAGGCTGAGGCTGGTGGATCTCTTGAGATCAAAAGTTCTGAGCTGTAGAAAGGCCTAAGCTAATCAAGTGCCTGAAATAATTCCAGGACCCATGAGTTTAGGCTGCCTAAGCAGGGATAGATTGGCCCAGGACAAAAATAGAGCAGGTCAGAGTCTATCAATCATGAGATTGGGCCTGGAAGTGACTGCCACACTTCCAGGCTAGGTGAGATCAGGAGATCAGGTTACACCTGTCTCCAGGCCATCTGACTTCAGCGGTGGTTTTCTCCTATGTGGTTCTCTCTACCTTATTTCCAAATACTTATTTCATATGGATCTGATATTGAAGGAATTAATCAGGAATGTGAAGTTTGTCATCAAAAAATTTAAATGGTGGGTATTAAAAAAATTTAAAAAGAAAAAGAATAGCCCATTACTCAGTGTAAGGGATATCCAATGGTAGCCTATCAATTTTGTTGGTATCCATGTGATAGCAAGAGAACATGAGAAATCACCAGCATGTTTGGTGGTTAATTTGTGAAAAGATATGGATGAGAGTAACCCACGATGGGCAGGCATGGATTGACTAAGATGTAGGGTCAAAATCAGTTATATAACTAAGGAAACAGGATGATAGATGGATGAGCAGGTAGAGGGGAGCACTGGAAAAATCTGGGCTTTGGGTTTGGTTTAGACCTTAATAGGCTATGTGGTATATTGAGAAGAGAAAGGGACTTGAAGACTGGAAGACCTGATTTCAAATCCTACCACTGATATATATTACCTGGATGACCCTCCTGGACAAATGACTTAACCTTTGGCCTCAATTTCCAGATCTGTAAAATGAAGGGGTTGGAATAGATTAGCTCTAAGGTCCTTTCCAGCTCTCTTTCCATGACCCTATTTATTACCTTGGACCAAGCAGAATCGAAGAATCTCACTGGCTAGTGGAAAGAAGAACAGTTCTAGTGTCTAATGCTTGTTATCTATTTGATTTCAGAGCCTTTCCATAGGCTTCAGAACTCCTTGGGCTCAATTTCCTCATCGGTAAAATGAAGACATTGGACAAGATGAGCTCTGAGATGTCATCCAATGAAAGACTGAGGTGCCTGTGATCTAGTTCACACTTGAGAAAAAAATGGCCCTACAAAATATCAGACACCAGCTCGACAGAGACTCTTCCGGAAGGCCTTCGTGGACGGGGAGCCCATGACTTCCCTGGCTTCAATTTCTATCCTCTGCAAACTGAAGACCTTTTGCACCAGATTCCTTTAAGACCATAGACAGGATCACATAAAGGGCATTATTCTATTCTCACACACAACCCGTGTGAACCCGAGGCAAATCACTTAACTTATTTGGACCTTTTACTCATCTGTAAAAGGCTTGGACAGTTCTTTTCATTTCAGAATTAATAAGGCTTGTCCGGGAAGCAGTTGCCTCTAGCCCCTATTGCTAAGGGCATTGAGCGAGGGGATGCACCCTGGAGAAGAGCAAAGTCCTCGGGGTCATGTAAATTCCTCCTGGTACAATTACACTGTAGAGTCTCCAGCTTCTCCCAATTTAGGGCTATTTTTATTCCCATGGCAAGGATTGGTGTGAAACTCAATCCTGCCTGTGCCCTTGTCAGCATCTATGGTGGGATGCCAGCAGCTGCTTCATATGACTCTTTGAGGGTTAAATGTGGATGCTGGTTTTGAAGACAATGTGAGCCAGTCTCTGAACCTAATCCATTTCCAAAACCAAAAAGTGGGCCAGGGACATCTCAGCTGCCTAGATCCCCTTTGCCATCATGTTCTCTTCTGCCAAGATGGATAAAAAGCTAGTCTTGTCACTGCTGCTTAGAGAAGGGGATATCTGGGAATAACCCCAGTCCACTGGTAAAAGCATTCCTTTGATAAAATGTAGCAGCCTTTGCATTATCCCTGACTGTCCCAGGTCCTAAGTCACCAATCCCCTCTCTCCCAAAGCCAACAACAAAGAAGTATAATTCCCTGTGCCCTACTACTGTTCTATGCCCAAGGACACATCTGCCAGAGTTGGTAGGGTGACATTATCTCGTACTGAGTATATTGGATAGCATCACATTGCAGGTTTTTACAGCAAAGTCCATTTGGCTTTCTGGTGTGATAGTAAGGTTTTGTGGCTTCAGTATCTGCTTTAGCTCTTCATTCAGAGAACTGAGGTCCAAATCTCGTGTTTGTGACCCTGAAAAGTCACAGCAACTCTACTAGCTTCAGTTTCCTCCTCAATAAAATGAGGTGGCTGGACAAGACAGACTCTGAGGACACTTTCACTTTCAGCAGTGCAGCTATGATCTTGTTGCATAAGAGAAAAGACAAATGTGAATACAAATTCATTCATGATACTTGGAGAAAAGAAAATGATCAGCAAAATGGGGGGGGGGGTTGCAATTCAATGCATGAGTACTAATATTATTTAAGGGATGCAAAGCACTTTCCTCAAAACCAGCCAATGAAGTAGGCAAGGGTAAGCATTTATTAGGCCCATTTTAGCCACCAGGACACTGAGGCTCCAAAAGGAGAAGAAGCAAGGCCACAGTCACACAGCCAGCATGTATTAGAGGCAGCACTCACACACAGGGCTTCTCATTTCTCAGGAGGGTGGCCTATCCTCATGACTGTTATTTTTCTGTTGCAGAATCTCTCTCTCTCTAGCTTTCACTTCAGTCATCCGAATAAATGTACATTCAATGTAGTAACCACATGGTTAACAGAATACATGTAGAGTCTAAAGGTACATTGTAACTATTTGAAAAGTCATCAGAGGCTGAGAGAATATTGCCAATGTAACAATTCTCTATTAAAAAGTTCTCCTATTATCCAGGCAATCATGAAAGTAGCGGCTTAAATGGAAAGCCTTCTACCCAGAAGGTCCTTAGCAAAATCTCATAGAAAGGAGAGGATCATGTAAGTAGGACATTCACTCCATGTTTTCTGTATCTAATCCTGTTGTTTTTGTGACAATTCAGATCAATCAAGAAGTTTGTGTTAAGTACTCATTGTGTAGGATGCACTGTGCTGGGCATAAGTGACACAAAAACAAAAATGAATCTGACCTCACCCTTTAAAAGGATTGGATGGAATTGAATTGATTTATATAGCTTCCTTCGTACTAGATAAGATGCAGATTTTAGTAAGCGGATGAATGAAAAAGTATTTGTTAAACACATACTATTAGACAGGCCCTGTGCTAAGCATTGGAGATACAACAAACAAAAGTGGATCAGTCTTTGTCCTTAAGGAGCTTATCTTCTAATAAGGAAACAATCCATCTGTGGAAATGTTGACTGGATAAGGGAGTGTCGGGAGTTAAGTGGATGGAGAGTTGAAGCAAAGAGTAACCAATTGGCATGTCCTTTTCTAGAACAATGGTGATATTGATATGGTTACCACAACTCATGCATGGGCATGAGTAGGGGACAGGGGAGAGAGGGATGCTATTGTGTTGCACCAGGATAGATAATCCTGTCTTGAAGAATTAAATTGTGAGCTCATTGAGGTCAGGGTCTATCTTTTTCCTCCTTTTGTATCTCTGATTCTTAGCACAATGACTGGCACATAGTAGGCACTTAATCAGCATTTCTTTCATTGATTGATTGAAGGAATTTAAAATGGGGCATGGGATACAATGACTAAAAGAAATATATGACACCCATAACCAGCTAGATTTTCTTCCCTGCTTAATAAAACCTTTCTTTTAATTAAAAAAGGAAGAAATATATGATATGACATAAGAGGCAGTCCATTCGATCAGCTCACCATGACTACACCTCCCCAGCCATACTGAATAGAGGAACAGCTTTAAAATAAGGAAGACACAGGTTCAACTTCTGTTTCTAACATATGACCTTGAGAAAGTTACTGAAGAGGCTCAGGCAACTCTCCAATCAAATAACCAGAAGATCACATTAATCTGTATTTGCTTTTCTAAAGGATTGTTCCTCACTGAGAGTTCCCCACTGGGTTGTGATCACATGTTTGGACTCCCTTCTCCCACTTTCTTGAAACTATAAATGCCAAGCTACAAAGATTAGAGTTGGACAACTAAATGCCCTCTGAGCTCTTAGGAGGACTTTTAATACCAACCTGGAGAATCCAGAATGGCTTCCTGGAGGAGGTCAGGTTTGACTTGTTCTTTAAAGGAGGAGCAAACCAACTGGCAAAAAGAGGGCATAAAGTCTTTCTAGGTATCACATCACATCACAACACAACACATCATAACATGAACCAACTTCTCATGAAATAACACACTACATAATAATGGTTATGCTCAATTTCATAAATCCACCCTACTTGTAATTACTTGATTAAGCTAGGGTCTCCGAAAGGACAGTAAAGTCTGCAGTCACCATTCATCTTATTATCCTTTACTTTTCAATTATTCACTCTCTAAACTCTAATTTGGCCCTTCTCTCCTCCCTTCCAGAAGTGGCTAACATTGCCTTTTGGACCACAGAGCAAATGGCTAAATTGAACTTAATGACTCTTTGAGGCCTATGTTGAAAAGCACCTCTGGCTTTCAGAAAGCCATCATCTCCCATCCGGTATCACTCTTTTCCAGAATGATGGAAATAGCAGCTACTGATGCTCTGGTGAGCTTCTTGGAGTGTCTTCTAATCATACATCTGTTTAGTCTTTTGTGCTCATGAAGGGCTATTGCAGATGATGATATAAACATAAGTGACAGACAACCTTCTCCAGGCCTTACAGTGTAGCATCCCCCATGCCCATCAAATTACTCTGGCGCCAATCTAAAGTTCTTGCTAGTTTCCCTGAATGAACTTCTGATGGGCTCCAGGGTATCCACTTCCAAACAGAGAGGAGTGATGTACCCAGAATGCAGATTTTTCTTCCTCCCTTCCTCTTTCTCTTTCTCCTCCCCTTCCTTCCTTCCTTCCTTCCTTCCTTCCTTCCTTCCTTCCTTCCTTCCTTCCTTCCTTCCTTCCTTCCTTCCTTCCTTCCTTCCTTCCTCCCCTTCCTTCTTTGCATTCCTTCCTTCCTTCCTTCCTCCCTCCCTCCTTTCCTCCCTCCCTCCCTTCCTCCCTTCCTTCCTTCCTTCCTTCCTTCCTTCCTTCCTTCCTTCCTTCCTTCCTTCCTTCCTTCCTTCCTTCCTTCCTTCCTTCCTTCCTCCCTCCCTCCCTCCCTCCCTCCCTCCCTTCCTTCCTTCCTTCCTTCCTTCCTTCCTTCCTTCCTTCCTTCCTTCCTCCCTCCCTTCCTTCCTTCCTTCCTCCCTCCCTCCTTTCCTCCCTCCCTCCCTTCCTCCCTCCCTTCCTTCCTTCCTTCCTTCCTTCCTTCCTTCCTTCCTTCCTTCCTCCCTCCCTCCTTTCTTCCCTCCCTCCCTTCCTCCTTCCCTTCCTTCCTTCCTTCCTTCCTTCCTTCCTTCCTTCCTTCCTTCCTCCCTCCCTCCTTTCTTCCCTCCCTCCCTTCCTCCCTCCCTTCCTTCCTTCCTTCCTTCCTTCCTTCCTTCCTTCCTTCCTTCCTTCCTTCCTTCCTTCCTTCCTTCCTTCCTTCCTTCCTTCCTTCCTTCCTTCCTTCCTTCTTCTCCCCATCCCACTTCCCCTCCTCTTCTTCATAGTCCTTCTCTCCCTCTCCCTGTCCCTCTCCCCCTTCCCCTCCCCATCCTCCCCCTCCTCCTCCTTCTCCTCCTTCTTCTTCTTCAATTTATTTTGTATGATTATACATATTCATAATGAGCATTGCTTTTTGTCTGCTCAGAGGGGGATAGGAATGGAGAAAGTAAAGTTAAATTAAAAAGAAAAACAAGTTCTTTTAGGAGAGGGTCTAATACTAAATTTCAGTTCATCTCTGAATCTCTTGTCACCAATTTAATAAATCACTGTTCTGCAGTGTATCTCACTATCGCCCCCTACTGAATGCAGAAAAAAGAATAGAACCTACCCAGGTAAGAGGAGGGTTTTGAAAATGTCCTACAAATAAAATGTAAACCATATTTTCAAGTCAATAATTAGGAAAATAAATGAAAGTTCTACTTTCTCTCTCTCTCTCTCTCTCTCTCTCTCTCTCTCACACACACACACACACACACACACACACACACACACACACACACACACTGTCTTCTTGATGTCCCTTGAAGAAGATACTCCATCTCCTGATTCAAGAATTTTCACTGGTGGTTGCTTGCCTGCAACACTCTGGTCTCCTCATCCACAACTCCTGCCCTCCCTGTTTTATTTCTATTCCCAATTAAAACCATTCCTCTTCCAAGGAAGCCTTTTCTAATTCCTCTCAATTCCAGTACCTTCCCTCTACTGATTATCTCTGCCTTAGCCCTCTAGAACTTGTTCTCCAATTCTTTGTGTGTTGTCCACCCCCATTGGACTCTGAGCTCCCTGAAGGCAGGGCTTGTTTTTGCTTTTCTTTCTTTCCCAGGTACTTAGCACAGTTCCTGGCACATAGTAGACACTTCATAACTGCTCACTGACTGACTTTGCTTACAGAATAGAAGACCTTTAGCATCTTTTGCTTTTCCAGAGCTAAAAAAAACCATTTGGATGCAATATCTTATGTCATCAATGTCTCCAGTATCTTCTGTTTTTCATATTCAGAAATTTTCCTCTAAGTTACCTCAGTTCATCCTCAGCCTAGCCCTGAAGTAGGTTGGAAAATGATAACACCAAGGAGCAACATGTAGAAAACACTTTCAATTTTTCTGACCACTTTAGCTATGTTATATCATTTGAGCCCCACCATCAGTCTATGTAGCAGGAGAGTCAGTGCTTTTCAGGGGAAAGGACCCTGACTAAAGTCAGAGCACCTGGGTTCCAATCTCACCTCTGATGCTTACTATATAGATTACCTTGAGAAAGTCACTTGACATGTATGGGCCTCAGGTTCCTCATCTCTCAAATAAAGGAGTCAGAAAATGTGGCCTGAAGAGTCTTCCAGCTCCAGATCTCTGATTTTGCAGATGAGGAAAAGAAGAATTATATATCTGAAATAACTTGCCCATGGCCACATGTCTAGTATATTTCAGAGTTGAGATCCGAAACCAGATTTCTAATTTCTCAGTTCAGCCCTTTATCTTCTATGTCGTTCTACCCCCTCAACATATAAGTATTATTCCTATTTTGTAGATTAGAATATTAAAACTCAAAGAGCTTCCTTGAGTTGCTAGAGTTCACATGGAGCAGCTAGGTGGTGCAGTGGATAGAGCACTGGTCCTGAAGTTTTGAGGGCCTGAGTCAAAATCTCATCTCAGGGGGTAGCTAGGTGGCACAGTGGATAAAGCACTGGCCCTGGATTCAGGAGGACATGAGTTCAAATCTGACTTCAGATACTTGACACATACTAGCTATGTGACCCTGGGCAAGTTACTTAACCCTCATTGGCCCACAAAAATAAATGAATGAATGAATGAATGAATGGATAGATAGATAGATGAATGAATGAATGAATGAATGAATAAATAAATAAATAAATAAATAAATAAATAAATAAATAAATAAATAAATAAATAAATAAAATCTCAAACACTTACAAGTTGTATGACCATGGGCAAGTAATGTAACTCCAATTGCCTTAAAAAATATCTGGGGCAGGGGAGCTAGGTAGCACAGTGGATAAAGCACCTGCCCTGGATTCAGGAGGACCTGAGTTTAAATCTGTCCTCAGACCCTAGACACTAACTACCTGTCTGACCCTGCTGGGCAAGTTACACACACACACACACACACACACACACACACACACACACACTCACACAGACATATACATACTTGGGTTATCTCCAGTCATCTTGATATATATCTTGTCACTAGGCCCAGATGGCTCTGGAGAAAAGAGTGAGGTGGGTGACCTTGTACCCTTGCACAGTCCTCCCTCACTTAAATCCAACTCACTACAAGTCATGACATCGCCCTGATGCCACGGTCCTCTGTGAGAATGATGGACAAACAACAAGATTTCACATAGGTGATCACTGGCAAATGCGGGACTAGATGCCAAGTCCAGCTGCTAGAGATCCTTATGAAAGGAAGAAGATGAACACTGGGCTTGACTGAGGGAATCCAGAATTTAACCTTGGCAGGTCTTCTGACAAAGGAAAGACTCCGCATTACTCCCTTCTCTGCAGTGAGCTGGTAAATGGAAATGTATGCAAATACTAGGGCAGCTGGGTAGCTGGCTGGCAGACAGAGCCAGAGGGGCACTGAAGCTGGTGCCTTGGGAAAAGAAGATGGATGGGCCTCATTTCTCCTCCATGGTTGATGTATCAATGGAAGTCTGCCCAGTATGCCTGCCCCCTCTTCAAAGCTGTCAGTGACAGATGAGGATCTAAATGTTTTTGCTTAAAAGAAGAAAAAAAATTTGAAAAAATTCCTCCCCACCCAAGAGGCCCAGGCATTGTAAATGGATTAGAGAATCCCAAAGCATGCCATGGTGTTAGGCAAGGCTTCCAAGCTGGCTCCTTTATAATTATTTGCAAAATTGTCAACTTTTCCCTTCAGATCTGTTTACTTTCTAAACAAGAGCACCATTGAAGCTCAGCTCAGGGTCACTCCCCTTTGCCCCATTTGGCTTCCCCAGGAGGACATGGGACAACCATCTTTACATTTTCATCTCTACCTGCTGAGACACAAATTCTGTTCCAATTAAAATTGCCCTTTCATTTTAAAATAGTAAACAATCTCTACTTAATTTGAGGGAAATAAAAAGAGAGAAAAAATTACCAGGACCTAATTATTACAGCAACTTGAAAGCAAGTTGCAATTTTTAAAACACAATGAAATAGCTCCTCGAGCTTTGCAAATTTAAAGGTTATTGGGAGGTCACTTTATCCATTCCACTGCCTCTCTGTGGAACCAAAGCCATAAGACCTAGGCTTGAGCAGACTTTCCCATTGAAAATCTTAATGACTGGCTTAGGTTAGTATCATAAGTTTAGAAATGACAGGGACCTTTGGAGTCATCTACCGCAATCCCTACATTTCACAAAGGATGAAACTGAGGTCAAATAGTATGTACAACATCACACAGGTAGTAAGAACAATTTGAACCCAGGCCCTGTCAATCCGAATTCCACACTCTTTGCAGAGTCTCGTTCCAGTTGGCAGGAATACTGTCAAATTAGAGAGTCACATACTTTGAATTGGAAGAGATGTTCGAGGATGTCTTGTCCAACTCCCTCATTTTACTGGTAAGGAACTGAAGTCTGCAAAGATTATGTCATCAAAGTCACAAAGGTAGTGAATGGCAAAGCTAAGATTTGAACCCAGTTCTACCCTGACTCCAAATCCAATGTTCTTCCCAATATACGGGGATGCTCAAAATTAGGTCATCATAGAATGATGGAGGTCAAACTGGCCATTTAGCCCAAAGGTGTCAAACTCAAAAAGAAATGGGTATCACTAAACTGGATATAAGGATCCATCAGGGAAGCATATTGACTTAGAAAACCACATATTATTCTTGGTGCTCTCTTGTATTTTCATTTATTTTGTTAAATATTTCCCCTGGTTTATACTTGGGAGCATTGTGTTTGTCCCTTTGATTTAGATCAACTCACTCATTTCAAAGGTGAAGGCCCAGGGACATTTAACCATTTGTCCAAGGTCACACAAAATGACTAGGGTGAAATTCAAACTCAGATCATCCTGACTCCAAGACTAGCAATGTTCCCATGATATCTGCTGTCCAGATAACCTCAGACTTGTTTTCCTTTGCTCCCCCTCTTTAATTATCTCATAAAAAGGTAAGTCTTTGACTCAGTGCCTTGTGGTCACTAGACTGATTGTTTCATTCAGTATTATGAGAACATTCCAAGCAAGACGTTGCCATGCTGTGTTGGGGTTGTTCTATGACGAGAGTCTAATGGAGTGTTTGGGAATATCCACATTCTTCTGCAGTCCGGACGCAGACTGTCCAAACTGAATCCACATTTCACTCACAATCAACCAAAATAGTCATTTCAGACATGTGAGGAATTTGGGAATATTTTTGAAAGTAGAACAGAATGGGGGAAGGGACTTGCTAACTTTGGTTTCAACAAAGATCAGCCTGACCCAGATCAGAGGATACTAGGGATGAAGAGAACCCAGAATGAAATGTTATGACGTCAATTTTGGCCTGACCTTGGCTGGGGTGAACACTTAGGTCTGGCGCTAGACTTAGGCAACCAGTCAGTTCATAGATTTAGAGAGGCAAGGGACTTTAGAAATCTTCTAACTAATCCCCATCCACTCCCCTGCCATTTTGTAGACAGTGAAATGGAAATAGAGAGATATAACATGAATTGTACATGGTCTCACACATACAAAGTAGTTGAATAGAGATTTGCACTCAATTCCTCTGACCCCAGATCCAGAATTCATTCCATCCTGCTACCCTTTTTTATAGCCTATCTCAGTCTTGTTGGGTCAGATGCCAACAATCATTAATTACTAGCAGGTTCTTAAATAGGTGACAATGGATGATTTATTTCAGAATGTAAATTCCTTGAGGGCAGGGACAATTTCATGGCATTGTGTATGGGCATGTGTGTGTATCCCCCACATGTACCATGGTGCCTGAAATGCAGTAGGTACTTAATAAATGTCTGTAGAATGTATGAATACAACATAAATTCATTGATGGCAGGGTCCATATGATTTATTTATCATTGTATGCTCAGGTTTAGTATAGGACCTGGAACATTTTAGGCACATTATACATGGTTTTTTTCAATGAATGACTAGAATTTGAGTTTCTTAAGAGTAATGATTATTTCATTTTTGTCTTTATAATCTTAGTGCTAAACATAGTACCTAGAACATAGCTAATAGTAATAATGATAATGATAATAATAAAAGCATTTATATAGGAATTTAAGGTTTGTAAACCACTTTGTATACAGTCCTAGGAAATAGCTGCTAATATTGGTCTCATTTTAGAGATGAGGAAACTGAGGCAAAAGAGCATAAATGACTTGCTCAGGGTCACATAGCCAGTAAGTGTCTGAGGTAGTATTCCGACTCAGGTTTTCCTGGCTCTATGTCTAACACACTATGCACTGGGTCACCTGGTTAAGAAATGCTTATTGAGTTGTACAGAATACAACCAAAGGGAACCTGGCTGTGGAAGGGACAATCTGTCTCATCATTGATTTTGGCCCATTGAATGACTGAGTCTAAGGACCAGAATTAGGGAACCACAAACCCCAGATACTCAGTCAAGTTTGACCATTTGTATAAGCCAAAACCAAAGTTTCATTTCTATATAACTTCTGCTCCCAGACATACCAAACTTACCACTTAACAGCATAATTGAATATACATAGCCAGGACTATTGCCCTGGGATAACAGTGACGGGCCTAGAGAAGCTTTCAGTCCTTTCCAATTAAAACACATACGTAAAAATCGAGTCCAAATGGAAGGGGAAAAGTATGTGCAGAAAATCAGACTGATTAATTCTGACTAAATCTCAGAGTTGGGAAGGAGCTCAGAGATATCTTCATCTCTACCTGAATTGAGAATCCCCCTCAACCTCACATTGCTTAAACAGCCATCCAGGAGACCTTCCAGAATAGAGAAGGCCCTACCCTCCCTTAAAGGCAGCCGGTTCCATTGATGGGGAGAGTTCAGTGTTAGGATATTCATAAAATATGCGAAATGATATCCAAAATGCCCAGAATAATTTTGTTAGTGAGATAAGTCTTCTCAAGGTCTTACAAAAAGATAGATGCTGTGGCAAGACAAGGTCATTGTCAACTTATGCCAGGTTCCTGCTAGAAGGACAGTACCCTGACAGCTGGGTTTTTTTTCTTTAGTAAGCTATTTACAAACAAATCAAGAATCCTTCTTTTAAAAATGCCACCCAGAAGACTTCAGATATAGGGTCAAATCTAATGGCTGTCACTTTTTTTTTTTACAAAGATTACACATTTCTCAGCTGTGATCTGATCTCAAATTTCCAGATAGCTGAGGCAAAATTCTACCTTACCTTATGTCCTAGTAGCTATGGACTTGAGAGGATAAGAGTGGAAAAACATTTAGTCATTCTTTCAAAGAGCAACGGGCCCTCAATTTTGATGATACAACATCATGCTCCCAAGAAGAATGAATATACTTTTGTAGAATGATGAATGGGAGGAATCCAGAGAAACATAGGAAAACTTGTACAAACTAATGCAGAGTGAAAGAAAGCAAAACCAGGAAAACAAGATATATACTAATTACAACAGCATAAACAAAGACCATACTAACATTAATTGCAGTGATAAATCTTGTTCTGTGAATGATAATAAAACACACGTGAATTCTCTCAATAGACAGATGGGTAACTACAGGCATGGGACATCGCATAAGCTATCAAATTCTCTGTTGTTCACTTTTGCTAGGGAAGGGCTTTATTATATAGGGGTTATATCAGGAAAGGTTTGTGATATAAAAACATAAGGCACTGATAAAATATTTTAGAAAACAAATCGATAAAATGTGTTTGTCCTTGGGCAGAACAATGTTGCAAGGGAAATCAGTTACCAGACCAAGTGAATGTGAATCACCCTTGGTTTGCTCATGGATAGAAGCAAACAAGAGCATTACCTGCTACCACTGGTGATTTCCTGTCATCAAGGAGTTGGATGGAAGTACTAGCAGTCACCACATTGCTTTTGTTTGCTGCTCCTGTTAGAGGGGGGAAAGACAGTTAGGGTATTACAGTGGATTGATATACCATGATCATTGAAGTAAATGACATCAGCTTATGGCATCTTCAACAGTTATCCCTCACAGGGGAGATACTTCCACTCAGCAAGATTCTAATCTATCTCAGATTTAATTGATGAGTCCCATAGAATTGCTGAAGTTGGAGAAAGGCTAAGAATATTAGCCAGAGTAATACAACTATTATCAGAACCTTGAATTCATGGAAGTATAGAAATAGAGTTTGAGACTTGGAAGGGGCCTCAGTGGGATTTAGTCCAATTCATATAAAAAGGAATCCTCATGACTTGAACCCAGGTATCACTGATTCTAAGCCCAATTCCATCCAGCCTCATATGGGCTAATGCTTGGTAAGTGGTATTGGCACTCACTAATCCTTGTTGGTATCTCTTCTTGGATCACAGTCAACATTGATATAGCAGCCAAAAAAGCTAAAACAATCTTAGTTTGTATCAATAAACATTGACTCCAGCATAAGAAGATGGTAATTAAGTCAATAAGCATTTATTAAGTACCTGCTCTATTTCAGGCACTATGCCAAGTACACTTCCCTGGTGAAAATACAACTACAGTATTGCATTCAGCTCTAGGCACAACATTTTAGTAAGAACACTGATAATCTGGAGAATATCCACAATCTTCCAGAATATTGAATGTCCTTAGGTTCATACCATCCTTTGAAAGAACTAGGGCTATCTAGCCTGGATCAAAGAAAACTTGGAGCCCAGTGGAGAGAGAGAGAGAGTGACTGCATTAAAATACATGACCAGCCATCATGTGGAAAAGAAATTCAAGGCTTATTCTTCTTGGCCCCTAAGGACAGAACTAGAATCCTTGGGTAAAAGCAGCAGAGAAGCAAATGTAGCCTTAGTCGAAGAGGGCAGAGAGATTTATTTTAACCAGAGGTATCCCCAAGAATGACTTCATTGGGAGACAGTGAATTCCTCTCACTGTAAGCCTTCAAAAATTATTGGAAAGCCCCTTATAGACACAGTCAAGATAAGAATTCTTATTCAGACCAATGAAGTCCCTCCCAATCGTAATATGCTCTGATTCTTTACAAGTCATAAGAGTACCTTTGAGATATGACTACTTTGGAAACTCTTGTAGACCTGACTCACTATCACCTGATTTGGGGGATATGGAGGGGACCTCAGATTGATTTTCTCTTTTCTCCTAGAATTCTTTACAATCTAGAACATACAACATGTTGAGTAGCACATCATTACTGCTCCCTATGTTTACTTATCTCAATAGTCATATTTATATTCTATCCACAAATATACATCATGGGAGAGCGGCTGGACAAGAAGTTTGGAAATAGTTTTCAAATGAGTTGGGAGCATTGGCTCTGATTTCTGGTTCAGAATGGACTGACCTATAAAATCTTATTGAAAGCCTTGGGTTTCTGGGCACGTCTATTCCAAACATGGATATAACAAGAATGTAATGCTTACTCCAAAGACTCATTAATAGCTTCTTGGTTATTCCTGATGGCTACAAACCTCAAAGGGAAAAGTTGCCAAATACTGATTTGGAATGCCACCAAAACAGTGACATCAGGCATAATATGGATATTATCTGGGTTCTTCTTCTAGGTAGCCAGACACTACATAAGGAAGTAAAACTCTCTTTGCTACCCTGGAATCAATATTGTAGTATATCAAAACAGCCCAGCATCTTAAAAATCACCTTGTTTAATAGAGTCTTTCCAGAGATGAGGCAACTACAGACCAGAGAGGTCATATGATTTGTCCAAGGTTACACAGAGAGCCAGGACTACCACGGGGCTCCTAACGCAGAGACCTGGACTTTTTAAAATAAAATTACAGAATCTCAGGGTTGGAAGGGTCATCTATCCCATCTCAAACCTGAATGAGAAACCCTATGACAATATCCTTGAAAAGTAGTCAAAACGTCTCTGTATGAAGATCTCCAATGAGTGGGGAACCTATAATCTCCCAAGGTGAGCCATTAAACTTTAGGACAGCTCTGCCTGTTAGAAAGCTTTTCCTTGTATCAAACTTAAATCCTACTCTCTGCAGCTTCCCATGTCAACTCAAAAAATTAAAAAAAGAGGTGGGGTGGGTACAGGGATGGTTGATTCTGTTTCCTATTCCAGCTATATTAAAGAAAGAACTGGATTTCCTTGAGTCTAAATGATGACTATTATAATGTATAAAGAGTTCATGAGGATTGATGGAAGGATAGCTGTCTTAAAGAGTTTGAAAGGCTTTTGCATGAAAGGTGTTTTGGTATTATTCTGCTGATCTTCAGAGGGAATAATAAGGAAATGCAGGGAAGGAAACATATGTAGATTTGATGTTATTATGAATATTTTCCTAACAAAGAGAACTCTTTCCAAGTGGAATGGGTATCCTCAAAGAATGGCAAGATCTTCATCACTAGAGGTCTTCCTTTCAGACCAAGACTGGAGGGATGACCACATGCCAGTTATGTTGTAGGGGAATACTTGGTGAGGTAGATAGACAGCATCCAGAGTCCCTTCTAACTCTGAAACATTAATTCTGTGATTCAATCAGGTCAAAGGCCAAGGAGAGGAAGAACTGAATCCTTCTCTATATCTAGTAGGAAATAAGAACAAAACAAATCTCTTCTGGAATACACCCATGTATATAGGATTTAGATGTGAAAAGCAAGGGAGGTTTTTTCGCATTGTATACTTTTGATTGAATAAAAAACCATCCCTGTGCCCAAAAGGTATTTTAGTATTTTTTATCTACCACTGCAAAAATAAAGTGATTTTTTTGGTTTATATAATTAAATTGAAAGTACAGTTAAAGGTCAACCCAATTAACACAAACCAAGATCCACCATCAATAAGATATTGGTTCCAACAAATGATGTTGTGGAGAATAATTACATATGGTAGGGGGAAGCTGGAATTAAGGATTGGACTCTTGAAAACACAAGTGTCATCTTCCAGGAAATGTCCTGCAATCAGGGGAGATTCAGCCCAAGCTACAGTGAAAAATTCACCTTTTACAGTCCTAGATAGTGACAACTACCCTTCAGAAACACTTCTTACTTCCAAAAGAAGCTCCCCCATCATGTCCACTAGATGACATTGTCTAACAAAGGGGACAGATGAAAATATCACCTTCTACAAGAAACCTTTCCTGATTTTCCTTGATGCTGATGACTTCTTCTGTTGCTTAATTCCCCTTTATAATATATATTTCTTACTTTCATGTTGTTATTGGAATGTTGACTCCTCTTTTAAAATGTTAGCTCCTTGAGGACAGGGGTGCTTGTCTTTTGCCTTTTTTTTGTTCCCAGTATTTAACATAATGTTAGACAGTAGGAGGCATTTAATAAAGGCTTGATGACTGACTAATATATTTTAGACATATTTTTCAACTTAAAGACAAAACACTCCAACACATCTTCTCCTTTAGCATTAAGATAATCCCAAAAAAAATTAAAGTTAAAGTCTCATCCTCAAAGCATTATGGGTAACTGAAATGCTCCTCTTTCAGAAATCCCTAGTGGTCTTTGACAACATTGATTAATCTCTCCTCTTTCATATTCCCTTCTCTCTAGGTTTTCAGGATACCATTCTCTCTGGCTTCTCCTATCTGACCACTCCTCAGTCTCCTTTCCTGGGTCCTCATCCAAATCATGCCCTCTAACCACAGATGGCCCTCAGGGTTCTGTCCTGAGCTTTTTGTCTTTTCTATCTATACAGCATTTTGCTTGTCAATGTCATCATCTGTCATGGATGTAAGCATCATCTCTACAGTGATGGTTCTCAAGTCTATCTTGTCCCAATATCTCTGTTGATCTACAATTTTGACATCTTTGGTTGCCTCCCTGACATCTCCTCCTGGACATCCAGTAGACATCTTAAACTCACCCAATCCAAAAAAGAACTGATTATCTTCCCCCTTAAGCCCATCCTCAAGTCTAGCTTCCCCACCACTATTAACATTTACGCCATACTCCAGTCCCACAGGCTCACAAGTCAGGAGTCACCCTGGATTCCTTATTTTCTCTCACACCTCCTATCTAATTTGCTGCCAGTGTTTGTCAACTTCACTTTTGTAATGTTTCTCAAATACATCCCCTTCTCCCCTCTAAGCCTAGTAGCACCCTGGTACAGACCCTTATCACCACACATCTGGACTATTACAAGAGCTGGTGGCTCTGCCTGCTTCAACTGTATCCCGAGTGTGATCCATCCTCCATTCAACCACCAAAGTGGTAGGGAGGCAAGTAGAAGACAGAATGGTCACAGATTATAAAGGGCCTTGAATGTCAAACAGAGGATCTGTATTTAATCCTGGAGGCAACAGGCTGCCACTAGAGTTTATTGAGTAGGGGGATGGAATGTTTGTACCCACAATTTAGTAAAATCACTTCAGTGGCTTAATGGAGGTTGGATTAGAGAGGGCAGAGATTATCTTTTACCTCCTTTGTATCTGCAGTGTTTAACATAGTGCAGTAGGTGCTTAATGAATGTTGATAGATCTGGTTCAGTCCTTGATTTTATAGATGAGAAAATTGAGACCCAGGGCAAGGAAGTGAACTTGGCAGAGGCCATGCATGTGGTGAGCATCCAAGGCAGGTAGTTGAGTACAGATTGTCTGATAGAGAATGTGAGAGTTCATTAAAGATGAAGATATGCCAACAACATGGTCAAACAGGCTTGTCCCTTAAGCAAGTTGAAATAAGTTGGCCCTCTTCTGGGAGAGGGGAAGGAGGCTGTTTGGACACCTGGTTTGTTCTCCATTTCTGTGAACAAGCCAGTTGTTGTTGTCGATGGAAGCCATCATGTATGTTGACCCTTTTTTCTGTTTTTTTTTCCCAACAAAGTGGGGGTGCGGATTTCCACCCAGCATATGGCCTGGTGGGAAGGCCCTCTCTTAGTTACACAATAGCCTTAGGCCAAATCACTGCTTTGTTTGGGGTACTAAGACTCTGGAGCCTGGTTACTAATTAAACTTTGGCTAAACGTTTCTTTGTTGATTCCTAATAACTGAGTTTCTATTATGATTCATTTCATCTCAGCTTGGTCCTTTGCACGAGCTAATATTTAAAACATAACAGCAATACACACCGACACTGAATGGGATGGAGTAGACGAAACTGCCTGGGATTTGCTCAGCTGCCCTTCGGTACCAGAGTGGGAAATGATCAGCATTGAAAATATTCTCCTTATCTCCAGCTTTCAGGAAGTCTCTTGAAACAGAAAGGGAAAAGAAAGCATTTGTCATTTTCACAATGTCTTTAGAGAGGTGTTCCTCCACTTGCTGACATCTTTCTCCCTTCAGAGAGAACTACTCACATCTAATCTTGAGTTCCCAACTTCTTCCAGAAAATACTCTGGGCACTTGAAAACACTATTGGCCTTCACCTTCAAGGCTAAGGACATGATTTCTTATAATGACTAGAAGACCAGTAGTAAGTATAACTGCCTCCTTTTGAAATCGAGGGAAATAAGGTCTGACAAATGATGTGCTTCGGTGGCATTCATAGAACACAGAAGTCTGGAGCTGGGATATTCTGCACTCTGCCCCGATGTTTATTCACATGGTAGAATAGAATCAAGGAACCTCAGAAGTGAACAGAAGCTCAGTGACAACCATCTCCTTCAAACTTTCTCATCTCCAGTCACTCAAGTCAACAAGCAACTATTAAGTGCCAACCACTATGCTGAGTTCTAGTGATACAAAGAAAGGCAACAGACAATCCCTGCTCTCAGGGAGCTCACAATCTAGTGGGAAAGAAAAAAAAAGACAAATAAGTAGGTAGGAACAACCTGTAGATGACTTAAACGTGAACTTTCTTTAAACTGATCCTCCTAGGCATGGATGAAGGGCCCTCTGCTGTCCTGACTACTCTTCTCTGGGTGCTCTCCAGTTTATGATCTTCTTCTTATAATGCAGTGCCATAATTGAACGTTATATTCCAGATTTAGTCTGGCTAGGTTTAAGTGCAGCCAGTCCTTTGCCTCCTTAATTCCAGATCTTAGACCTCTCCTTATGTCGCCCAAGGTCACAGTAGGTTTTTGCCTGCCTTATCCTACAACTAAATCAATTGAGATTGAGAAGGGTAAGTTCACTGTTTTAGGACCACTTTCTTGCTCCCTGACCATGGTCTGATAACCTCAATAAGTGATTGATAGCTCATATAGGGGTTCAGCTGGTCTGTAGAGAACCCTTGGAAGTGGCAGTTGGGCTTGGCCTGGGCTGGCATTGGAACTGGCCACTGGTACTACCACACATATATCATAATGTTAGCGACTGCCCTTCACCCTGAGGGATACCCATCTGTCCAGCACTATTCAGGAGAAGGCTTAGTCCAGCTGCAAGTCAAAGAAGGCCAGATTGAGTTTTGATTTTCAAACATCAACAGACTTTAGATTATGAGCCCTGGGAGGGCAAGAATTAATTCCACAGCTGGGCTGCAGAGCAGCTGCCAGCCCTGAAGCTATTTGTTTTGTGATGGGCTCAGGGGAAAAATGTGGAAGCTTTCCCTCTGTTCTGCCTCTAATTTAGTTATCTCCTGAGCTCTGCAAGAGCTCCTCAAGATGGGAGATGGGATTCAAGAGGCCAGTGGTAGCCCAGAGCCTTCCCAGGGCAGAGAGAGATGGTGGTGGCACTTGGGGCATGTGGAATCTCATACAGGAGCTCTGAGAAGTAGTCAAGTGAAAAAAAAAATGAAAATCTACTTTATTGAACATAATTCTGAAAGACCACTCCTGTCAGTTTATTGATTTTGTTATAGAAACCCCAGTAGTATATGAAATGATCTTCACCTCCATCTTACAGATGAAGAAACTGAGCCTCTAAAACTTTCAGGGTCTTAATCTGGCTTGTATAACAACTCTATGGTATAGATCCTAGCTTCTTAAACTGTTGGTCACAACCCCACATGGGGTCATACAATTGAATGTGTGAGTAGCAAACAATTTGGCAACAGTCAAATATGATGTATACCTATTTTCCTATTTATCTGGGGTTGAATACATATTTCTCAGGTGAAAAGGGGTCATGGTTGGAAAGAAGCTGTGGTCTAGAGTTTCATCATGTTTAAATAGGAGGGAAGTAACATCTATTCTTCCTACTTCATAGGTTTCTCCATGGCTAAAATGAGATAATGAATATAAAGTGCTTTATTTATGAATGTTAGTTATCATTGAATGCCAATGATTATAAGATTTATTCATTCATCCCTAGTCTCTCCCCTGACCTCCAGTCTTGCATCTCCAACTGCCCATTGAATACCACAAAATAGATGTCCTTGAGCTCAACATGTCCAAAGCCAAACACATTATCTTTCTTTGTAAGGCCTCATCAACCTCTCATTGAATATATTTCAGTGGTTGCCCATCATCTCCAGGAGCAAATACAAAATCCTGTTTTGTGCTCAAAGCTCTAGTCCCTTCTGACCTTTCCAGTATTCTTATACTTTACTCCCCTTCACAGAGCCAAAGAATGACCCTGTGAAAAGGCCTCCTTGTCCTTCCCACACAATCCTCCATCTCCGGATTTGAAGTATTTTCATTGGCTGTGCCCCATGCCTGGCTCTCCCTCCTCCCCTCCATCCTGGCTTTCCACAAGTTCCAACTAAAATCCAACTTTCCAGAATGCCTTTCCGAATCTCTTGTTATTCTAGTGACTTCCTTCTGAGATTACCCTCAATTAATTATATATAGAGATAAATGCACATATATACAATTGTATCTATGCATGTATGTATGTGTGTATTATGTATACATACATATATGCATACAGAGACAGAGAGACAGAGACAGAGGAGATAGAGTGATCTTCATACCCATTCTTTTGCATATTATCTTCCTCCATTAGACTTCGAGGTCAGGGATTTTCTAGGGCCTTTCCTTATATCACTGCTCTTTAGCTCAATGCCATGTGCAGAGTATACTTAATAAGTTTGTTGTCTTGACTAGGCCTCCTTCATTAGACCACACACTGTCTCTCCATGACAAGAGACAAGTGGGAAAAAATTATGGATGACCCATAGGTGCACCAAGTGAACACTCTCCTTTTTTTTTTTTTTTTTTTTGGCGAACACTCTCCCCTCTAGACGAACTACCTGCTTGCTGCTCTCCACTTACAACCATTCCACTTCTTCCCTCAGTGTGTTGTCTGGTTCCCCTGCCAGGAATTCTTTTCCCCTTTGTTTCCCATCCCTAGAAGCTCAGGTCAAGTGCCCCCTCCTACAAAAGGCCTTTCCTGTTTCCCCCACTTTTAGTTTCCCTAGTGTGACAATTTGCTTGGCCATTTTTAAAAAACTGATCAATGTGTTAAGGTGGAATGTAAGCTCCTTGAGGACAGAATCTATTTCGGATTTTGTTTCTGCATCTGAGGGGTAACTAGTCCTCACTTATTAGGATTCTAGCAGTAAGCCACAGATCCATTTAGAGCTAGAAGGGTCCTCATAGAACATCTATTGTAACCCCCTCATTTCACAAATGGGAAAACTGAGTCTAACCATAAGTAGGTGGCTTGACCAAAGTATCACAAGCAGCAAGTAGAAGAGGTGGATTTGAACCTGCCTTTTCTAATACTAGAGCTTGTTGAATTGAATCAAAACCCAGCTGTGCAAGACACCACCCCTCCCCCCAGCCACCAGACTGCTGCTCTCCTTCTCCCACCTGCATCTGCAGCAGGACTTACTGATTGGTGAGCTGCTCAGCACCCACAAACAGGTTGATCCTGGAGAGGCCAGTCCGGGTCCCCAGGAAAGCAACCTCAACGCCTTTGTCAGAGTTCCTGAAAAAGAGCAGCCCAGTCAGCCAGCTAACGTTTGCAGACAATAAACAGATAATGGCTCTTTTATTAGTCCAAGTTAGGTTTATGCAACAACATGTTTGAACCAGGGACTGGATACAAGAGACACATTCATTTTTCATCGAGATAAACATGTAGCCAACCCTAAAGAGGCCCTTCCCCTCCAGAAGCGTTTCCAGGGTGATGTGCTGAGAGGCATCACGGGGGAGCTTCAGGCTAATGAGAGTGGCATGTGAAAATGCCCCCTTCTGCAAAGGCAGAAGGAAACTAGGCAGCCTTGAAGCCAAGAGCACTAACAATTTATTTGGGGGTTCTGGCCACAGAGGCGAAGCCTGCGTCTTCTCCAAGGAATGATGAATGCATTCAGAGAAAGCAGTCATTCTCTAGGCCAGCCTCTTTGCCCCAACTGTCAGGGCTTGGATGAGGTTAGCCAACTTCTCCTTCGTGGGGGAGGCCATTGGTGACATTGGGCAGAGGAGAAAACTCATATGTGAGGAGCTGCACAGGGAGAGGGAGGAGGCAGCCAAATCTAATGCCTGCTGTGAATGGAAATCCTTCTGTGCCTGGAATAGAGCATTCGCTTAGAGGATGCAAGAAAAAAGGGCCCCAGCTGGCAATTTCTCCCTGAGATCTCCCCATTGTTCTCCTCAGCCCTTATATATTGAAACAGTATAAGCATCATGGATACCATAGATTTAGAGCTGCCAAGGACCTGGAGGTCACTGACTCCATGCCCATTCATTTTATAGATGACAAAACTGAGGCCCAAAAAGGTAAAGTCAGGTCACACAGCTAATAAGTGACTGCCATCAGTATTTGAACTCAGGTCTTCTTGACACCAATTCCAGTGCTCAATCCACTATGCCAACTATGCCAAGTCCAATATGCACCCAAAAAGCAGCAAAAAAGTGGCCAGGAAAAATAGAACCCTTGATTCCCTTGCTTCAGATAGTTTTTCCTGTGACATAAACACAGATCCATGGATGTGCACACTTGTTCGTGCATCATGCTCCCTGTCTCCACAAGAACAATCCTGAGCCAATTCAGAAACAAGGTATTGATGAGCCCTTCAATCATAAGGTAAAATAGATTTTTTCCAACAAAGATGCTCAGCGTTGTTTAAAATAAAGGATAATGTGACCCTGGGCATGTCACTTAACCCTCATTGCCGCACAATAAAATAAAATAAAATAAAATAAAATAAAATAAAATGAAGGAATAACACTATAAAGGATATCATCAGTATGGTGATCTCCAGCATATGCTCAGGTGGACAAGTAGTCTTAAATGATTCATACAGATTTCCATGCAAAATGAAGGCACTGAAGAAAGACATCCCTTGAGGATAGAGATGCTTTATTTCATGGACTCTTGACTTCCCTGGGGAGTAGTCAGTAAATGCTTCCTAACAACTCCTATTGCCCAGAAGTAGAATGGGCTGCCGCCAAAGTGGGCATCTTATCCCACCTTGGAGACCTCTAATCAGTGCTGGATGCCCATTTGTTGGAGTCTGGGATGTTCAAGTGAGGAATCCTTAAGAGTATCAGCTGGACTAGGAGGATGCTGAGATCCCTTCCCACAAGCCATGACTCATGATTCTGTGATATTCAGTCTGTGTGTATACACAATCCGGAGATGCTCAAGAAATACAAACAATCCTCCCTCTCCTCTCATTATTCTTACATGATAGCTTAAATACTATCCCTCAGGAAAGAAAAAGCAAATAAAATCAAGTAAAAGAGGTACAATTGTTTTAAAAGAAGGTTTAAAAGAAAAAAAAAAGGAGAAAAGGAGAAAGGAAGAAAAAATGAGTGCTAGGGAAAGGAGGAAGAAACCAAGCAGGAAAGGAACAGAAGAGGAAAACTTGAGAAAGGTCCCCAACTTCATGAGAATGCTGGCACATCCTATTTAATTTTTAATTTAAATTATATTCTGAACCCAACCTCATCTTACTCAGTCAATGCATAGTATTGCCTGTCCGGGGTACTGGATTTTCTCACTTTTTCATGAACACATGACTATCTAAGCAGAGCCAAGAAAGCCCTTTCTTCCCCTCTATGGGAACCATTCCCATATCTCAGCATCCCAAACTTTGTGGGATATAGGTGTCCTTCCCTCCACTTCTGGGAGATGAATATACAACTTGGGGTCACTGCTTTGCTACAGCCTCTTAGGGTTTGGAAATTTGTGGGGGAATTAGAGAAGTGGAATATCAGACTCTTGGGTCCAGTTAGCTCCTTAAAATATAATGGTAACGGGGGAAGCTAGGTGGTGCAGTGGATAAAGCACCGGCCCTGGATTCAGGAGGACCTGAGTTCAAATCTGGCCTCAGACACTTGATACTCACTAGCTGTGTGACCCTGGGCAAGTCACTTAACCCTCATTGCCCCTCCCCCCAAGAAAAAAAATACAATGGTATTTCCAACTCTTGTAAGGGAATTTCCAAAAGACCAGATGGATATGACTACTTACTCTGATTTGTTGAGTGCTAGGCTGGTCCAATAAGCTTCGATGGGGGCACTCACTACAGCATCGAAAAGGACTTCTTGTATTAATTCTTTGTCACCTAGTGAGACATGAAGCAATGAATGAGTTGCATAGAGATGCATCTAATAAGCACAAACGTCGCAAAGCATAATATCATCTGGGCCCTACTTTTTATGTGTTAAAAGAAATGATATCCAATCCCCTCATCAGGGTCACAAACTTCATAGGCAGTCAAATAAAATTGCAACACAGAATAGATTGGAATTTGCCTTTCCCTTAAAGGTATTAGCACAGGCAATATTACTGTGATCAGGAAAGTAGGGATGCTAACTGCTGCCAGTAGCTTGAAAGGATGCATCAACTATGCTCGCACTCCAGGGGATTCTGTAAACAGTAAACAAAATCAGATAGAGCCCAGGACTCTTTATGTCTGGGTAGGCTTATCATATTGTGTTTATCTGGAGTCTGCAAGGAAGCAAAGTAAGAGAAGCAAATGAGATCATCTGTGGCATCTGGATTTCTACGTGGGTTTCTCTGTGCTCCTAAGCAAAGTCATACATTGGAGTAAGATGCTTGAGGTCTCAGGCTTATGGGACACCAGAGGATTAAACATTGTGGAGCATGAGGTAGGGATTGACCCAGGTTTGAAAACAGCTTCTGAGGCCTTGCTTGCTCTTGTGGACTTGACTGTAGGGTCTAAGGCAGTAAATCATGATGTAAGACCCTAGAAATGGCTTACTGAGCCCTGGGGTAAATGGTTCATGGGAGCAGAAGAGTCAGAGAATAGGAAGATGTCACAATGTAGAGTCTTGGGTGGGGAAATCCCAACTTGGTCACCGACTGACTGTTTTACCTGAGACAAGTCATTTCCTTCCCCCAGGGCCTCTGTTCCTCAATGAAAAATGAAGAGGTTAAACTAAACGACCCTCTTGATGCCCACCACCCCCACATTATTCTAAGACTATTCTGAATCCTCCCATGTTCTGTCTAGCTATTTTCTCTCCTAATCTCTTTCCAATAACTTAGGTCTCTCTCTTTTTTTTTTTTTTTTAGGGCAATGGGGGTTAAGTGACTTGCCCAGGATCACACAGCTAGTAAGTGTCAAGTGTCCAAGGCCTGATTTGAACTCAGGTACTCCTGAATCCAGGGCTGGTGCTTTATCCACTGTGCTATCTAGCCGCCCCAACTTAGGTCTCTCTTACAGAGGCCAGACCCCTTTCCTCCACCCTGCACAAACACTCTCTTTGGGCTTGTCTCACATGTGCAACCTCTTATTCTCCCAAATTTGCCTGCCCTACTCTGCTTACTCACTCACTGCCATTCAAGTGCAGGGGAGAAGTAGTAAGGAAACCCACTCCCATTAATAACTGACAACAGTTCTCTGTCTTTAGCCCAAGGAGATTGTTTTAGGAGGAAGCTGATTAAACCACAAAAATTAACAATGAGGGAACTCCAAGCAGACTCGCAGGTAGGTATCTAGAGGCAATTTTGGGGACCATCCTTAAACACACACACATACATGTATATATGTACATGAATGCATACCCATGCATATCTTAGAAGACCTGGGTTTATAGCCTGCCTCTGACATACTGGCTATCTGACCCTGAACAGGTCACAGCCTCTCCACGTCTTTCTCAAATAAGTCGCACAGATGTTTCCATCTCTGGGACTTCCCTGTGGCAATGAAGTCACATTTCTAGGCTCTGTATTTAGGGACTTACATATTCTTTGGGGAAAGGAGAAGGGATGGAGGGAAAAAGAAAGGGATGAAGTTAAATGTGTCATTTTCCAGGAAGACATCGTGACATGATGTGTCCTAGAGAAAAGTGTATCCAATTGGGAGGCAGGACATTTGGATTTGAGTCCTGGCTCCACCACCAATCACCTCTGTGGACTTCAACAATTCATCCCACTGTGGGCCTCAGGCTCATCGTATGTCAAAGGAGATGGTAAGATGAAATACTCCAAAGACTTCTCATTCTTTATCAGCATCTTAGACAAATGGGTTTGAGGGACAACAGCCACCAAACTTAGGATTTTGGAGGTGAGTTCACTCTATGAAGCCTTTTCATAGAGCTACTCAAAAAGGAGAGGATGGAATGACCCTCTACCTCCTTGTTATTCTCATAGAACTTTGTACCCTTCATTTCTAATTCACTCATCATGTCCTCTCTACTTGTCCAACATTTATTTTTACCCTGTCTTATCTTCCCTATTCAATTGTAAGCTTCTGGAATGACCTTAGGGTCACGGAAGAATACATTTAAAACTTTAAAGAAGTTTAGATCTCATTCAGTCCTGCTGTTTTGCAGATGAAGGAACTGAGGCTCCAAGAGAGGAAATGACCTGCCCAGGGTGATACAGATAGTAAGGAGCAAAGACCTTATTTAAATCAAGTCCTCTGATGCCAAGTTCAGGCATGTCCCCCTCCCTCAATTGCTTTATGCTAAAGGATGGAACCAGGTCTCACTCTTGTCATAAAAGAATGCTTGAAGAATCTTGTAGTCACAAGGAACCCCAACCCTATCCAGGCCAGTTCTTAGGTGTTAGATATATGTTCTATCCATAGACAGGTCCTCAAATATTTTCCAGAAGAATAAGTCCTGCTTAAACTTGGCCGCTATTGGCTGAGACTTTGAGATCCCACCATGATGCTTCAGACTAATGGGGTACCCGCCCAGTTAGCAACCAATGTCTATGGAATTGAGTAAGAAAAACACATTAGAAGCAAAGGATTAAGTGAAATTCTTTAATTATTTATGGATTTCAAAGATCCACATTGTCTCTTCCTCCCTTTCCCATTCCTGGAAAAACGAATGAGTTTGACTGTATTTCACATGACTGCCTGCCTATTTCTGCCAGAGCAAAATTTGCCTGTAAATATGGTCTTCAGTTCTCTCAGTCATTGAACATTAGAATTCATCCCCCTTCCCAATTGGTAGGGGGAGGAATGTCTCCTTTTGTCCCGCCCCCCTCCACAAAGCACACGACAAATAAGCTGGAAAACAGACTCACACTGAAGTAGGGGTTCTTTTCCTTTGAGGTAGAGCTTAATAGCATCTAATTGAGACAGCTGTCGGTGTTCAGGCTGTAGGTCTGTGTTGCAATAAGACCTGAGGACATGACATGGCCAAAAACATGAGCATGTAAATATTTACCAGTCTCCTCCCTCTGTACCTTTGAACTTGGAGAATTGGGCACAGGGAGCACAAACAGCATGAAACCAAAGCAGGGGAAGAAATATCAAATTTATGCATTGTTTACATCTTACCATTCGTCTGCCAAGGACACGTCAGGGTGTTCTAAGTCGTGCAGGCCTGGAAGGGGAAGAGAATGGGTTCATTAGGGCTAACTGACAGTGAGAGGGGGGATAATTAGGACTAGCAGAAAGGTGATTTAGCCTCTCCCTTCTACGTATTTTTTCTTGGTGGGAGAGCCATAGGTAGGCTCCGGCAGCTAGCTTATGGAAAGCAAACATCTCTTTGGCCCCTGCCAATCAGTCAAGAAACATTTATTAATCACCTACTATGTGCAGATACTGTGTTAAATACCACACTTCTCTGTTAGATGAAAGAATTAGCTTCCCCACTGTTATTTTTCCCCTTCCAGTGAGCCTGAATTGTCCTACCACTAATCAAAGGCTTAATTAATTTTGTACAAGGAGCCCTCAGGAACAATTGAGAGGGGATTTTTTTTTCCAAGTGGAAGCATGCTTTCTCCCCAGGAAGACAGGAGCCCACTCTCCCTTCCCATAATACCTGCTTTGCCTTTGGGTCATATCAGAAGGCATAGCGTGTACTGCCTGGAGATGGGCTCTTCTCTTCCTATTCTCTGACCTACTGTCTTACCCAGCCTAACTCTAATTGCTAGAATTCCAGCTTCAGCTACTGAGTTACTCCTGACCGACTGTTAATAACTTTCATATTTTACCACAGAGGCTGAAGCCTAGCAGGTAGGGAAAGGCCTGACATTGGGCCTTGACCAGAGGTAATATGGCATAGGACATGAAAGGACCAGGGTTACAATTCTGTCAATTTCATATGCTAGCATCATGAAACTGAGCAAGTCACTTCATTTACAGGTGCCCTGGGAAACTACGAATAAAATTTACAGAGGAAATTCTCCCCTATAGCAGTGGAGTTCATTACACTGATGAACTCATGGGTTAATATGCCTACCCCACCTCTGCCCCCAAAAAAGAGGATGGGTTTGTAGTTGCCATTACTGTCTATGCTACAAAATGGAGTGATAGCTGAATTGAGAAACCCTTTTGAGATTTGAGGATGTTCCCAAAGGCTGAGAGAATGTCACCGATAGTTGGGATTGTTCTTTTGCACAAAAACTGAAGGTCTAATTTTATGGAGCACTTTAAGATTTTCACAGTTGGTTATAGACCAGATCAAACATGGACCTCCCAACAACCCTCAGAGATAGATACTGTTTTGATCCTTATTTTCTTGCTGAACAAACTTAGGTTGACAGGCATTTAGTGACTTGCCTTGAGTCACACAGCTAGTAAGTGTCTGAGACAGGATTAGAATTCACATCTTCCCCTCTAGCTTGCTGCGAGACTAGTTCATCTAGGTTTCATGGCACTCAAACACTGAAGATCATGATGGGAATGGGAACAGGTGACTCTCAGACAAGGTTGGGACTGGGAAATAGTCAGGCAGCAGCTTTTCAGCCCTATCCCTAAGGAAAGGACCATCTTTACTTCGCAGAGCAGCAGGTAACTGGCAAACCATCTAAGATGCATCGCCTTACTTCTATTTTTTTTTTTATTGGCTGCCTGCCGCCTTTACCTTTTTATTTATGTTGGGGGCAGCATCACTGATTCAAGGGCTAGCAGAGCTAACAGGAATCTCAGGGACCAGCTAATCCACCTTGTACCTGAAAAAAAATAATTTCCTCCAACAATAATCCCAAGAAGCCATACCCCAGACATAGCTTGAAAATTTCCAGGGGGAAGGAAACTATGAATTCCTGAGGAAGCCCATTCCCTTCTTGGAAACCCTCAATAGTGAGGAAGTTTTTCCTTGACTCCTAGCCTAATATGACCCTCCCCCCCCCAGGAAATAATGGTTAATGACTTATCCAAGGTCACACAGCTAGTAAGTGTCAAGTGTCTGAGACAAGATTTGAACTCATGTCCTCCTGAATCCAGAGCCAATTCTTTATCCACTGTACCACTTAGGTGCCCCAATGACCTCTTTTCAGTGTCCATTCACTGCTACAAGTTTTGTTCTCTGGCCCCAAAGAGTACAGCCCTTCAAATATTTGAAGCTAAGTCATCTCATCTGCCTGTGGCTTTCCCTGGAATTCTGCATCTAGGACAGATCCATATTCTTAGAGGGGCCCAGAGAGATCATCTGGTCCAAGGTAATTTCTTCAGGAAGGTAAATATCAAGACAATGGATCTGAAGGGAATGAGATATTGTCATCTTGAATAAAAAAGTAGTCAGGACTCTATCATCTCTCTTGATGGACCATCCTTTCCTATTTTTCTGCATTAACTTAACCCTATCCCTTCATCCTAATTTGTCTTAGTTTGAGGATAACCACTCAAGATCTTCTTTAAACCTTTCGTGTAACATGTTAAGATCATATCCCAGTATCAACAATGAGTCAGCTCTTTTCTAAGCTAAGCAGTCCTCACATCTGAAACCTTTCCCCGTGGAACTTCTTGTCCAGCCCTTTAATCACCTGTTCCCTGAACTCACTCCAGTTTTCCATTGCAACTCCATGGACATGTGCTGACCAGAAGCAGACAGAGTGTTCAGGGGTGATTTCCTAAGACAGAGTACCAGAGGATGAGTACTTTCTTGGCTCCCATAAGTCCTTTGCCTTTTGATATATCTAGGTTGTCAAAACAGTGACTTTGATGTGGCTCTCCATTGGAACTTCCAGCTTACAATCTTTGCTTCCAATCCATACCTTGCCTTGTGGGTCTTGTACTGATTCTATAATCAAGCCAACATTTCCCCTTTGTGGAAGCATAGCATGAGGAACTTTTCTCTGTGCATGCATGTACCAACTTGTACTCATCAAAGGGAAGCTCTTGGAGGTCATGCTTTGAGTGCTTCCTTGTTCTTTATTTTTCTTCTGCTGCTTCCTCTTCTTTCCATCCCCCGTTGTCTGTCTACATGTTGAAAAGTGGTACTCTAAGTTCTTCCTCTTTTCCAAGAGGCTGGCTATAACCTAGAAGCTCCTTATTAATGATCTGTCTTATCCTCCCAGTACTTGGTATGATGCCTGGCACATATTTAAGATATTTCAATGGTTCTCTTATCTTAGCAATTTAGAGTTTCCCTTCAGTGGTCTGGATTGAAGCCCATCCGTGCCTGTCCAATCTATATGGTTATTGTTTGTTTCCTATCATGAGGTCTTTCCCATTTTCTCCTGATATTGTGAGGGGAGCATTATTGCCATTTATTTCTCTCATGCTTGCCAAATCCTCAGCCCTTCTTAGCTTCCCTTCTAAATACATAGTTTCTTGAAAATGTCCCTTATTCTTTTTCTTCTTTGGTATTCTTCATTGGTTTAAATAAAAAATATATGTGTGTGCATATACATACATATATATGTTCTTTATATGTCTTATTTTTACATTATAAATATTTCTTGATGATGATGGTGATCTTGTGAGAAGTCACTTGTAACAAAGTTGAACAATTAAGCAAAGCTAACAGTAAAATGGTCTCACATGAAATTGCATACATTTCACACCCATCATCCCCAACCTCTCTAGTTTTTAAAGTGTTTCTTTAAATCAGAGAAACCTATTTTCTTTCCTTCCTTGACACACAACTGGAGAGAGAGAGAGAGAGAGAGAGAGAGAGAGAGAGAGAGAGAGAGAGAGAAGTGGGGAAGAGGGGGCAGGGAGAGAAAGAGAGGGAGGGAGAGAGGGGGAGACACACAGACAGACAGATGGGGAGGAAGCAAACTTTTTTTTAACACATATGCATAGTTAAACAAAACAAATTCCCTCACTGGCCATGTTCAAAATATGTCTCCTTCTACCCATTAAATTCATCACTGCTCTGTCAGAGAATGGAGAAATTGTTCCATTCTTAGACTTCTAGAATCATGGATGGTCATTGCATTGATCAAAAGTCTTAGGGCTTTCACAGATTTTTATCTTTACAATATTTTTATAAAAATATAAATTATTTTCTTGGTTTTGCTCATTTCCTTAGTCAACTGTTTATAACAGTCTTCATTTTTTTCATTTTTACAACATTGAAGTTATCTTATAAATTGTTCTCCCAGTTCTGCTGTCATCAATTCACAGAAATCTTTTGAAATCTTTTTTTGAAATAAACTATTGTGTCTCACAGCATAATAGTTTTCCATCATATTCATAGACCACAATTTATTCATCCATTCCTCAATTGATGGGTGTCTCCTTAGTTGGTGGAGGTTTTTTGTTTTGTTTTGTTTTGTTTCTGCCTGTACAAAAAGATTGGCTATAAATAATTTTTTTGGTATATATAGATCCTTTTCCTGTTTCTTTGCTCTCTTTTGGCTATAGGACTACCATTTGTATAGCTGGGTCAAAGGACATGCACTATTTAGTATTTTTGCATGTGTGTAACTTCCAAATTCCTTTTTAGAATGGCTGAGTCCACTCACTGGCTTATCAACAGAACATCAATGTGCCTATTCCCCTGACCCTCTCCAGCATTTGTCTTTTTTGTTATCATTGCCATTAGTTACATGGAATGTTCTGATCACACCCACCACACACCTTTCCATTGCCCTTCAGCAGATGTCTATTTTTAATTCTTCAGAGACTGCTCTACTCCAGTTGTTGCTGCCATGCTACAAGACTAAGAGAAAGTTAGTATTTTCAAAGATGGGCCTTTCCTTTCATAGGGAGCTTATGGTTCTGTAAAAGATCTTGGCAATTTCACCAAGGTAACCCAGGCCTAGCTCCTGCAGTTCAGCTCTCAGCCCAGTTTATTCATTGTCCATGTATCCTGTTTGATTGAAAGGCATCTACTTCTTGATAGGATAAGTCTTGTATGTATAGTAAGAGGCAGCTGAATTTTGAATGTTTGTTCAGTTGACTTGAATATTGTTTTGTTTTGCTTTCAAATTGAACAGGGTTTGCAGGAAACACAGAAATCCAGATGGAACATCTGGTGAGAAGAAAGAAAGCACAACATCATTCTAGTCCAGAAGATGACATTTAGTCCAACTGATGTCAGTGTGACCTGGTGATGTCAGTCATTACCTCCTGAAAGACACTTGACTTTTAATTTGGTATTCTGTTTTTTATTTTGAAAGTCTTGCTGAAGGCTTAGGCAATAATGTCCAAGAAACTTGACTGTGTGTCTAGGCCCCAGTGTCTGGATATGGGATCACCAAGTTCGTGTTAAATCTTTAGACTTCAAATCAGAAAGACTGGAGCACAAGTCCTGATATACACTGGCAATGTGACCCTGGATGTGTTCCTTACTTAATCTGTGCTTGGGAGACAACTCTCTAGAATTTTCCTACTGCATCATGGACAGTGTGCTATTGATGATAATTTTCAAATCTATTTATCTAGCCCTAACCTCTCTGCTGACCTTCAATCTCAGGTCTCGAACTGCCTTTCAAACATTTTGAGCTGGATGTCTTATACAATATTAAACTCAATATGTCCAAAGCCAAACTCATTATCTTTCTCCTAAAACCCTTTCTCCTTTTAAACTTCCCTATTTCTCTTAAGGGCACCACCGTCTTTCCAGTATCCCAAGTTCACAAACTAGGTATCATCTTCTACTCCTCACTGTCTTTCACCCCCATATTCAATATCTTGCCAAAGCCTGCCAATTTCACCTTTGCAACATTTAGCAAATATACCCCCTTCTCCCCTCTGACACAACAACTACCCTGGGGCATGCCTTCATCACCTCACGTATGGACTATTGCAGTAGTTGTTAATGAGTCTGCCTGCCTTAAGTCTTTGCCCAATACCATCAGTCTTCCTAAAGAGCAAGTCCAACCATGTCACCTGCCTACTCAATAAAATTGAATTGCTCTCTATCACCTCCAGGAACAAATACAAAATCCTGACACTGACCTATTTCTGTTCCTCAAAGAAGATGAACAAGACTCTCAGCTCTGGACATTTTCTCTGGCTTCACTCATTCCTGGAATATTCTCCCTCTTCTCTACCTTTTGGTCTCTCTGGATTCTTTGAAATTCTGGCCAAAATTTGACCTTTTACAGAAAGCCTTTCCTAATAACTCTTAATTCTAGCACCTTCCCTCTCTTAATTATGTCCTATTCATTCTTGTATAGAACTTGTTTGTACATATTCATTTCATTTGCTTATTTTCAAGAGATTATAAGTTTTGGGGGCAGCTAGGTGGCACAGTGGATAGAGCACTGGTCCTAGAGTCAGGAGGACCTGAGTTCAAATCTGGCCTCAGACACTTAACACTTACTAGCTGTGTGACCCTAGACAAGTCACTTAACCCCAAATGCCTCACCAAAAAACAAAACAACAACAACAAAAAAAGATTATGAGTTTCTTGAGAGGTGTGTGTGGGGGGTCATCTTTTGCTTTTTTTTTGTATATCTAGCAACTGGGAAAGTGCCTGGTGCTTAGAAGGTGTTTAATAAATGCATACTGCTTTGCTTATTGGGATTCTCAGGGGCTTTCCTTCTCATTCCTCACTGAAATACTTCTTTTCTAAGAGATGACCTTTGGGGTGGGGGGGTAGGTCTCATTGGGCTTACTTCAGTTGAACTTTGTCTATTTTCATATATAATGGCAAGCATTCTAGAGGCTTTGGTTCCCACATCACCAAGAAGACATTGCCTGATGACAATATAAAACTCCATATTCTTGGCCATTAGTTACCCTCCTGATGGTCCCTCCCAAAGCTCTTTGCCTGGACCATGTATATGGGCAAGGAAGGAACTTCTGCCATTGATTAGCAAGAGCCAACAACTGTAGGCTGCCTGCTTGATCACCTTAAACCACAGAGAATGTGAAGAAATGTTCCCACCTGTATGTATGCAAATCTTTTCATGGAGAGAAAGATAGTTGTGCAGAATGTCAGAATTAGAATTAGTTCCCAGCTCTTACCCAAGCCAAAATTAATGTGCCATCCCCAGCAAGTGGTCTTCTATTTTAATCTGAAAAAAGATTCAACTATGGGGAACTCATTTGTCAATGGGCAGCCCATTGGACTTCTTGGTCAGATCTAATTTTCAGGAAGTATTTTCTGATATCAAGCCCCAATCTGCATCCTTGTCATTTAACCTGTTGTTCATGACTGTGCTTTCTGGGGCCAAGCAAAACAGGTTTGCTGTGTTTTCCACATGTCAATCCTTCTAATACATGAAGGCCATTGTCAAATGTTAATAGCACAGGGGCAGCTAGGTGGCAGAGTGGATGAAGCACTGGCCCTGGATTCAGAAGGATCTGAGTTCAAATCTGGCCTCAGACACTTGACACTTACTAGCTATGTGACCTTGGGCAAGTCACTTAACCTTCATTGCCCAGCAAAAAATTTTTTTTAAAGTGTTAATAGCACAAACTCCAGAGACAGAGGATCTAAGTTCATATCCAAACTATGCTCCTAACTATATGACCTTACACAGTCACTTGATATCCCTGAGACTCAATTAGTTCACCTGTTAAAATGAGGGAGTGGAACTAGAAAATCTCTGAGTTCCCTTTGAACACAAAATATGTGATCCCACCATCCTGCCAGAATATTGTATCTCCAGAGTAAATGTCCCTGCTCTTTTAATTATGACTTGTTTACTTAATTAATATGTATTTGGTTTGGCTTCCTTCATCATGCTGGTTACATAAATCAAAGACACACAGAATCAGCATTGGGGAGAGTCTCATAGGTTATCTAGAGCTACACTGTACTGGTAACTGTGGGGGGTTTCTGCATGCCAATATTTTGGATGTCTTCATCCAGCCCTTGTTCAAGGAATGACTACTTCCCAAGGCAACTCACTGCATATTTGTACAGCTCTTAATGTCTGAGAGTTCTTCTTTATAATAAACTCAAATGTGCCTCTCTGCTACTTCTATCCATTATTTATTATTCTACCTTCAGAGACTAAGCAAGGCAGCTCTAATCTATCTTGCACATGACAGCCCTCAAAATACTAGAAAACAACTATTATCCATTCCCAACTCCACCTCCCACCAAGAGGTGGTTAAGCATACCCTGATCCTTCCACTGAACTTCCTCTGCCATCATCATTAATCCCCTCCTTATTCACATTGCTCTTCTCTGGGTATGTTCCAATTTGACAGTGGCCTTCTTAAAATGTGGTTCCTCAAACAGAATGTTCCACCAAAGCAGGGTAAAGAGGGTCTGCCATTCTAGTCACAAAATCTCTTCATGTAGCTGGAGATCATATTCTAATTTGGGGTCAACAAAGCTAGATCTTGGATCACATTGGGCTTGGAGTATCCTAAAACTCTCAGATCTTTGCCATAAGACTAGTCTAGCAAACCTTCTCCATTCCTGTCTATTGATTTTTGGCACCCCTCTAGGACTTTGCATTGATATTTATTAAATGTCATCTTGTTAGATTAGGCTGTGTTGGAGTCTGCCAAAATCTTGTTTTATTTCATTTCTGTTGTCTGGATTGGTGATTGCTCCCTGCTTCATGTCATCTGCCAAACTTAAAAAAAAAGCTTATTTCCAGCTTGTCAACATCTTCCTAAAATGTGGTTTCCAGGGTTGAACTTGGGGATCCAGATGTGGTCTAACCAGGGTAGACTAGAACAGAACTAGCGCCTCCCTTGTTCTGAACATTGTTTGCTGTTAAGGCAACCTAAGATGGCATTAGCTCTTTTGTATGCCATGTTAATGAAAATGATTCACAGTGCAGAAATCCAATCTGGTACTGAAACAGGCACATATTCTAGCAATTACTGGAAACTATTGAAACTGCTCTGGCATGATTTGCTTGTTGCAAAGTAGCATCGTTTGTTTGTTTTTCGTTTTCTAGTATCATATTTATGTAAAGGTCTTTGCAAAACTTAGTGCTTCAAAATGGGAATTGCTAATATGACTACCATTATTACTTCTTAGTGGTCAAACATTCACTGATGACTTTTCTTGGGACAAACTGGACAGAATTCTGGATTTGTACTGATGAAGGCCTGGCTCCAGATATTGTCTCAAACACTAACTGTGTCATCCTAGGCAAGTCATTTAACTTCTTTTGCCCTCATTGTTCCATCTATAAAAGGAGTTGAGTAACTCTACCTGATTGAGTTGTCGTGAGGTTCAAATAAGATAATATATGGAAAGTATTTCACAAATCTTAAAGCACTATGCAATTGGGGGAGGTGTTAAGATCTAAATCATCTTCATTATTTTGGTTCATTCATGTAATTTCATAAAAATAGGGACTTCTCAAGTGAGGAAACTCCCTCCCCAATACATATTGGCACTTTTCCTGAAAGTTCTTGTTTTAGAGAGTTTTCTGGGACACTGAGAGGATAGCTGGCTTGCCCAGAGTCTGAGTCAGGACCGCATTCCAGGTTGACCCAACTCTGAAGTCAGCTCTGTGTCTTCTTAGCCTCCTCCTTCTTATAATTCAATTGATCTCCAGTTAAGATGGAGTCCCGGACCTGGAGTCCAAAAGACATGAGTTCAAATCCTACTGCAGAAACTGTGATACCTTGGGCAAATCACTTAACTTTGTAATGATTGTGAGGATAAAAAGAGATAATAATTCCAAAATGCTTTGGAAATATTAAAGCATATTATTATTATTATTATTATTATTATTATTTCTAGCAATTACAAAAAGGGTAATGCTTCTTCCTTTCCTCTCTTCACTTTCTGGAGAGTCACAACATTTGATCTAGGTCAAGGACTTACCTACCTGGTTCTCTTCCTGGAATCTATAACCTTCAGACTAAGTGGATGTTTTGGTGATATCTGATAGTGCCCTCATGTGTAGACATATCTACTTACAGAAAGGGAACCATCAAGGTGAATACTACATTCCACCCCCATTTTGCTAATGAAGAACATGAAGACCAGAGAGGTGACATACTTTTTTCTAAGGTCATGAAGCTCACTCCTGAAAGAGCCACTGGAATTAATTCTTTCTGTAGGGCATATGAAAGGATCACCAAATACTACCAATACTGAGAATTGCATCTCTAGTTAATGTGGGGGACAAAGAATCCAATGAATTGTGGCAGCCAGCCATGGAAAACACAATAAAAAGAGCCTTTTGTTTTATAGTCAGAGAATCTAACTTCAAGTCCCCCAGCTTCTTCTTGCCACTTCTGATGCCTTGGGTAAGTTATTTAACTTTTATGAGCCTTCTGTGTAAAATGAGGTGGTTGGAATTGTTGCCTTATGAATGTCCTATGAAGTGATCAACCTAACCCTGAATCCCAGTGATGAAGTGGGAAAAGGAGCAAGGTCTAGCTAACCCTTGCCCCCCCCCCAAGTTTCTCTATGATAACCAAATGAACTAGGAAGAAAAAGAGAGGAAGGACCTTACCTTCTTCTATGGTTACATTCCCTCTGAAGAAATATTTCCCATGTCCTCTAGAGAGAGCCACACCTAAACTGTGCAGAGAAATAGAGCAGACCTTGAGATCATGTCCTGGTTGGAATAAGCTTGAATGCTAGCATTTTTCTTTTTCATTTTCACACTCTCATTTCATGTTCTCTAAACAATTTACAGAAGAATTTATTCAGAAAAAGAAAAAAAAACCTTTCTTGATTAGGGCTTGAGATTTTTGGGTTCAACCACTGTTTCTTGAAAGCTGATTCTATGGGGATGTGCCAGCAACAATTGGCTGGGGGTTTTGTGTGTGTGTGTGTGTGTGTGTGTGTGTGTGTGTGTGTGTGTGTGTGTGATTTAAGAGATGTGGTCAACAATTCAAACTTTGAGAAAGGGAGAAGACACATGCTCCCTATGCTTGTCTCCAACCCTTGTGTGGTTGACAAGGTGCTTCTGATCTTTGCTTCAATCTCTCACACCCAATGTTTCTGATAAATAGCAAGTTTAACCTACCTACAGAGCCAAGGCTGGGACTAAGGAAAGACTCCTCAAGGAAAAAGGCCCAAACTTCCATTGCTATTTGGAACTAGTCAAGAATCTCAAAAACCATATCATTCCTTTGTGGCTTAATTTTTTATTTAGGCACTCTCCTATTCTCAATTATTTTAATGTTTGTTCTCTTTTGGGACTATCCAAATTAAGACCATTTGCAAACAGCTTTATCACTTGGAGGATTCCTTTAGAAGTTCGTAAGGGCCAGAAGTCAGATGCTGTGTGTGATGCCTTTAAGTTCCAAACAGGACAAAATAGTGATGCTTCAAATTATCCCTTGCGATAAATAGAATGAGTTGTATTTCTTAAAGAAGACTATCATTAATCAGCATTTTCTATTCCTTACACACCAACAGACTAAGGATCAAAATGGTGAAATAGTTTAACTGGTCACATTTGAAGAGGAGGATACAGATCATTAGTTTATCAGAAGATGAAAATATGGGGAAGAGAGCATTTCAATTGCCAATAAACTGTTAAAAGCATGATAATGTACAATAATACTATGTCATTTTTCACTATTATTGACAATGGAAACATAAAGATTTTGAGTTAGTTGAAGAAAGAAAGGACAGTTCCAAAAATGAAAACAAAAGGATAACAGGGGATTAGAGAGATTATGCCCATAGCCACTGAATTTAGGGTAAAGAGATAAAAAGACAAAAGGTGACTCATTAGGTATATAGGTGTTAAATGATGAAGACCCCCAGGGACCCTCTGGACACTTACAATGCCTCTCCTCCCTTGTGTCCCCAGCCCCGGTATTCAACGGAAATCACCAAAACTATGTGCTCAGGAATGGGATGGAGAGCCATGGCAAAAAGAGTCAGTTGCCCTGGGATTTTGCGGGCCATCTTCCCAATTCTGGAAAAACCCCAGGAGCATCATGGGAAAGCCCCCTCCTTGGCTCCGTTCAGCATTTTGACAGGCTACTTTATCATCTCTGGGTGATGAATTCGGTGGATGTCAGCAGCTTTTGCACAAACACAACTGATGGGGCTGATGAAATGGCCAGGTATCATGGTAGGCTCTACCTGAAAGGCGTGCCCTTGATGTCAGTGTAATAGTAGTCATTTGTCATCACCAAAACACGTTTCTAGATTGAAGGAGAAAAAAAAAGTCATAGAGAAAAGAAAATATCGTTAATCTGCCACGCATATTTTCCAGAAAATTTTTAAAAATGGGCACAATATGTATAAGGTTAACAGTACTCTATGAAAATTTTAGATATAGACAAGAGAAAAATGACCCCAAATGAGAGATATTTATTCCAGATATCAACTTCAAAGTTAATTTTGCCCAGTGGTTGGCTTTAAATGAGACTGGAAGAACGTTTTAGAAAGTGTACCCCTTTGTCCACTGTCTTCTTGACCTCCATGGAAAATTTCCCCGTCTTCCGATTCACCATGGCATTTCTGAGCTAAAAGAAGGGAACAGATTTGTATCATTACTTCTCTCAGTTGTCATATAATCCAGTCTCCTCATTCTCTTCCCCATGTTTGATCAAGGGGCCATATTGACTTTCACAAAAAGAAGAAAACAAAAGGCTTTCAATTTGTTACAATGAAATCTTAGGAATTCTGAGTTAGCAGTGAATTTGCTATGCTCAGACTTGGGGTCCCACAAAATTCAATACCCCACTCCTCACCCCAATACCAGGATGGCTTAAAACCAATAAATGAGTTCCAAATACAAGTTGTGATCCTTGTGGAATCTTCCATAAAGGCCCTGACCATGTTGATGCCTTCCTGATGGGACCATGATAAGTAAAACTTAAGTTTTAGAACCTCAAGTTCAGAAAATGAATTCAAAAGTCAAACTGCAGTCACCAGTTTAAATCACTCATCGACTAAGGGCATTTCCAGATTCCCCCAGTTCTTCTTGTTAGTTACCCTGAACCTACAGTCCAACTCCTGCCATATTACCTTGTGTTGGTGAGTGTATATTACCCCACCCTCTTCCCCTCCCAAATAAAATGTTAATTTTTTGACAGCAGAGTACCTGAATCAGAGTCAGGAAGACCAAGTTAATATCTTGCCTCAGACATACTGGCATTTTCACCCTGAGCAAGTCACTTAACTCTTCTTAGCCTGTTTCCTTACCATTAAAATAAGGTTAACAATAGCACCTACCACAGGGTTTCTGTGTGGATCAAATAAGATTATACATGTAAAGCAGTTTGAAAGCATTAAAGCACCCTATGCATGCTGGCCATTGTTTTTATCAATGCATGAGATGAATTAAATATCAAGTAGCTCTGCACACTGGCTGAAGAAAATGATCGCAAAGGTGTAAAATGAGTCTTTTTTAAGGTTTTCTTGTCCAAACTTGGATGGTCAGTTTACCTGCTAGCCCTACTAAGTAGCCTTCTTCCTCACATACAGGAGCTGCCAACCCAGCTCTCCTGGAGGGCCCTCCAATGGATGACTCTCTCTAACAACATGTGACCTTACCAAGAATTTTAAGGAGGGTCAGAATCAGGATGAAGGATGTGCTGATGGATGCCCCAGTGGAAAACTCCTCTGCATCATGTAGCAGGCAGGAGAAGAGAGCAGGGTACTAGGGAGCCAGACAGGAGGCCCTCACCCCACTTCACCCTGCTTTTATTTAATTGTTTTTTTTTTCCTTTTGGAAGGTCTCAGGTTCACTCTGGCCTGCTGAACTTCCTCACTAAATTCAGTTAGTCAAGATCAGAGTTAACATTCTCATGTCTCTAGGAGAGTAAGAGAGTAATAAAAAAACATTACCCCCCCCAGGAGGCATGTATAAAATAAAACATGTATTCTCTCTCATTCTCTCTCTCTCTCTCTCTCTCTCTCTCTCTCTCTCTCTCTCTCTCTCAGTATATATGTGCATACACATACACACATAATATAGGCAATTCTGGAAATATTTTCTCATTTTAACTTTTGTGGGTTTGGACGCAGAGAGCTGGTCCTAATTAACAGTCTACTTTCTAACTCTTCAGAACTTCTCCATTTATCTTTAAAATGGTTTTCATTTTTCCCTCCTCCTTCCTGCTCCCTTCAGTTACTCAGGGCTTTCCCCTCCCACCACCCCCATGCAAGGCGGAGAATCCCTCAAGGAATCTCCAAACTTGCCATAGCTCACAAGCTCAAACCAGTGTTGGACTCTTGGGAAAATCAGTCCCGCAACTTCATTTCAGCTCTCAGAGGGCATTTGGATTTGTCTGTTCTTCCCTCTAAGTCAGTGTATCCCAAAGTGGGACGGGGGGAAGGGGGCTCCTGGGATTCTCAGGTATAACTTTGGAGAGGGGCTCACAATTTCATCACGACTTGTAGGGGAAGTCAGAGAGGTTGACAGTTAGAAGAATTTGCCTACCAGCAACATGGGCAGAAGAAGGGAAAAGAATCATCAAAAGTAATGAATTATTCTACAGAGTACAGAATTATTTCCAAGGCAGGAGGCAAAGGGAAAATTCAGTAAAAATCTGGGCAGGAGGCTTCTGAATCTATGAAATATAGGTCAGGATTTCGACTGCCCACTGGAGAAGACAAAACAACATGGGGATAAGCAGTGTGGAGGGAGTCAATGAATCCAGTGACAAGCTTTAAACAAAACAAAACAAAACATAACTTTTGTGTGTAAAGAACTATTTGAGGTGCTGAGGATAAAAAAGCAGAAGAAAAAACATGGTGACCTTCAAGCAGCTTGTAGTTTATCAAAGGAAGCACTTGTGCCCATGTAAGTCTATGTAAAATACAAGCAAGCTAACTGACAATTAATTTGTAGGGTGAGGTTGGAGGCACAGGAGGCCTAGGTGCTGGGGATATTAGGAACAGTCTGACATGGGGCGGGGGGCGGTTCATATTTGAACTGAACCTTGAAGGAAGTTAGGAATTCTTAGAACAGTAGCTGAGGAAGAAGGGCATTTCAGGCATATGGAACAGTTTGGGCAAAGTCACAGAGATCAGAGATGGAGTCTGTTGGAATGTGATGCGTGAAGAATGGCAAGAGGTCCAACAGGGCTGGACCATAGTGTCGGGGAAGGGAATCAAGGTGTAAGAAAAAAGTGGGAGCCAGGTTGGGAGTGACTTTACCTGCCAAATGCAGAGTTTTGTATTTGATTCAAGGCTGAAGTTTCTATTTTTTTTTAATTAATTAATTAATTTATTTTTCCGTTACATGTAAAGATAGTTCTCAACTTTTGTTTATACAAGCTTTCCAATTTCAGATTTTTCTCCCTCCCTCCCCTCCCTCCCCCCGCCCCAGACAGCAGGTAATCTGATAGAAGTTATATATATACACATAATAACATTAATCCTATTTCTGCATTAGTCATGTTATAAGAGAAAAATCAGAGGAATGATGAAAAACCTCAAAATAGAAAAAACAACAGCACCAAAAACAAAAGAAATAGTATGGTTCATTCAGCATCTATACTCCACAGTTCTTTTTTTTCCCCTTGGATTTGGAGATCCTCTTCTATCATGAGTTCCCTGGAACTCTTCTATACCATTGCATTGGTGAGAAGAATATAGTCCATCACAGTAGATCAACACTCAATGTTGATGATACTGTGTACAATGTTCTTCTGGTTCTGCTCATCTCACTCATCATCAGCCCACGCAAGACCCTCCAGGTTTCTCTGAACTCCTCCTGCTCATCATTTCTTATGGCACAATAGTATTCCATTGTATTCATATACCACAGCTTGTCCAGCCATTCCCCAATTGATGGGCATCCCCTCAACTTCCAATTCCTTGACACAACATAAAGAGCAGCTATAAATATTTTTGTACATGTGGGTCCCTTTCCCCTTTCCATGATTTCTTTGGGAAAAAGACCTAAAAGTGGTATTGCTGGGTCAAAGGGTATGGACAGCTTTATCACCCTTTGGGCATAATTCCAAATTGCTCTCCAGAATGGTTGGATCAGTTCACAGCTCCACCAACAATGCATTAGTGTTCCAATTTTCCCACAGCTTCTCCAACATTTATTATTTTAATTTTTTGTCATTTTAGCCAATCTGATAGGTGTCAGGTGGTACCTCAGAGTTGTTTTAATTTGCATCTCTCTAATCAATAGTGATTTAGAGCATTTTTTCATATGGGAATAGATAGCTTTGGTTTCTTCATCAGAAAACTGCCTGTTCATATTCTTTGATCATTTCTCAATTGGGGAATGACTTGGATTCTTATAAATTTGATTTAGTTCCCCATAGGGAAATATATATATATATATATATATATATATATATATATATATATATATATATATATATATATATATATATATATATATATATATATATTTTAGAGATGAGGCCTTTATCAGAAGTACTGGCCACAAAAATTGTTTCCCAGCTTTCTGCCTCCCTTCTAATTTTGGATGCATTGCTTCTGTTTGTACAAAATTTTTTTTTAATTTAATGTCATAAAATCATTCATTTTGCATTTTATAATATACTCTATCTCTTGTTTGGTCATAAACTGTTTTCCTTTCCAAAGATCTGATAGGTAGACTATTCTGAAGTTTCTATTTTTTAAGGTAATAGGAAACTAGAGTACGGTAAAGGAGTGACAATATCTGGCCTTTACCTGAGCACTCCAACAAGGCCATTTCTATGGAAGCATTGAGTCATCTCTTAGCAGCAGTTGGAGGGAATCTTAGTTTCTGCTCCCTCTTCCTAATAAATATAACTCATATTTTCTATAGCAGCACATTATGTTTTTTCAAATAACTTCTTTATAATGTCTTTGGTGAAGGAGGGAATATCAGTTGCAGTATCCCCATTTTCCAGATGAAGAAACTGAGTTTCAACTAAATTAAGCATTTAACCCACAGTCACCCATTTGGTAAGTGAATGCAGGACCACTGACCCCAAATCTAGTGTTCTTTCTGCTATAGAGCACAGTATCAAAAGTCAGAGGGACCTCAGCTTGGATACTTTCTGCTTATGAGACATAGGGGAAGTTATTAAACACCCTTGAGACTCAATTTCCTCCTCCGTGAAATCAGGAGGTCAGACTAGATGACTTCTAAGGCCTTTTTCCAAATCTAATTCTACCTTCTGGTGATTTCCCTCTGGGGATTTAAAATTATCAGTGTCACTAGTGCCAGAGATGTCCTGGAGTAAAGACAAGAAGAGCAGGGGGGCTCAGAGGACCATCTATGCCAAAAGCCAGAATGGGGAGGAGAGAGATACGTCAGTGACCACATAAGGGTCATAGAAAACTACAAACTGGTTCAATGGATTTAGTTCTGGGCATGGAGTAAGGGAGGAAAAAAAAGATGAGGACAAATGTGTCCAACCCCCTCTGGTCCTCAAACTCATAAAATGAGGAGGTTGAGGGAAATGACTTCTAAGCCATGACTCTGTGGGTCATGGGAAGCACCAAGGGCCTTCTCTTTTCCCTAACACTAAGACCAACATGAGTTGGCCTGGCCTCTAATCCTCCACCATTTTGGAGAGAAATAAGTAGGAAGGTAGGTGGGAAACAGAGTGTGGAAGGCTTTACATGCCACTGACACCTTGGTGCTCTCATTAGATAGATGGTGAACTCCTTGAACGCAGGGACTGCCTATTGTCTTTTTTGTGTCTCCAGTCCTTAGCACAGTCCCTGGCATAGAATAGGTGCTGGATATTTGTTGTCCAAATTGGCTGTACACTTATCACATCCTACAGACAGGCACAGGGATCCTGGGATGGGAAGCACCCCACACAACTTGTGCTGCTTCCAGTCCAGTCCTCAGAGCTGTAATTTGGGCAGCGGATCCTGAGGAGAAGGTGTTAGTCCTCCCCACCAACTGTCAATCAGCTTCCACAGAGAGGGCAGGAGAATCACCAGCTAAAGAAAGAAGGCCCCATAATGGAGAGGAAGGTGGCAGCATGTGCCAGGCAAGTCAAACCTTCCCCACCATCTTCCCTTAGGGTCTAATGGAGACAGCCCAAGCCCCTGATCCCCAAAGTCTTGAGAATACCCCAGCTTCCAGGCCAACCCTCCGCCGTCATCCTGGGAAGCCAGCCCTGTGAGGATGCAGCCTGGCACCTGCCTTTGCAGGGGCTACAGTCCCAACTACTGAAGAATCAGGAAAGAAAGGCCTGATCACCAAAGTCCTTGGCTTTATCCAATGGTTCCACCTCAGAAAGTGATAGGATTTCATCATTGGGAATGCCATTAAAGAAGAGGCTTCACCCTTTCCTTGCTGCTGCTGGACCAGGGGACCTTTGCAGCAGATCTGCAGCTGAAACCTTCCTTATGTGTTGGGTCCCCTATCCGAAGGAGGTCTGGGGCTCTCTCACTCTTCTATGATATCCCAGCCCTTAGAATAGAGCTTGGCATGGACCACCCTCAAGTGCAGTGAGCCAATGGATTTGGGTGATGCTAGCCAATTAATTTGAAGCAGTGTATAAGGACCACCTCTCCTCCTGACACAGAGGAAGCTTGCACTCTCAGTTAAGGTATCACATGTATCTGTGGTGGAAGACTGGGAGGAAGAAGAAGGCCAGGCTGAGCTCTAGGAAAGATAGACCTTTGCTTAACTTTCTGAGCAAAGTGTTCTCTCTTTACTAATATTTGGTATGCTTTAATAAATGCCTATTGTCCAAAAAAAAAAAAAAAAAGAATAGAGCTTGGCTCATGGTAAGCACATCCTTATTCACTTGTCCTTCATTCATAGCAGGAAATATTTCCCTCCTGAGATTCCCATCTTGTTACATTAAAATAGGCTTAATGCTGAGAATGAGGTGGTTTGGAACATTCCAGGATGTCATCGTGCCAAAATGCAAAGAAGTCAGGTCTCTGGAATAATTTCAGGAGAAATGGGTAGAGTGGAAGTTCAAGCACGGCAATAATGCTTGATATTTATCAGCTTTTTGAGGACAGGGGGATTACACATAGTTTATCTTCCCTTCTTCCTCTCCTGCTTTACTTTGCTGGAAAAATGGAGAAATGACACAGAGATTTGGAGGAAGTCCGTTCTCACTAGAGAAAAGCATCTCAGCTAGGTGGCACAGTGGATAAAGCACAAGCCCTGGATTCAGGAGAATCTGAATTCAAATCTGGTCTCAGACACTTGACATATACTAGCTTTGTGAATCCTGGGCAAATCACTTAACCTGCATTACCCCACAAAAACAAAACAAAACAAACTAAAAAACAAAACAAAGAAAAAGAAATGAAAAGAGAAAAGGATCCCATCTGATAGAAGTCTTCTGAGAAGGCCATTGACAGAATATTCCTGACCTCTTATTAGTAGAGTTGGGAATGGTTAGGAGCATGGAAAGATCCAAATTATATCAGACGTGATGAGGTGATTCATTGTTCTTTCTTACAGAAAAGATTTCAGACAGAAGGGGCACACTGAGCAGTGATGGTGATGTCGGTGGCTAGAAGGAGCAGAGGGGAGAGCACTGGCCATGAAGTCAGTAACATCCAAGGTGGAATCTTGCTTCACATCATTACTGCCTGTGTGACCAAGGGCAAGTTCCCTTAGCCTCACTTTCCTCATCTGTAAAATGGGGATGTTACTAATAACGTATACCTCATGATGTTGTTGTGAGAATAAAATAAGAAACCAATTAGATAAAATATGTCAAGTTACTTGCAAAATTTTAACTATAAAATTCTATCATTTAATTATATTTAAAAATTATGGAAGAAAGAAGTATTCTGATAAGAAGAATACCCAATTTTTCTCCTCTAGCCAGTATATACCTGAGAGGGATAGCTTTCCTTTAGCACTAGATCCTCAAGGGTTAAGAGATTCTGGTGGCTTTGACATCTCCTGCCTTCCTTTCTCACACTGACTCAGATTTACTACATTTTCTGTCTTTAAAGCTCTCTGTATTCTCCTAAACTTCCTCCTGAAGATCAACCTTCCTTTCCTGTAGACACATAGACATATTTTATTATATTTTTTTTAAAAAAGATTCCAATCCTGGGTTCTATTTAAAACTTCCTTAATTGTACATATGTACTTCTTATTCTCTGTATACCCTTTGACCCAACAATACCACTGCTAGGTTTATATCCCAAAGACATCCCAAAAAAAGAGAAAAAGACCTAATTGTACAAAAATATTTATAGCAGTTCTTTTTGTGGTGCCTAAGAATTGGCAATCAAAAGAATGTCCATCCATTGAGGAATGGCTAATCAAGCTGTGGTACATGATTGCAATGGAAGATTATTGTGCTTTAAGAAATGACAAGCAGGATGATTTCAGAAAGGCCTAGAAAGACTTATATGAACTGATGCATAGTGAAGTGAACAGAACCAGGAGAACATTGTTCAGTGACTGCAATACTGTTTGATGAAGAACTGTGAATGACTTCACTATTCTCAGCAATACAATGATCCAAGACAATACCAAAGGATTAATGATGAAGAATACTATCTATCTCCAGAGGATGAAGTGATATTGATTGAACACAGATTGAAGCACATTGTTTTACACTTTCTTTCATTTTTAGTTCTTTTATTCAAGTTTTCGTATACAAAAGTAATGGTAATGTTTTACATAATTGCTCACTTATAACCTGTATCTGATTGCTTACCACTTCAAAGAGGGGGGGAGGGAAGGGAAGAAGAAGGGATAGCATTGGGACCTCAAAACTTTAAGTAAAATATTTATTAAAAAGTTTATTTATCATGTGGAATATGAAGGAGAGGAGAAAGAGGAGGAGGAGGAAGAAGAGGAAGAGGAGGAAGAGGAAAAGAAAGAAGAAAATGATGATGATGAAGAGGAGGAGAGAGAACAAGAACAAGAAGAAAGAGAAGGAGGAAGAGAAGGAGGAAGAGAAGGTCAAGAGTAATTTTCAACCTATAGTCCTTGAACCTTGGATTGAATGCTAGACAGTATTCTATAATGTATTATGAAAGTGATCAATTGTGACGACAAAGGGAAGTAGCAAATACTGAAATTTATTACTGTTACTGTCATAAGAAATTAAAATCATTTTCCTTTCTGGACAGAGAGAACTGTTAGTAAGTAGGCTGGAGTGAGAAGTTTTCCACATGGGGAAAAAGAATTGAGGACTCTGACAGATTCATCCTTCTACCCAGTGATAACCCGTGGCCCTTGTCTCCCTTCTCCTAAGCAGTAATCAGACGTCAATAGGGGAGAAAACTAATGATGTCTTAGGGGAGGCCTATTTTCCCTTCAATGAATGCATCCCAGATGACTTCTTCCCCAAAGTATTAATTTCCCCCCACATTCAAAAAGTCATACTTCTGCCTCTATTCACATGGTTTTCAGCCATTTAGATCAAAGTAATCATGCAGACACAATTAACCTCTATTTTATCAAAGGGAGAACATCTTTCATGCTGTCCGTGTGTAAGAATTGGCCTTTGAGTCCAATTGTTCAATTTACAGCATGAGCATTTCAGCTACTGACAAATGCAACAAATCAGGGCTTGGTTGGATGTGTTTAGACTTCAGAAAGTCAGAGAGAAAATGGTAACAATGCAGCCTGTGGTGTGCACAGGTTTTTCTCTTCTCTTCTTTTATTTTCTTTTTTCTCCCCTCTTGGCAGGACATCCCTGTTTTGGTCCCATATTTTATGATGGGCATGAGGAAGCCACAGGGTCCAAAAATGGGTCAACAACAGGGTGGGGATTGGAGATGATGTAAGAATTGTTGAAGGAAGTGGAGATATTTAGCATAGACAGGAGGGGATTTGGAGAGTACATAATTGCTGTGTTCTAGTATTTAGAGAGTTATATAAAAGAAGGATTAACTTCTTTCCACATGGTCTTACAGAACAGAATCAGAGGTAATGGGTAGAAGCTATAAAGAAGAAGGTTTACACTCAATTTTTTTAGCCTTTAATAACTAAAGCTATTCAAATAGAATGGAACAAATTAAGTTTTAACAGTTTTCAAAAGAAAAAAGTTTTAAGAGTTTTCTCTAAGCAGAAACTGGAACACTACTCATTGGGAATATTTTACAGAGAATTCTTAGGTGATTTTGGGACTAGATGACCTCTGAGTTCTCATCATACTTTTTCATTTCTTGCATTATGTGACATTGCAATTTCAACAACAGAAGATTACTAGGCACCATTGAGACTGAGTGGACCCTGAGGACTTGTCTTCCTTTATAATTTATTATTCTCTTACTCTTATCTCCACAATTAAGGTGCAGGGATTATCATCACTATTGGGTAACACAATCTGTCCATTCTACCTCATTCTGCAGAGTAGCTGCCCATGGTTACCTATTAATCCTCCAGGGAGGTAGCACAGATCTCCTTTGGGATTTTGCATAATTGATAGGTATGGCCTTAACACTTTCATTCACTTCTATTTCCAGTCATACAATTTGTGTAAGACATGTCTTATGCTTCCTTCCATCAGCCATGGTCATCTAAAATGTGGTAAAAAATCTCAAATGAAATACAACCCAATCTCTTCCTTCTCTTCAATTCTGGGTAGAACTCACTGTCTACCTGCAGTGTGGGTACATGTACTGATGATTAACTTAGAGGAATGACCACTTAATAGCATGTCACAGTAAAGGCAATAAGCAATTATTAACTACCTACCATGTACTGGGAACTATGTGTTTGTGCTAGGGATACAAAGAAGGAAAAAATAAAGATCCTGCCCTCAAGGAGCTCACAGTTTATCAAGGGTAACAACAAGCAAATAGCTTTGTACAAATAAGACTATAGGGTATAGGAGCAGCTGGTGGCACAGTGGATAAAGAACCGGACCTGGATTCAGGAGGACCTGAGTTCAAATCCAGCCTCAGACACTTGACACTTACTAGCTGTGTGACCCTGGGCAAGTCACGTAATCCCCATTGCCCCACCAAAAATAAAACAAAAAACAAAACAAAAACAAAAACAAAAAAAAAGACTTTGGAGTATGGACTATATTGGGGCTAGTCTTGAAGGGAAGGCACTGAGGTTAGGCAACAGGTATATTTACTCATTTGGTGTTATTTGGGATGTCAACTTGGGAGCCAGTTTCCTTTGAGTGCCCATCAATTTCCTAAGGACATTTTTTTTTTGGATGCTGGGCCTTGAGGCATTCAGTGCATTGCCATCTGGAGGACTATGCTTTCCATCCTTCACGTTGAACTCAGAGTGGAATTGTCTTCTGGTTCTACTTATAGCAAGAATGTCAATATTGACATGATTCACTGCCTTCAATAGGATGTCAGTGGATTTCCAATTTTTGGCTAAGGGTTTGGGAAGTTAAAATTGGGATGGATTCAACTGAGTAATTGAAGGTTTCATATGATGTGTCAAAACAAAAACAGTTATCAATGAAAAATAAGCATTAGCCAATTTGGGGATCAAACAATAATCAACTCCTTTATCCATAGACAAAGATCTCATGTTTATAGTACCAACAGTGGAATTCATGTAAATCTAATGCTTAAAAGCTATGGGATTCTTAGTCCTTTCTGCCATCTTTTCTTCCCCTTCCTCACTGTACTTCAGAAGAGAAAAGGGGTTCAAGAGAGAAGACGATCAAAGGATGCTTTGAAATTTTCTTTGTTTCATGGGTTGCTGAGGCCAAAGATCCCACTACTAACTAAGTAGCCAAACTATTAGTGATGAGATACCATCTGGAGCCAGGACCCCACTTGAAGACTTTGTAGCTGGTCATTCCTTGGCAGAGCTCATCTTCCACTGGCACAGGCTTCAAGAAGCAAAGATGGGGGCAGCTAGATGGTGCAGTGGATAAATCACTGGCCCTAGATTCCGTTGGACCTGAGTTCAAATCTGGCCTTGGACACTTAATATTTACTAGATGTGCAACCCTGTGCAAGTCACTTAACTGTCATTGCCTAGCAAAAAAAGAAAAAAGCAAAGGTTCCCAGCATGCCAGGGAGATGGCTAGATATGGGGTCTTCCCCACTTCTACAACTCTCTAAGGGGGCTTCAGTAGTATCAGTGTTTGCTGTGATAAAGTTTGTCCTTTTCTGTGTTAGGTGGTGGAAGATGAGCTGGGATATTTCTAATCTCAACTCTCTTCCTCCTTAGATGTGTCCTTGGGCCAGACACTAGCTCTCATGGGGTTTCATTTTCCTCATTTGTCAAAAGGGCACAATAAACACCTACACTACCTACCTCCCTGGAGGGTCAAGAAGAGCAAAAATATTGTCATATATGAGAAAGTACTTAACAAGTTAAAGCAATATTATATTTTATTTATTATTATATTATATATACGTATATAATATGTACACACACTATATATGTGCATAAATATAAATGGTAAAATAGCAAATATGTATGCACATACTTGGCTGGGGTGAGGGGAGGCAGGTAGCTAGGCATGTGTTTTGATCGGTACTGGAAAAATATCTCCACTAATTTGGTTTAGGAACTCATCTCCATATTACAATTTGAGAGACTTATGTAGAACTCTGAGAGAATAAGTGACTTACTCAGAGGCACATAGCCAGTATGGTTAGGGATAGGACTTATACCCAATTTTTCCTGACTCCCTTCCCAGCCTTCTATCTACCGTATCATTCTGTCCCTCAGATACTTCTCTGTCTCTGTAACTATTTCTATCTCTCTCTCTGTCTCTCTCTGTGTCTCTTTCCTTTTGCGTGCTTTTCTCTTTCTCTCCCTTCACACTCATACACATATAGCCCATAGTCCACCTCTGTGTCTTCAGACATATGTGCATTTCTAGAAATTAATCACCTAATCAATGAGCTATCACAACTAAGTTGAGTTTTCCTGTTAATTCAGATTTTCTTTGAAGCTTGGGGGTATAACAGTAGCCCCAACTGTAGTAAAAATAAGTATCTTGAGCACCTGATCAATGGGATCACACAATCCTAGATCTAAAACTGGTAAGGCACTTAGATGAGGAAACTGAGGCTTCCTGGAAATAGATCTAAAAATTGGAGAATCCATTCTTCAGGCACCACTGAATGGGTAATCCCAGGTTTTCTAATATCTGGGCCAAAACAGAGCTTAGGTAAACCCTATTTAAAAACCTATGGTGGGACAGCTAGGTGGTGCCGGCCCTGGAGTCAAGAGGACCTGAGTCTGTTTTTTCTTGCACACGCTGCCTTCACGTAGATGCAGCTCTTGACAGTTGCTAACTGTGTGACCCTGGGAAAGTTACATAACCCCAATTGCCTCACACACACATGAGCCTTTGTTAAAAGTAGATGGAACTTTTCGCCTGTCTTCCCAAATGACAACAACTGGGGAGTTATACCAGTTCCCATTTTAGTACCACAATCAGAGTTTTTCAAAGTGTCTTGTGCACATCATCTCACATGATCTTCACAAGTGCATACTTAAAATTTTTTTTTGGTCCTCTGATTAAGGACATCAAGGTTCTGAGGGGTTATGAGTTGCCCAGGTTCACAAAGCTCACAAATATCTAAGTCAGAATTCAAACTCAGGTCACCCTGATTCCAAATTCAATCAGGGCTCCATCCCCTCCATTACACCCCTTCTCTGGGGTCTCATTAAGTGAAAAGGAACACCAGTAACCATGTTGAGATCTTCAAAGGTCATCTGAGAAAAGAAATGGTCCAGAATTAGGGAGGCCATGTAGGCCAACTGCCTCCTTCTAAAGATGGGAAATCCAAGGCACACATATGTAATAGGATGTTCCCAAGGTCAAACAGGTTTAAAAAATGTCCAAGCCAAGATTTGAACTCAGTTCTTGTGATGCCAAATCAGCCCTGGAGTGCCCCAGAGGAGAGGAGCAATTAAGCTTAGGTGAACTGACCCAAGCATCAATCAAAGTGTAACAGAACTCAGTGCTAAAGGCAATTGGCCTTGGCGCCAATCCATAGCATGCTGCCTTTCTGGTTGCCACCTGGTGCAGCCTCCTTATGGGCTGGACCTGGCCATTAGGCAATTTTTCCAAGAATTCCCAGAGCCTCTGACTAATTTCTTGCTCTTTTTTGCAGCACTAAACCTGGAGAAGCTTAGCTGACCCCTTGAAGGCTGAACACGAGCTGCTTATTTCAAAGCCACCAAGCTTCCAGGTGGCCTCCACCCTCCCCCTAGGTCCTTTCTGAGTCTGTTTTTCCTTGCATAGGCTGCCTTCACCTAGATGCAGCTCTTGATAGGTTCCTGTCGATCACTTGATGGATTGGGGAAGCTGGAGTCACTGCACACAATTCTACAACAGCAGACAAGGCCTTGGTTGAGATGGCCTCTTTTTGCACAGGACTCTAGGACGGTTGACTCCAGATTTCCCTCTGGGGAAAATGATCCCTTCTTGGGCAAAGAGAGCCCTCCAGGACCTAAGAGAACCAGGAGGGATGATCAGGGGAAGGGCGAGAGTGAAGACACTGGCTGAACAAGCTTGCCACTGCGAAAGGAGGGAGCTTAATGCTAGGATGTAAAAATAGACTCCAGCACGAAGCACCTGTGTTAAGGATCCTCCTCCCAAACCAGCCGCAGCCGGGCTGTTCTGGGTGGGCTGCATTTGGTTTGGGGGGCGGGGGGCATAACTGAAGCATGAGATGGAGAAATTGGAGTGGGGCCAGAGGAGAGCTACCAAAATGCTGAAAGATTTAGGAAACACACCATGGCAAGGAAGGTTTAGAGAACTCCAAAAAAAGAAAAGAGGACGGGCGGGATTTTAATTAGAGTCTTCAAGTAAAGGAAGGAGTATGAGTTATGGGGAGCAGCTGTTGGCAGTTTCTCCTGAAGACAGAATAAGGAAAATGCTTACATGGCAGCAGAAGGGATTAGGATTAGCTGGGAGGTGAGGCTGAATGGGATGCCAGTGTGAGCAAGCTTGCCCTCCTGCCCGCCCTCCTGCTTTCCTTCCTTTTCTTTTGTCTTCTTCTACTCCCTTCCTTTCCTTCCCCTTCCCTTTCCTTCCCTTCTCCTTCTCCTCCCCCTCCCCTTCCCTTTCCTTTCTTTCCCCCTCCTTCTTTCCTTCTTTTTTCTTTTGCCTTCTTTCCTTCCCTTCCTTCCTTTTCCTTTCCATTTCCTTCCTTTCCCTTCCCTTCCCCTTTCCCTTTCTTCCTCCCCATCTACCTTTCTTCCACAACCATACAGTGTGGTACAGAAGAATCATGCATTTAGAGCCTAGAAATTGAGATGAAAGTCCTCATTCCATTTTATACCTACATCTGTCCCCTTCTGTCCCTTCATGCAGCAGCCACAGCAATCCAATTCAGCCCCTCCATAGCTGATCAAGGTCAATCCTGAAAACCCAGATTTGTCTATGCCTTAACAGTATTCTGAAATTTTCAGTGGCTCCCCAATGCCTCTAGGGAAAAATATGAAATCCCCAGCCTGGAATGAAATGCCCTCTGAAATCAGGATCCTCATTTCTATTTCTCTCCCTTCTCGACTCTCTCTTGCAGCCAAACTGGCCTGCTAGCCCTTGCCGGTATGTAATAGGCCACCCTCTGCCTCCCTGAACAGTTGGTCTCCAGGGCTGAAATCTGGGCCTCTTGCACCTCTAAGAATTCCCAGCTTCAACTTATCACAATTCAATTGTCATTTGCGCTACGAGAGGCTTTTCGTGATCCCAAATTACTAGAGCTCTCTCCTTCTCTCTTGAAATCACTCCCCCACTATTAAACATTTAACAAGGGAAAGTTTGCTCACCCCTAGCAATTGGAGGCCATTCAGAACTGGGAGGCAGATATTTATCCAGCATCAACCACTGATTCAGGTGAGCACAACTTGAAATTGCTCTGTACAACTATCGGTTGTACAAAGTCATGGTGCAGTTATAAGCTTTAATGTGTATTAAAGCTTAAAATATTAATTTTTAAGCTTAAACTTTAATAATAGCTATCAAACCTTAAACCTGCACTAAGACTTTTGAGACAGTCTATACTCTTAATAGGAAGAGTTCCTTGAGTTGATGGACTATTTGCTTTTAGTCCTCATATCCTCAAAGCCAAGTAGAGTGTCTTAGAGATCACAATTACTCAATAAATATATCTTTTATATAATTTAATTATTCCTGACACTCTTGTCTTTTCCCTTGTAGGCAGACATATATGATCTTTTCCCCATTATGACTCACATACACACAGAATGTTGTATGTGCCTAATATTATGTACATGGGATCAAAGATCCTAGGCACATCCTTGTTCTGATCATGGGTACACCCAATGGGCACAATAATAGGCATCTAGACACTAGATGATATGGGATTTGTCAATCAGATGATCTGGGGTTCTGATTAAAAAGAAAAATATGACCTGGAAAGCAAAATTATTTTTCCAATGAAAATTAGCATTAAGAGATGTTATCTAATTGGATATAAGTGAGTCTGCCCCCAGTGAATAGAAGGAACTGAACAATAAATAATCTTTTGGAGCTGGCCCAGGAATCATTCTGCGAATACAGGAAAGAAAAATGAGAGTGTCAACTTAGTTTTAAGCAACAGATATGCTTAGGGATGCAGAGCCAGGAGCCCTTTGAAGCAAGCATAGCTAAAACTGAGTTTTTCTTCTCCATTAATTAGTACTAAAATGGATTTAAGAATCGAGAAGCCTGTTGACAATGAACATAAAAATGGCCAGAAAAGAACATGGAAGTGTCCTGAGATCTCAAGAATAGAAGTGATGGACAAAGAGCAGTAAAAGAAATGGAAAATAAAATGACTACATCATTGAAAGCATGTAGCCTGATGTTTGGCTATTATAAATCCACTAGAAGTACAATAAAGAAAAGGTCAAATGTGAATGAATCAAAAGGGATAAAAAATGTATATGTTATGAAGCATCCAATGTAGGCAGGAGAACTCATGCAGTACTCTAATGGAAGAAGGGAAGAGGAAAAAGAAGACATGTAGATAATATATAATTGCATCAAGTTATTGGTATGCATGAAGAAGAAAAAAAGAAAATGGTTCACATCCCCTGTCACATCACACCCTGCATTCCAGCCAAACTGACCTATGAGATGTTCCCCATATATGAGACTTTGAAAAGATGATTTCCTATGCCCAGATGCTTATCTTTCTCATGTCCACCTGCTGAGCCCCCTTAAAACTGAATACCAGTGCCAGCCCTTTTGAGAGGCCTTTCCCTTCTTGATCGCCTTTGTCATTAGCTATCTCTCCCACTTTATCCCCCATTACTTTGCATTCACTTTAGACATAGCTAAGAGATCTAATGCATAGATATTATATATAAAATAAAATTTGGAATTTTTTAACCTGTTGTTCCCTTCATATAGAAGGTATGGAACATAATCTTCTTGAAGGCAGGAATACTTTTTTCTTTGAGTATTTTGTTTGTTTTTTCCTTCTGTTTTGTTTTGAAGGTTTTTTATGGTCCTTAAATTCTAAATATTCAGCATACTTTCTGCCTGGCATGTAGTAGAGACTTTTAATAAATGGTTGTACAATTTTAAATTCAATGGGATTAAAAAAAACAAAGCTATACCATCTAAACTACTCCAAATGGATCAGATACTTAGAGAGCAAGACAGCAGATACATTTCTAAAACAGATACAGTGTGTCTATTTTATAGGCAAGAAAGAAAATAGATTTATGCTAGCTCAGAGAGTCTACACAGCAAAGGATCTGAAGAGACATAAAACTCTTGTGATGGACAGATGAGATCCATCCCATATTTCTGAAAGGCATAAGAAATAAATTTTGGAATCACTAATGGATGTAGTCAAAATCCCTTTAGAAAGAGAGAGATAGTGAGAACATATAGGGAGTGGGGAGGAGCTAGAAAGAAAGGAACACAATGGAGAAACTTAAGAAAGGACCCAAGACACAAGTGAGAAAATGAAGGCTAGGAAACGTGACTTTGGCAGCTGAGATATGATGGGGGAAGAAAAAAAGCTAAATAACAGGGACGGGGAAGGGAACACAAGAACACCTGGTAAGTTACGACTTAATTAAGGACAGTCTGCCTGGATTCGCACAAAGGCAAACCGTGTCTAACGAATCTGATTTATTGAGGAAGTAACAAAAAGACTTGACAGAGGTTAAGTCACGGACATAAGGAACACTTTTGATACAGCTTTGGAGCAAAGGCGAAATCTGTGAGTTAAATAACTCTAGAGCGCCAGACTAAGGTGGGGAGCAGGAGGAGGGGAACAGAGGAAGAGAGGGGAAATGAAATGAGATCAGGCACAAAGACATTTAAGAAATAATAAACTGACAGGGAGCAAGAGATGAGGAGATAATCTGCAAACTCAGGTCCACAGTCTAAAAATATCATCTCTGAACGTGCTGTTGTGTCAGGCTAATATGGGCTAACTAGGAAAGGTACATCTTTGCCCCACCTTGCTCCTAGGGGCTCCTAAAATAGTGGCAAAACCTAAATTAGACTTGTCAGAACTAAGGAAAACCTGCTATGAAGAGGGTTGCAAAGGAACCATTGACCATCAACACAACAGGGAGAGCAGAGGTTGGCAAGTGTGTTAGGTTGCCTCTCCCCAGTGAACAAAAAAAGCCAAAAGGAAGGAAAGGGCTCTTGGGTCCCCCTCCTTATGGTGGCAACTGGGTCTACTCCAGAGCAAGATCCTAAAACAGTAGCCAGGTATGGTAGTGGGAACCAGCCAAGGCTCCTGACAAGGGACTTCAAACAAATCACTTACCACATCATCTCGGTCTTCCCATTCCACTTCTGAAAGGTCAACGCTGCTATAATTGGGTTTCCTCCTCTTCTTTCCTTCTTCGTACTAGCAGCAGGAAGGGAAGAAAGGAAAGAAAAAAACACATTGGATAAAGACATAGCCAACCATGATGGAATTTTTTTTTTCTACACCTAGACCTTGTTTTATTATTGGAACTATGAAGGGGAGAGATTGGTGAAGAGCAAAGGAGGGTTGTTAGTACTTGGTGTGTTATTGGAACTGGAGCAGAACTCAGCTACCCATAAACATTTTAACCAAACTAATCCATGATTTTTTGTTGAGTACCAATTAATCTCTGTCTCTATCTGTGTGTGTGTGTGTCTGTTCGTCTGTCTGTCGGTCTTTATCTGTTTCTCTCTCTCTCTGTCTCTCCCTCCCTCTCTCTCTAAATACAGGTACAAATCTATCAATTGATAGAAATATAAATTTGTACATTAGGGAGTATTATCTTCTCTCCCGCTCCTCAATACCTTAAAAATCCAACTTCTCTGAAAGATGTTGGGGAATCACTCAAATGTGCAATAATTTCCTATTGGTGGTGTTATAGATAATATACTATAGTCTTGGAGGTAGGAAGACTAGAGATCAATTACTCTGACAGATTTTTCTAAAGCAAGACTAGCTATATGACCCTGGACATGTCATTTATACATATTGGACACCATTGTTCTCATCGATAAAATGACATCTACCTCACTGGGTTATTGGGACAGTGACAAATGAGACAATATCTATCAAGTGCTTTGCAAACTTCCAAGTTCCACATCAGTATTAACTCTTATCTTTACTCCTCACTCTTGGCAGTTTTCCAGGCCCTACCCAACTATCTATGGCTAGAAGGGAAGGAGATCTCAAGATTTCCACTCAGAGTCTTGAGCTGCCCCTGTCTTCAGACCAAAGAATTCTCTTTCCTAAGACATTGTTCACAAAGAACACCTTTGGGGCTGTTTGAACAGGGTGCTGATGGTCTGGGACTTGGGAAACATGGGGTCTCCAATTGGACAATATGCCATTTTATTTTTTTAAAAAAAGCATGTTATTAATCCTGCTTGATCTGTGTCCCTGTGTGTGCCCACATGACTAATCCTGAAGTCAGGGGGTCCTGTGATTCTGCCATCTTCAATAAGTAACTCTCCTGAGTTTCACTGCATTGAATGTGGGGGTGTTCATATGGTAGGTAATTCTGCCCTCTACTGAACACTTGGGAGAAATCACCATTTAGTTTAAAAACAAAGCATGAGATTGAGTGGGGACATGTTGAAATAAGATTTCCATACTTTATTGTTGAAACATTATTGTCTTAATTAAATGAATGAGGTGAAAAATTGCTTAGCCTTGGGTCTAAAGGGGTTGAAGGCTGATTTGGCCTGGTGCAAGCCCCTTCTTTTTTTCCACACCTCAGTTTTCTTGTCTGTAAAAGGACATAATGGGATTGGGTGATTTCTAAGATTCCTGCTATTTATCAATTTATGAATCAGTGCAAAGCAGAGCATTGGGATTCAGGTTATGAGTCACACTGAAGAATCTGGAACAGAGTATAGTAATATCCTGATAGAGACCAAAGCATTTTGTAAAGTGCTTTATATCCAGGACCTTATCTGGGCTTCAAGGCAGGCCTATGGGGCTGGGACTAGGGGAGTTTTAACCCTGCCATTTTGGCATCTCTGGTTCACTGATGATGCCCAAAGGGATACAGCCAGTAAATGTCTGGAGCACGATTCAAGCCCAGGGCTCCTGAGAGCTGGCCCAGTGTTATATACACTATGACACCATTTTCTCAGGCTGGTTCAGATGATGCTAGGCCACCTCTTCCACAAAGTAAGAAGCATTATCCCCAGAAAGACCCCATACTATCTTGGGAAAGATGCCCTCATTGGCCCCTGTTTAATACTCACTAGGGAACAGGACCAGGTCATCTCAAAGTTAACCAGGATTTGACTCTTTCTTTGTCTTTCAATCAACAGGAGTGTGGTCTCTCTTGGGCCTTCAGATACATTCTAGACAATGAAGGAAAACAGATGACCCAAAAGATATGGCCAACTAGAGCAGATTAGCTATGAGGACTGAGCACAGGGGCTTTGGGGGCAGTAGGAGCCTGAGCTCCCATGTGAATTGGGAGCCAAAGCAGAAGCAGACAAGAGCAGGAGAACTAGAAGACAAGGCAGTCTTTGGATGACCCTAAGAAGGACTAGCTGGAGGCAAAAGTACTTTAAGATTGAAGATTGACACAATGACAAACTAAAAGGAGTATGTCATGAGCTTATCTGTGCTTATGACTACCACAAAGTCCAATGGAATTGCTCCCATTTGTTTGTTTGTTTGTGTGTGTGTGTGTTTTAGGGGATAGATTAGATGAAATAGAAAAACCTTCTGAATTCTAAGACAGCAGTCCCATGAGCCTGCCTAGCTCCAATAGACCAAGAGGTCATACAGTCCAGCCCTCTAGCTTCAGGCAGGATAATACCTAAGTTCATTCAATTAACAATTACTAAAAGTTCGATAGTGGTAGAATGCTATGTTGGATAGGACACCAATAAGATAGAGGCATGAAAAGCAGGGTGCTTTTCCTCAAGGGGCTTACAAACTACTAGGAGAGATGAGGCACATATGCTCTACTTGCTTTTCAGTAATCATTCACGAATCTCTGACTTCATTTAGGAGGACATGATTGTCACCCATTCAGGTTGCAACCCTCTTCATGCCTGATTAAATGGTCCTCATGTGCTATGTGGCTGATAAAGATCCATCCTATGTGGCCAAGACATCTGGGATGAACCTCTTGGAATATAGCAAACCCAAGGGACAGTGAGGAAATGGATAGAGTATTGGACTGGGAATCAGGAAAATCAAGATTTGAATCCTGCCTTGTGGGCTTACTAGCCACGTGTCCTTGGACTAGTCCTTTAACTATCTGAGCCACAGTTTCCTCATTTACAAAAGGAACTCAATGACCTTTGAGAGTATTTCCAGCTCTAAGTTGATGAAGTCACTTCAACTCTTTGGGTTTCAGTTTTCTTGTCTTTAAAATGAGGGGGTTGGAATTGATGGACTCTCAGGTCCCTTCCAAAGATGAATCTATCCTTCTTAAGTCTCCTAACCCTAAACAAAAGGGACTTGGATGGCACTCAATGTATTTCCTGCTCAATAGACTCCGCCATGGCTGAACTTAGTTGGCTTGGCCTTTAAATGCCCACAGCAATCTTTAAACCATGAAGAGACATCAAAGAAGGACATCAGTGAAAGCCCACATACATATCATCTTAATTCCCATCTTAAATGAACAACTTCTCAGTGGCTACAATATGCTAGGCACTGTGCTCAATGCTGGGAAAGCTAGATTAGAGCTGATCTCTCCATTCAAGTACATGGATACCCCATACAGAATTTGCTACCTTGCAAAGTAGAGTATGATGAGAATGAGAATTAACTTTAACCAATCTTTAATGTGAGTTCATAAAAGGGAGCTGCCCCTTCCAGCTGTGGGAATCAGGGAAGGGCTGTAAAACAGGTGGTTATGAGTTAATCTGGTCAGGTCTGGGAAGAAAAGAAAAGATAAGACAAGGGAAGAAGCACCTACTATGTGCCAGGGATAGAGCTAAGTACTTTACACATATTATCTCATTTGAACTTCACAACAACTTGATGAGTTAGAGGCATTCTCGAAAGATGGGTAAGAATTAGGCAGAGCTAAGGAAGGATGCCCACAGAATACCAAAACAAAGAACATCTGTGTTGGGAGAGACCCTGGAAGGCATTATATTATATTATATTATATTATATTATAAAGGGTTATAAGAGACTGGATGATTGGCCATCCAGCATAAGCATGAAAGCCTCCAATGAGAAGGAGGCCACTACCTCCTAAGGCATCCAGCTCCATGTTGGACAATTCTGATTATTAGGACTTTTTTTATACATCAAGGGTAAATTTGCCTAAACTTGTATTCAAGGTAGAAGAAATAGAATGGAATGGTAACATTGAGGAGTCATGTTCAAGGAATATATCCTAATGCAAAATAGAGCCATAAGTGGTGACTTTGTTTGGCCTGTAGGTCATGTAGCTATGTTTTTAAATTAAATTCAGGGTAGAGAAAAGTAGGATAATCAGAGACTGGAAAGTGAGTTGGAGCTAAATCAAGATATGTCTTATAATCAGGAAAAAGGCATAGGACTCCATTCATTAGGTAATGAAGGACATTTAAGTATTTGGGGCAACAGAGGATCAAGACGTGAGTCACGTTCTTTATCCTCACTGTGTTTGTTTCCTTCTTAAAATTAGCCCTCCTAAGGAGACTTTTTTTTTCTGCAATGAGTAGTAAAGATTGCAGAAAGAAAATAATAGAGACAAGGAAAGCAAGTTAGTGGTTATCACAACATTCCAGATAAGAGCTAATGAGGATTTGAAGGAGCATGGTCGTCATGTGAATGAAACAGAAGGAAACAAAGGAAAATTTCATAGGTAGAAATAAAAGTGCTCATCTGTTAGGGATAAGGAAGAAGCAGTAGTTAAAGATAGTTAAGAAATTCTCAACTTTGGAATCAAAAAAGAAGGTGGTACTTTCTCTTTTAGATAGCTTTAGTTGAAGTGATGATGGGATCTCTCCAGGTAGATTGCATCCCGGCAATAGGAAAAGGTTGATGGGATACAATGAAGAATTGGAGCAAAGTCTAAGATGATGTGGAGGAGCAAATGGGATAAAGGACATAAATAGAGGAAAGAGAGAAGAACACATTTTTGAAAATCCATTGTTTTCCCTGAGCCAGAAGAGTGCTAGGAAAGTAAGACTGAAGATAGGGAAAACATGATGTAGCAGAGCGGACAGAACAAATTGATGATCGCATCAATTCTTATATCAGTCCCATGAAATGGACAAGATTTATTTCCTCATTTTGCTCATGAGGAAGCTGATGCTGAGCAACACAAAGAAACTTCCCTAAGCTAAGGTAATTTTTAAAGAGGAAGAGCTACGATTTGGGCCTCTGCTCTTTTCCTTTCAATCCCAAAGCTCTTCTCTTCCAATCTCTACTGTTTACCAAGATTTTCCATTAGATGGCAACCATCTTCAGGGTAAATTAGGTCACTAGGCACCTGCAGAGAGGGAGGAGGAGTAGAGCTTAGGACTTGATGGGGGAAAGTGGGTAAATGAGATAGCTTTCAAAAGCTAAGACTTTTTCTAAAGAGAAATTGTTGAGCATCAGGGAGTACCTAACTGAATGAAGATGGCAGGAATCCGAAACACATTCCATCAGTAATAATGCAGCCCAAGAACAAAAGGGAACAGTTCCTGGGGAAGATGTACCCAGTATCCAGGGTGACAATTAGGTCAAGGAAGTTGGAAGTGGTTGGATTACCTGGGATACTGAGGAGGAGCCCAGCGAGAAGAGCAGTATCAACAGAAGTGACTGAGTGAGAGAGAAACAAGCAAGGTCAGGAGACTACATTTCGGGGAAGAGACATGTGTCAACTCAAGGATCTGGAGGTGGAAAAATTGAGTTATCAACCAGTAAATAAACAAGCATTTATTAAGCTCCAACTCTATGCCAGCTACTGTGTTAGGTACAGGAGAAATGAAAAAGCCCTATTCTTAAGGAAATTACATTCTACCAAAGGAGACAACAAATACATATGTAAGTCTAAACAAAATAAATAATTATAGCAATAAGAATTAGTATTTAAATAGCACTTTAAGGTTTGCAAAGTACTTTATATGTTTTATTTGATACAACAAACCTTTGAAGTAGGGGCTATTATTATGCCCATTTTACATAAACAGAACAGATGTAAATATTTTCGCAATTTTGGGCAAGTCACTTCATCTCCATTGGCCTCAGTTTGCTTTGTTAAATAAGGGAGTTGGACTTCATGAGTTCTGAGGTCTCTTTCCACTCTAGTTCTAAGATCCCATGGGAGTTAGAATCATCATCACTGGTTATGATGTTCATATTTCTGTCCCATCCTTGAATCTGACCTAGAATGGCTAAAGAAGGGATCAAGAGATTGACTTGATCATTTTTTTTTCTTATCACATTTGATTTTTAAATCCTCTTTTAGACAGTCTGAGGGTCTTAACCCACAGAAAGAGGAGTTCACTCTTGGTGTTGGTGGACTCCCTCATCCTTCTCCATGGCTTACTTTTCTAATGAAGATACATGCAAAACAAATGTCTCTAGAGAGACAAAGAGACAGATCTGGGAAAGAAAACTTGTGTGTGAAGGGGAGAGGCCCAAAGAGTCATGCAGTAGAGAAATACAATTTGAATGTTGTGTCAAAACCTTGGGTAAGAAGGAGGCAGATGAGAGACCAAGGGGCATGTTGAGGCGATAGACTTTTCCTCCCTTGAAAAAGGCATAATGCTCTTATTAATTAGTGTTTTTAAGTGTCTCAAAGATGAAAAGTTCTAGGTACACCCTTGGTATTATTATAAAACCCTTTTGATCACTTTAAAACTAAAATAGCTTGGGGATTAAAAAAATAACAACAATTAACAGCCAGCTTTGAAAAACAGGATGACCTTTATCTTAATCAGTGTCCTCTTTTAAAGGTGGGGTCTTATTATTTGAGTTGTGGAGGTTCATAAACAATGGGGGTGGAAAGTTGGTTGTAAGCCAGAGTGAGGTCCCAATCAGGTTCTGTGAGGCTGACCCTGTATTGGGCTTGGTTCAAGAAACAGAAATATTGTTTTCAAGCACTGGGCCTCTTTGTATATCAAGTTCTTATAGCCCCTGAGTTCCCAGAATCTCCTGGTCCAAGAAGGCACTCAGAAGAGCAAAGGTTTAGACTGTGCAAGATCTATTGTTTCACAAAAGACACTTTCCCTCCTCCAGGAAGTCTTGTAGGGAAGGTGAAGGATTTATGACTTTAACCCAGGAGTTCCTAATCTGTAGCTGGCATAATAGAGTAGTAATTTTGGATTTCTGGGCCATTCTAACCAATGTTCAGATTCTACCATTCCTTGGAATTTCTAGTTACAACTCAAAGACAGTTCCCAGGTGTGACTATGTCACCCTCAATGACCAGTGAGGGAGATGACCCTGGGAAGGTGGTAGAGGCAGGGAACATAGCACAAAGTAAGGGAAGAGAGCAACTTTCTGCCTAGCTAAGAAAAGGAAAACTTCTTTTGAGCCATCAGTCAGCTCCCAGGCCACTGTCTAGCACATTGTAACTATAATGAAAGAATAGGTGGGTGCATAATAAATGAATTAATTAATATATGGATACCAGAAAAACCACAAAGCACATGTTTAAGGAGCTACTTTATGGTACGAATTGTGTTGGATGTTTGAAATACAATTATAAAAGTGAAATAGTCTCTCTGCTGAAGGAGCATATGCTCAAATGGGAGAGACAGCACATAGAGCCAAGTGGAGATCAAGGAAGGGAGTTTTAGTCTGGGGAATCATAGAACCCCTAAGAGAAGCTATCGATCAGTCAATCATTGCCCCCTTTCCAAAAGCAGTAGAATTATTGATATGGTTTTCTACTTAGAGAAAGATGTGAAAAAGTAAAGTGAATTTGCAACTCAAACTCTCATAAAAATGAATGTTGAAAACTGTCTTAACAAGTCACTGGAAAAAATATTATTAAGGAAAAAAAAGAAAGGTGAAATGAGATATTGGTGCATGGCAGAGGCAAATAGCAAGAGGGCTTGGTGGAAGACTGGATGGCATGTGAAGCATGCTCTCTTCTCAACAGAGAGGGTTCAGTGAGACTGCATTCACTCAGTCACGTTGACAATGCTCATTAGTTTTTAACATTATCAATCCAACTCTATTGGCATTTCTATTCCTAACTCAGTCAATCAATGAAAATTGATTAAGTACTTACTAAGTTCCAGAAGCTTTCCTAAGTGCTGGAAATATAAAGAAAAATAATTAAATAGCTCCTTCACTCGAGGAATTGATCATCTAACAGTTACCAATCAATCAATCAGCATTTATTGGCAATCTATTCTGTATCAAGCACTAGGGACTTCAGAGATGAAAAAGAATGATTCTAGCCCCAAAAGCACAGAGTTGGGAGATGACCATATGGGAACAAAAAGAAGGAAAATGTAGTTGACTGATACAGTAGGTAATGAGGGTAGCGGGGGGAAGACACATAATGGAGTTGGAGATAAGTGTGGGCCAAGGTGGGGAAGGCTTTGAAAGTCATCGAAGTTTTCTACTTGACCCTACAGACAACAGGGAGTTTAATAAGTAGGGGAGACACGTAGTTTGATCTATGTTTTAGGAAAATTACTTTCGTAGGTGGGTAAAGCATGGCTTGGTGTAGGAAGGGCCTTGAGCTAGGAAGCTATTGTAGTAGTCCAGGAAAGAAGTGATGATTGCCAGTAAGTATGTGAGGGGAAAGGAGGGCATTTATACAAGGAATGTGATGGTAGAAACAAGAAGATTTTTCAATTTATTGGCTATGTGAGTTCATTGTGAGCAGGGGTCATTTCCTGTGCTTAGTGTAGTACTTGACACAGAGTAAGCCTTTGGGGGGAAAATATTTGTTGATAGATTGATTGTTTGAGGGTGAGTCCAGGATAATGAATGCTGAGCTTATAAACACAAGACATAACCTAGAATGGTGACATCACCTAAAAGATGACATCCTCCAAATAAATAATATAATTTGATAGAAGGCAAACCTAATAGGTTACTTCTAAATGCTGGTATTAGAGGCCTGAGGGATATTCAGTTTGAAATATTGGAAGATACTTGGTGATACAGGATAGAAACTTGCTTGAGGGAATGAGGCTGGATCTGGGAGCCATTAACTTAGAGACATTAGTTATGCCCATGGAAGTTGACAATGCACATACAGAGCATCAAAAAGACAAAAGGGCCCAAGACAGAGCCTTGGGAACAGCAACAGGTGATGGACAGGACATGGATGATGTGGATGATGGGCTAGAACAGGAGACTGAGAAGTGTTCAGATAGGTGGGAAGGAACAAAGTGTCTGGGAACAGAGAACGCTTAAAAGTATCAAATGTAGCAGGAAGTTCGAGAATTGAGAAAAGACCCTCAAATCTGGCAAATGAGTGATTATTTATCATTTTGAAGAGAATCACTTCAGTTCAGTGATGAGATCAGAATTTCAGAGACTGAGTGAGAAGAGGCAGTGAAGGAGGTGACAAGTGTAAATATCTTTTTAGGAGACTGGCTGAGAAAGAGAGGAGAGAAATAAGACAATTTCTTGCTTAAGGGGATCGTTGGATCTCGTAAAGTATTTTTGAGGTTGGGGGAAATTTGGACATGTTTGAAGGGAGTAGGAAAGGAACCAGAAGATAAGGAATGTTTGCTAATGAGGGAGAGAGAGAAGGAGAGAGAGACAAAGAGAGATATACAGAGACAGAGACAAAGAGAACAAGGACACAGAGAGAGTAAGGAGGCAGAGACACAGAGAGAATATGACAGTAGGGATAATCTACTAGAGAAGACAGCAGAAGATGGGATCAAAGGCACCAAAGGTACCTATTGTGGTGCTGACCATAACAAAGAGAAAGGTACCCTTATAAGAGTCAAGGAGGAGAAAGTAGAGGATAAATATTGAGAGGTTTGGAGATGAAGAAGCAAAGAGGGAATTTACCTGGAATGGCCTCAGTGTTCACAGTAATGTAGTAAGAGAAGATGGATGGAAGGGAGATGTGGGAGCCTTGAGGAAAGAAAAGAAGGTTTGAAACAGCTTCTGTGGGGAGTGTGATATGGGATCAATTAAGGAGGAATCAAAGAACTGCCTTGTTGCCGTGAAGGGCCAGTTGATCTTCTGTGACATAAATGTGCAGTGGACCCAGTCAGTATGGTTTCATGATTCCCTCCAGATTTGTTCATCAGAACATGAATATTAGCTGAGAGGCAGATGGTGGAATTAATGCAGGGCTGGATTTTGGCAAGACAAGAGTAGCCAGAGGATAAGGGGAAGATGAAAGATCTGAGAGTAGAGGCTAGAATGAAGTTGAATTGGTTGAGATTGGGAAGGGATAATACATTAAGGGATTGGGATAATGTTTTAAGATTCATTAAGAGGCTTATATACATTCTCTCATTCAATCCCCACAACAACCATGTGAAATAGAAGTTACTGTCATCCCCATTTTATAGATGATAAAACTAAGACTCAAAGTGCTTAAGTGAATTGCCCAGGGTCACACAGCTGGTAAGAGTTGGAGACAGGATTCCACATTAGTGCTTCCTGACTTCAAGGTTAATAATGCCAATGATGTAGATCACAACCAATACATACTTTCTTTCTTTCTTTCTTTCTTTTTTTTTTTTAGTGAGGCAATTGGGGTTAAGTGACTTATCCAGGGTCACACAGCTAGTGAGTGTTAAGTGTCTGAGGCTGGATTTGAACTCAGGTACTCCTGACTCCAGGGCCGGTGCTCTATCCACTGTGCCACCTAGCTGCCCCTCAATACATACTTTCTTGTCCTTTGTAAAGAAGACTATTTAGAGTCTAAAATCCTGGGTTTAAATTCTGATTTTTTTTGCTCTACCTGTGTGCCCCTAGGCTATTTGCTTAACCACTTTGGGCCTGTTACCTCATCTGCAAAATGATGGGTTTGACTAGATGACCTCTAATGTCCCTTCTGGATGTAAATATAGGATGACTATGACTCCAATTTTTGTACTCCCATGAATCCTCTGTAGGATAAATGCCCACAAGTGCCTCTGTTTCTCTTGACATTGTGGGGATTCTAGAGGAACATACTGCTTATGCATTGGTCATATGCTGTTTAGTAAGTAGACTATTGAGTCTGGAGTCAGGAAGACCCAGATTACAATTCCATCTTGGACACTTTCTATCCATGAGACCCTGGGAACTTCACTCAACCTCACTTCTCTTATCTGTAAGATAAGTGGGTGGACTAGATGTCTTCTGAAACCCCTTCTACCTCTGGATCTATGACCCCATAATTCTGTTCTCCTACCATATGAACAGCTGACCTTTGTTTCCACTCATAGGCTATACAATACTCCCATTTGCCACATGCACATTAAGACCAGAGCTTAGTGAGGTCATTCCTATGGTTCATAATACTGTCAGATGGAGGCCATTGAAGATGGGGGTGAGAGCTGGGGCTCTTTATCCAGTGAGCCCCTCATCCTATGGGATTCTAGTCACCTCCTGAGGACCTTATCATTGGTGATTATGTAAAACTGACAGCTGCTTATAATTATTTGGGGCTTCGGGTAGAAATCATTAAAACCATCTGCCTTTATCTTAACGCTACCAGACTTAAACCCATGGGGTTGCTTCTACCTAACTTCAAACAGGGCAGTGAGGAAGAAAAGACAGCTCCCCACATTACTAACAAATTTTCAGTGATTCATTTACATGTACAACCAGTTATTTCAACAGCCTTCCAACCTTTAATTATCTTCTAAATATATGTAATTTGGGACTGCTAATTAGATAGCAATTTAATGCTCTCGTAGGGATTCAGATGCACTGTTGCTTTTTTTTTTTTTAATGTAAACTCCAATAAGAATCATTCCTGGTATGCAAATGATTGTGTTCTTTGGTGATTCAATGAAGTGGTGAAGCTTGTGCACTGGGCAAAATCTTGCACAATTCAGCCTTCTGCTATACCTAAACATGAGTCTTTGATCACAGGAAGGGTTAGCTGAGGTTAACTGGGCCTTTGAGCTGACCTAACACAGACACAAAGGCAGAAGAGAGAGAGAGAGATAGAAAAATGGAGAGAGAGAGAGGAGAGACAGACAGACAGAGAGACAGAAAGACAGAGAGAGACAGAGAATGAGATAGAGAAAAAGAGACAAAAATGAGAGATAGGACAGGCTTCTAGTTGAAGCCTAACCCTACTTCCAGAGGTCACTGATGTTTCACCAGGGTCTACATATGTTTCTGTTCCTAGGAAAGTCTATGGATCTGAAATGGAAGATTCTACTTGCCTCATCCATTCTCATCTGATGTGTGTGTGTATGCGCATGCGTGCATGCACGTGCGCATGTGTGCTTGCCATTATCCAGCTGGCCACTGTGTTAATTAAGACTTAGTGGCTTCCCCAGGGCAGGAGAGAGCAAGGGAGTGTTTTGCTCAAAGCTCTGAGCCTCTGTTTCCGGTATAATCTTTACCCCTGTTGCGAGGGATCTTGAAATTGCATAAAGATGGGCTTGTGTTGGGAGAGCAGCTCATGATCAATGAGATGACATTTCCCAGTGATAGAAACCAGGGCTCCAGTCTGAGCCTTGCATCATTGCTTGCATTCTTGAACTGAGGCTACTAGAGCAGCTGAGGCTCCCAGGCCCCAGGAGGCAAGGGGGCTTGAAACAAATCTATAGAAAGTTGTGTAAAATCATTATTCAACATAAGGCATGGAATTACATTTTGATGAGGTTAGGCGTATTAATTCATCATAGGTGATGGCACACAGTCTCAGGTATGGGTCCAGAGAGGAGATTAACAGGAGAAACACAGAGGTCAGTGTGTGTCCTACAGAAATTTGGCCTTCTCACCAGATCCTCTACAGTGTGAAGCTTCCGCTAGACAATAAAGAAATCAACTCTCCAATACTCCTTCCAAACCAAATTTCCTGAAGGGACCCCCCCCTCAGCGAAATTACCAACATAAAGTCAGTGCTTCCTGTCCTTTGAAGCACATGTGTGGATATTATAGAGGCAGGGTCTGTGGCAAATAAATGCCATAGCTGTTGGGGGCCTGGAGCATCAAGAGAAAAGTGGTCAAGACTGTACTATCTATCAATGCTAGGATGGAAAGGGATGGGATGGGATGGGATGGGAAGCATTGTTGAATGGGGAATAAAATGGGGGAGGTCATGGAGGAAACTCCAGTTAACCAAAGTTGAACATCTAACAACAATTTCAAATCTTTCCGGAGTTACCAAGCAAATATTTGCACAGTAAGCCATGGAGATACTAAATTACTTGGTCAGAGGCTAGCATCAACTAGAGAAGACTGGTTTCCCATCTGAGGCTTTCCTACACAGGGGTGATACAACACCATAGAAAGACGTTGAACTTGGAGATAGGAAAAGTTGGGTTCAAATCCTGCCACAGATATGTACTAGCTGTGTGACCCTGGATAATAGAAATGACAACATCAGCTACCTTTTCTCCACTTCTTTAAGTACTTTGTGTATGTTATGTCACTTAACCTCAAGTCCCTTGACCTGTCTGGGTCTCGATTTCTTCATCTGTAAAAGTGAGGTGACTGGATTTGATGACCTGACCTCTTCAAGATCTAGATGTATAAGCCAGGGATCATTCTTCCCCTTTTTTTCCCCAGAGATCCTCACCATCCCTTAGGACATAGGTCATGAAGTTTACCTGTTTACCTCAACCAGAAGTGATCTCCTTGCAACAGTAAGCAGAAGCAAACACATGTTCTGGTGAGAAGACACATGAAGAACGGTAATGAGTGGAAGTTACAAAGGAGCCAATTTAGGCTTAATAAGAGGAAAACCTTCCTGACAATTAAAGGTATCTAGAAGTGCATTGGGTTGCTCTGGCAAGGAGGGACTTTCCTTTCACCAATGTTCTTGAAATAAAGTCAAGATATTTCTCTTGTCAAGGATGACGTAGGAAATTCTTGTTCACATATGGATTGGACCAGAAAGCCTCTGAGGTCTCTTGTAGATTCAGGCTTCTGTGGTTCCAGGAATACACAGACACACACTGACATCCCCCAGAATGCTGCTGGGATGCTGCTTGTGCGTTCTTCTCATTCTATCAGATATCACAGTTATTTGTGTTCATGGCTTATCTCCCTCAATTGAATACAGGCTTCCAGAGGAAATGGAACTTGTCTAATCCAATAATTGCATTCTCCTCTGTGCTTCACAGAAGGATATGCATATTATTGGTGTTCAACACAATTGTGGAATGAATGAAAATAAACATTTATTGAACACCTACCATGTGCTAGCATACCAATATGAGTACAAAGAGAAAAGACGAGCCTGGCTGTTCTCCCAGAGCTCACACTCTAACTGGGGGAGACAACATATAAAATGAATGACTTAATTAATGGCTTCTTCAAATACTCAATATCATCATGTGCATTGATCCATGGTCCAGCCATCATGAGAGACATGGCAGAGTTACGACTGGGGAGGTGAACTTCCAATGTCAGGATCCAAATGTACCCTGTGTAACCTTCTCCAAAGCAACCCTGCAGCCTTTAGAGACACCCCCCCCCTTTTTTGGGACCTCCTGCAGAGTTGGCTTAGTCAAGTACCTACTCCTGGTCAAGACCCTGATCAATATCTGCTGACCTATATCTCTTTGTTTGCTTCTCTTCTCACCTTTCTCTCAGAAAGAGGTGAGACACTCAGCAAGAGGCCAATGAAGGAGGGGTAATTTGTGGAATTGCTGTTTCAGTGTAGCATGAGCCATAGTGCCTGGCGCATTGTAGGTGCTATGTAAATGTTTATCCCCTTCCCTCTTCTGTATGACTGATTCAGAGGTGCTTGCCTGGCCATATTCCGCAGCACCCTAAATACCCTCCCAATCCCTCACACTCATCTTCTCTCCACTTAGAATATTACAGTGGCTTTCAGGCACTTCAGTGTGAAAGTGTCTGCTATAACTCTCATGCTCTTGGCATTTGGGGAAGGAATTGATTTGCAGATTTGAATCACGTAGCACTGTCCAACAGAGACATCAAGTCTCTCCCCTCCACCCCACCACCCCCCACGTCCAGCCCCTTCTACACAAACTGGACATATTCCAAATAGGGCTAAGCTGACTCTCCTCCTTTGTCCCTATGGAAGAGATAGCAGCCGGCCCAGATTGACAGGCTGCAGCAGCCTTGACCATGGTGGTGCTAGGGCGCCACCTAATGGTAAACCTTGCTTAATTCATCTTGAGCCCATCTGCAGGTAAGGAATTAGGAGACAGATGGCAATCTGGAAAACCACTAAAAGGCTACTAAGTGGACCTGAGCTCCTTAGTGAGGAGACAGGCAAACAGGACTCGTGTGTGTGTGTGTGTGTGTGTGTGTGTGTGTGTGTGTGTGTGTGTGTGTCTCCACACGGGTGCACGTGCACTTCTGTTGTGATTCATTAAGTCCCAAGGCTGCTCTCCAATTCAATGATGGGGCAGTGGGAACACTCCTGACCATCAGATCATAAGGAATACAGGAGGGGCTGGCCACAGCCAGACTTTTCCTTCTAGGTATGAAGCTCCCAGGAGCCCCCTTTGCCCACTACTATGGATTTTTCTCTCTATACTCTAAAGGCTAGACAAAAAAGACCTTTTCATAAGAAACATGACCATATACCAGTTGTTTTTTGTTTTTGTTTTAGGGTTTTGGGTCTTATTTTTTTTTTAAGGCAATCAGGATTACATGACTTGCCAAGAGTCACACAGCTAGTAATTGTCTGAGGCTAGATTTGAATTCAGGTCCTCCTGACTCTAGGATTTGTGTTCTATCCACTGTGCCAGTTGTTTTTAACCAAACCTGGGGTCCAGTGGATCCCTGGATAGATTTCAGAGGGGCCTTCACCGTTTCTTGTTCTTTGCATTCTTGGAGCATACCACTGGGTACTTTGGAGCATGTGCAAGTTGCCTAGCATAGAGGTACCTTAAGGGACTTGCCTGGGCATTGCCCAACATGGAGGCACTCTGTGTTCTCTATTCCATGGGTAGGGGTGGCCTCCTTAACTCTCTGAACAGGCCAGAGCAGGCCACATATTTAAAACTGTTGAAATAAAAACATAAGCCCGCACATATATTCATTCACTTTTAACTGAAGTGAGTGTTTTCTTCAATTAATTTTTTCATAATTGAATCATTTCATAATACATTTTATAAACTCTTTCTGCCATTCTTTCCTATTCCAAGTCTTTTCTGCTTAGTCTTTCTTGCTGCACATACTGTGCATAGAGGGTAAAGATGCCAGTTCATCTAGAGTATGGGTGGCATGAACTGAACCAGTGAGAGGGGAAGTGCTTCCTTCCCCTGCTGTCCTTCACTTGAAGCCCAGCTCTGAAAAATGGGCTTGGTCTTATTGGTTTCTATTCAGTGTTGTTTCTCTTTCTCATTTCAAGTTCTGGTGATGATCTTCAGTGTTCTTGGGAGTTGGAGCCATGAGAATTCTGATACCAGGTGGGGTGTTATAGCCAGCTCAGCCAGCATGAAAACCCTGATAATCCAGGCTGCTTGAGACCCACAACTAAGGGGACCACATAGGAGAGGTGCAACAGAACACACTTGGCCTTCCAACAGTGGGAGCCAAAGTATGCAGGGCTACAGTGTCTCAGACACAAGACTTGTTCCTGATATTGTTTTAATAGTTGATGTTGCCTCAGTCTCTCAAGTTGGTGCCTTGGGACACTTGTATATTCTAAATGCTCCTGGGCCAGGAAATGGATCTGGAGTTTCTAATCTTTAAAATGAAGATAGAGAGAAGTGCCCAGAACTCATGAGGGCCCCTAGTAGTGAAAGAGATTGGTAAGGAGAGAGGGAAGAAGAGAGAGAGAAAAGAAAGGAGGAAAGAAGGGAGGGAGGGAGGAATGGAGGGAGAGAGGGTGGAAGGAAGGAAGGAAAGAAGGAAGGAAGGAAGGAAGGAAGGAAGGAAGGAAGGAAGGAAGGAAGGAAGGAAGGAAGGAAGGAAGGAAGGAAGGAGATAAAGAAGGAAAAGAGGGAGGAAGGAAGAGAGAAAAGAAGGAAGGAAGGGAGGAAGAGAGGAAGGAAGTGAGGAAGCTTCTTAAGTGACACAGATCTCAAAGTGACCTTTACAAATAATGGAGGTAGAAAAGAGCCATCGAGATTATGATTTAACCTGAAGGATATTACAAATCTGATTCAGAACCATTTCCAGGAGGTCTCCTGAGCTCCTCCATTGGGTATATTTTCTGCCTATTCCCCTCAGGGTCTTTCATGAGGTCTTGCCTACATGCTGGCTTCCTGGGCCATTCTCTTGGAGCCTTTGACTGCAAAAGCACCCTGACCACCCTCCTTCCTTCAGGACATATTGCTTTAACAATTAACTCAACAATAGAATGTAGGAATGATGTAAGCTCAGCTACTCCAGGTCAGGGGCACTTTCATTCTGTCTATTTTTCCACAGCTTGGTATAATGCCTGGCACATAGTTGTCAGTTAATAAATACTTGTTGATCAATTAAACATTAATAATTGGTATTTGAATAATATTTTGTTTTTGTTTTTCAGGGCAATGAGGGTTAGGTGACTTGCCCAGGGTCACACAGCTAGTAAGTGTCAAGTGTCTGAGGTGGGATTTGAACTCAGGTACCCCTGAATCCAGGGCTGGTGCTTTATCCACTGTGTCACCTAGCCACCCCTTGAATAATGTTTTAATGATTGCTTTGCACATAAAATTTCATTTAGTGCTCACAATGACCCTATTAAGTAAGTGCTGCTATTATCCTCATTTTCAAGATGAAGAAACTGAGGTTCAGAAAGGAAACAAAATCAGCAAATGGCTTATGGTCACACAATTAGTAAATGTCCGGTATGGGATTTGAACTGTGGTGTTGCATCCTCCTGGTCCAGGGATTCATTCAATTAGACAGTGTTGCATGCTGCCTTTACAAGTTTGTAGGTAATTGACACCTTGGAAGAAGCTAAAACAATCTAGATGACAGAGTCTGAATCCAAAACCACCTTGACAGGTTAGCTAGACTCCATTAAAGATGGGGCGGTGGGTACAGGAGGCCGGGAGCAGCCCCTCCATCTCAGTGTCATTGTGAGGAAACAACCCATGGGGAGGATGCTAAAGGAAAAACACTCTGTGTCCTCCAGTCTTGTAAAGATGTCTAGAGCACTGAAAGGTCAAAGAGCATGTCCAGAGGCATATAGTCAATATATACAAGAGCTAGAACTGGAAAGCAGCTCTTCCCAGATCTGAGGACAATTGTCTATTTAGCTACTGAATGACCTTTGTGCACTTTAATTTCCAGATTAAATATAAGTGTACCTATAGCCTTTAGTCTAAAATGACTTCATAGCCACAGGAAGGATGGGTGAGGCATGGTGTTAAATACGATAAGATTACCTAAAAAAGATCTGGAGGTTAGAGTGGATTGGAAGCTTAACAGGGGCCAAGAGTTTGATAGACAAGAAAGAAAAAGTCAATGAGTCTACCTTAAGAGAGGCCCAGCTTCCAGAAATACAGTGCTTAGAGTTCCCCTGAATTCTGCCCCAGTCAAGTATCAGCTGGAGTTGTTGTTATTGTCATTTCAAAGATACTTCAAAGATACTGGAGGGGCTTGCCATTTTCTTCTCCAGCTCATTTTATAGATGAGGGAACTGAGGTAAATAGGGTAAAGTGGTTAGCACAGGTCACCAAGATAGCAAAAATCTGAGGCCAGATTTGAACTCAGGACTCCAGGTCCATCACTCTGTCCATGGCAGCCTAGCTGCCCCTATCATTTGGAGTACTATACTAAAACCACATTTTAGGACCAAAAAACCAAACAAATCAAAATTAAGTTAAATTAAATTAAAACAAACAAACAAAAAACTCCACTGAAAAAATGAAGAGTTTTCACAAGATGATGAAAAACTTTGAAACCAAATCATGTGAGCATTGGTAGAAGGACCTGGTTTTTGTTTTGTTTTTTTGGTTTGTGTGTGTGGAGGGGGCGGGGAGGCTTGGTTGGGGAGTGGACTATTTTTTGTTTGTTTTCACACTGGAGAAGAGAATTGGGCAAACTGGATACCAGTATTTGAAGGGCTGTCCAATGAAGGAGGGAATGGAGGGCTCTTGTTTAGCCTTCAAGAGCAGAAAGAGAAGTAATGAGTAATAGTTGTTAAACAGACAAATATAGGCTAGATTTAAGGTAGGGAGGTAGGAGGCAGCTTCTTAACAATCAGACAGATGTAGAAGTGGACTGGGCTCTCTTTGTTTTTGTGGGGTTTTTTTAGTGAGGCAATTGGGGTCAAGTGACTTGCCCAGGGTCACACAGCTAGTAAGTGTTAAGTGTCTGAGGTCAGATTTGAACTCAGGTCCTCCTGACTCCAGGGCCGGTGCTCTGTCCACTGCGCCACCTAGCTGCCCCTAGACTGGGCTCTCTTAAGACTGAGAGAGCAATTCAGTGAATCAGTGAACAGAGTTGGCAAGACCTAAGTTCTACTCCTTTCTCAGACTATTATTACCCAAGTGACCTTGAGCAAGTCCCTTTAATTCTTTCAGACTCTTTTCTCATCAGTAGAAATGGGAATCATCGGGGCAGCTAGGTGGCGCAGTGGATGGAGCACTGGCCCTGGATTCAGGAGGACCTGAGTTCAAGTCTGGCCTCAGACACTTGACACTTACTAGCTGTGTGACCCTGGGCAAGTCACTTAGCCCTCATTGCCCTGCAAAAAAAAAAAAAGAAAAGAAAAGAAATGGGAATCATCATAGTACCTCCCTCCCAAAGTTGTTGTAAGGATAAAATGAGATCATATTTGCAAAGCACTTTGCAAACCTTAATGCACTACATAAATGGAAGTGATCAACATCATCATTATTATAATTATCATTATTGTTTCCCTTTCCCTGAGGGTCTTCAAGGCAGGAATAGATGATGATTTTTGGGAGGGTGGTGAGGATTCTTTTTTTTTTTTTTGGCAGGGGGGCAGTGGTGGTACAGGATGGTCTCTGTGGTCCCTATCAACTTAGAGATTCTGTGCAGTTGCTCTTCAATATGTTAACTAGATTTAAAAATGGGGTGGGGGAGGCTGGCCCCACAAGGTATTGGCAGGAAGTCTATCTGCTGGGAAGACCCACGAGATGAAGAGAGCAAACAATACTTATCTGTAACAAAACAGGACCTTAGAATCCTTGCCAAGATCCATGAAATCAAAGAAGCCTTTCTGAGGCCAGTGCACATGTATGAGCAGCCTTGGAGCCACTACATACTTCACACCCAACAACTGTACATGTTTTAAACAAATATTGGATGAAATCAAGTCAAAAGGAGCAGGGGGAGAAGACTACATTGGACAAAAGACAGAACTATCATTTGCACTTGAGTGAAGGCTTTGCCTTGGCTCTGGCCACCACAGCCAGGAGAGCTACAGAGGTTCATGGAGTAAAGATGAATGGCTTCTTGCAAGCCTGCTTCCTGGCTCTCTTCATCCTTTTGGGCTCCATGGCTGGTCTTTCTTGGCCAAAAGCAGAAGGGACATCCCTGTCTAATGAGGGTTCTGCTCTGTGACTTGGGTTTGTAAGAGAGGGAGCAATCCCTCCCTACCCATGCCACTACCCATGCTAGCCAGGGATGCTACTCTCCAGGGATGTCCTCAGGGAGGATGACAGCCAACATGGCCTGTTGCCCAGGGCAGACACACAGGTTCCCAGAGGAAGGAAAGAAATGGTCTCCTTTAAAAGTTCCCATCCCAAACAAATGAAAGAGTAAGCAACAGCTGTTCTGGATTCAGTCACTGATCCATCCCGCCACTGATTCCTTTATTCAACACATATTTATGGAGTATTTACCATGTCTGAAGCATGATGCTCTGGTATGGTAAAGATGCAAAGACAGGTAAGACAGCCCTTGACTTCCATCCAATTCAGCAAAAAGGTATTAAACAACTACAATATGCCAAAATTTGGAGATAAAAATAGAAATATGAAAAAAAGATGGGTGGCTTTTAAGAGGTTCACATTAAAAAAAAAGAGGTTCACATTCCACAGGGCAAAAATCAAGAGATAATCAATACAAATATATTCATAGTAAACAGAAAGACTACAGGTCTTGGCAATAGGTGACGTCATCCCAAAGGCTACAGTGGGCCAAGAAGCTCTCCAAAGTCAGAGGATCTGAAGTTAAATGTATCTTAAGGTCATTGGTCCTGAGTAGTCCTGATGAACCTGCCCACTGGTACTCTGGTTGGTGCTTGTTACTTTCCAAGTGGAGGACATGGATCCAGGAGACAGCACAATGCAGTGGAAAAAAATATTGGGCTTGTATTACAAGAATCTGAGTTCAAATTCCAGTTCAGCTACACTGTCTCTATGATCCTGCTCAATTTGCTTTACTTTGATGCCCTCTGAAGAAGTTGGACAAGATCATCTCTGAGGCTCTAGCTCTAGAATTATCTCCCTCCCTCTTGCTCACTACTTTTCCATCCAAGTCCATTTTCAAGGTCTAACTAAGACTATCTTTTCTCCCCTGACCTCTCTAGCCCATATTTTCTTGGGATTAAAGAGGAAGTAGAGTAGAGGGAATAGTATTGCTTCAGGAGCCAGAAAACCTTAGTCTGAATACTTCTCTGCCACTTACTCCCTGTGGGACCTTGAACCTTCCTGGGCCTCCATTTTCTTCACCTGTCAAAGGAAGGGGTTGGCCTCCATAGTCCTTTCTAGCATGTAAACCTATGAGAATATGAGCTGCTACATGTTATTATTGCCATAGAGGTTGGCCATCAGTGGCTCCTGGATTCAGGATCAGATGCTCACCTATTCAGAGCTAGAAGGGACCTTAGAGGTCATGTTGGCCAATCGCCTCCTTGTACAAGTGAACGGCAAAGATGTTGAGATTTGTTCAAAATCACACAACTAGTATACATCATCTTTCTGCTTACTTGTCCAGCACTTGGTCCATCGTCATGGGATTTGGGGGCAGAAGCTATTATAGAAGGTATCTACTCCAACCTCCTCATGCAGAAGAGGAAACTGAGGAGGTCATGAGGAGACATAATGTGGTGGGTCTTTTTCTATGCTTCCCAGCCTGAAAGCACTTTGAAAGCTTGAATGGATGGCTCTAATTGTACCTTGGCTTCTCCAAAGTGCCTAACATGGGGTCTTTGAATACTAATGACCTCTGGTGACTGACATCAGATTGACATTGCTCAGTTCTGTCTCCCCAGATACATTGCAAGATCGATACTAAGAAAATAATAATTTTGGATTCAAAGAACATGTATTCAAATCCTGCTTATTTCATTCACTACCTGTGTGACATTAGTCAGGTCAGTCACCCTCTCTAGGCCTCAGGTACCTCATTTGTACATTCAGGGCTACATCACCTCTAAGATGTCCTCCAATTTAGACATGTATAGTGATCTAATCCTGCATTAGGAGGAAAAAGAGGGAATTCAGAGGCCAGGTCTTCTCTTTTCTGGGAATGTATTCAATTTAAAATACATTTATTAAGACTATGCTATGGGGGAATGAAGTAGAAAATGGCACTTCTCAGGCATGGGATAAGATACGGCCTGTTCACAGATAGCTTTTACAGAAGGAAGAATAAGAAAGGACAAGGCACAGGTCCTAGCAAAGGGGCTAATAAATAGGAGCAGAGCAATTGTGATCAAATGGAGGTGGGTGGAATTCAAGGAAGACTTCCTGGATAAGGTGGAAACTGAAATGGACCTTCAATGAAGGAAGGTAATCACCAAGTCCAGGTGTGGGGTGTGGAAAAAAGAGTACACTGCAGGCAAAAGACATCATGGATTGAGCAAAGGGGCATCCAGGGGAGGGGGAGGAAGAAGCTCTCTTGGCTGGAAGATAGGGAATGGTAAAGAGGAGCCTGAGACAAGGCATGAAAGGTGTTTTGGAATCAGATTGTGCTGACCTTGGATTAAAGGATACTTAGACAATGGACCACATGATTGATGAAAGGGTTAAAGACCCTGGATTATAAGGAACCCAGGAATCATCATGGCCAATGCTTTCATTGATCTCATGATGGAAATGAGGCTCAGAGCTGGAAAACACATTCCCTGAAGTCATATAGATAGAAACAACCAGAGGCAAGTTAGCAGGCATTCAAAAAGGAACTATTTACTGATCAACTGATACATTCCTAGTGTCCTCTGGATAGCATGGGGTTGGGTCATGAGTAGAAAGTAGAGCCTGAGTTCCTGAGGGAAGCTATGGAGAAATGAGAACCCGGAACATAAACACATGGAGGCAAAAAAGGACCTGACTGTGTTATCCAGTTCTGTGACTCAATGAAACAATCAATAAACATTTAAGGAAAGCTTCCTGTTCCCACCTGGGCTGTCTCTCCTTATCTGATCATCCTAACAGTTCGGGACAGACTGATGAATCAATACAAGTACATCAGATCCATTGCCATGAGGGTGTGTCTAGTATTTAAAAAGGGAGGGGGGAGAGAAGTCAGAGCATATTATAGCCAGCAATAACAGGGTTTAAGGGAGTACATTCCTAACATCCTTATGATGATGTCCTGGGAGATGGTCGACTATCAGATTCTCCCTAAAACACATCAACACATATTTATTAAAGATTCTATTTCCTATCCAAAGTGGAGACCTCAGTTAATTAACCATGAGTTGGAGCCAACCCATCATTTTTTTTTTTTTTACACTCTGCAAGTGGAGTATTTATTCAACAGTCCATTGAACTCAGGGATTTCTGGAAATACAATAATTAATGTTGGTATGGTTTTGAAAATTCTTCTAGCTAGAACTGTTCAAACTAAGCCCATGTTTTGGAAAGGACATTGACAGCCTAGGGGAATTCCAGTGGAGAAGAACCAGGATGCCATGAGATCCCAAGTTCACAAAGATTGATTGAAGGGGAATTTTAGAGAAAAGATGACACAGAAAGGCCTATATGACAGTTGGCTCTGGTCTTTGAAGGGCTACCCATTTGGAAAAGGAATGAGACCTGATCTTTCTGACCCCAGAGCAAAGAAGGAGGGGCAGTGGGTGGAAGCTGCAAAGTGACCTGTTTGGGCCCAATTTGGGAAAGGGGGTAGGGAAGGATCTCACCCTTAGAGCTATCCCAAAGTAGAATAGGCAGCCCTTGGATATGGTCAATCTGCCTTATTGGAAGACTTTTTAAAAAAGGGTTGATAGATACTCTGGGATTATGAAGATATTCTCAGGCAAGTATGGGTAGGCCTGGATGGCTATTAGCGAACACTTCCATCACTGATATTCTATGGTTCTTTTGGGAAAAACATACAATGAACAAAAAGGTTCATTGCAGGTTTCAAAGCAATATTTGTAAACTGAGTCACAGGAGACTGTGATGAGTGAATTGGCCCAAAATTCTCAGAATGTTAATGCAAGTATCTGGCTGAACATTGTCCTAAAAACTGGAGCAGTCAGATTATCTTTTTATTAAGATTTCTACCAGTTGCTAATATATTGACCATTCCAGAAGCAGTTTATAAAATTGATCCCAGAAACCTTGTTCAGATTCACATGACTGACTAGAGAACTGCAGACGGGTGGCAGGGTTATATGCAAATATGAGAGCTGAGAATTTTCTACTCTCTGAAAAGATGAAAAAGCAAACAAATATATAGAAATACTAGAAAATAGTGGTATGGCATTTCCTGTTTAGAATATCCTTTCTTGGGGCAGCTAGATGGCACAGTGGATAAAGCACTGGCCCTGAATTCAAGAGGACCTGAGTTCAAATCCAGCCTCAGACATTTGACACTTACTAGCTGTGTGACCCTGGGCAAGTCACTTAACCCTCATTGCACCACAAAAAAAAAAAAAAGAACATGCTTTCTTCTAATGCAGAGTGGAAATTACAAAGAGGTCAATTTAGACTTGATATCAGGAAAACCATTTTTAATAATAATAGTTATCCAAGGGCAGGAGGAGCTGCCTTGGGAGGTTCTCAGTCTCCCTTTTCAGGAGGTCTTTAAGCAAAGGTAATATGGTCACTTGTAAGGTATGTTGTAGTGGGGACTAGATATTCATGCCTACATGAATTATGCCTCAAAAGTTGGACTATATGGCCCTTCTAGTTCAGAAATTTTGTGATTTTGATTTTCTGGAATTCATTCATTCATTCATTCATTCATTCATTCATTCATTCATTCATTCATTCTACCAAGTTATTTAGTCTCCACCATGTGCAAGGACTGTAAGTAAGAAATTATTTTATTCCCTGGAAAAAGCTCCTGGTCAGAACTGCCAATTGTCTCATTCAATCTTTCCAATCCCCATTTTGAATAAATAAGCAATCAAACACCCAGCTAAATGAAATGAGTAATTCCTAACATCCCTGTCCAACGGAGCCAAACTGGGCTGCCCCTGAAAGGGTAGTGTGCTAAGCATCACTGTCAGGGCCTTCTTTAAACCAAGACTTTTCAATAATTCTAATGGAGTTACATATGGGATTAGCTATCCAATTAATTCTGGTCTTTTCTGCGAAAATATTGGTGAAACGGGATATTATGGTAAGTGGCGGCTTGAAACACCCATATGGTCACCACATGTACCCTGCGATGAATTCATTCATACCAGGACTCTCCCACCAAGATTGAAGGGTGATGGAACTCTATCTAGTGGGAGCATGTCTAAACAATGAGGCAATCCAGGCTGGAGCCAGTCCCCTAACGCCAAAGTGTTGTGTCAATAAACATTTGCATAATGAATGCTGCCTCCATCTTTCTGATATTCACAAGTGCCAAAGAGAAAAAGAGAGAATATTTCTTGCTGCTAAAAACAATTTTGGCTCTCATTTTTTTCTTTCCTTTTCTTTTTTATTAATTTTCTCCCCTATTCATCATCCTCACTTCATGGAGATGTGGGGCACTATGGGTTTGGAACAGAGCATACCATCAAACTCAGTTGATACATTGATTATTTTTATGGAATTGATTTTTCTTACTTTTTTTTCTCTTTTTCTTATTCTTTGTTACAATAGGAGATTTTTCTGGGTAGAGGAAGAAGGAGGAATATATTTGGAAATTAAGTGATTAAAAAGACAAAGGAACAATCTTTTTTAAAAGCAGCTTTCTTGCTTCAACGCAGTTTTGTGTAAATTTCACTTTTAACAGTAAGGTACAATGTTACTGTAGAGTAATAGAGTAGATTATTAGGAAAGGTAAAATATAACACACTGCTTGGCACAGAATAATTGCTTAAAGAATGCTCTGTGATTGTTCAATTGATTGATTAAAGTCATTTTGGTTATGATAGATGTGAAACCCATTATGATGAGCTCTGAGGTATGAGGCATTCATATGATTTTATGATCATTAATTTTTACCTGTTAAATAATACTTAAGGCAGATTGGACACTGGCCAGCGTATGACTGTGTTTCTCTTGCATGAAGATGTTTATTGTAATGGATTTCTGTCTATATTATTTTTTATTAGATAGATCATGCTAATTGATATCAAGTGTCTAAAGTACCTAGTAAAACCCTTATACCTATTATTGGAGCATAAAAAATAGCCTTTAAAATGGGTATAGGGCATAAGTATGATCAACCAACCATATGATTGCTCACATGCCTATTTTCAAGGAAGCTTTCTTGTAGCACTGTCAATTCTCATAGAAATTTTAAAAATCCAATATAATCCCTAGGTTCTAAATAAATGCATAAATATGTTAGTCTTACCAAAGGCCTGAGTTCAGGATGTGTCAGGATGTAACCATTATTGGTGATTGCAAAAGCATAACCGTGAATCCCCAACTGTTTTAGAGAAGGGAAAAAAAAAACATAATTAGCTCTCTCACCTGTTAAACCCCAGAGCAGCCAGACACTTAGTAACTCAGAGCTTACATTTGGCATTCATAACTCTTATCAGCCCAGTATTTCATTAAAATGAACACAAAGCACTGATCCTTGACATTTGGTGGAAATGGAAGCTTGCCAATGGGATGAGCTTGGTAAATAGCATGATCTTAAGATAGTCAATGGATGCTTGTGAAACACTTCCTCCAATTTATTGAAAGTGAAAACAATTTCTAATATATATTTTTTTCTTATTGCTTCAAAGGCTTATGTATATTCACTGGGAAGTTCTCCAAATGAATGCATGCCTTTCTGCTTCCTAGGAGGTGCTAGGAGAACTGGAATACTGACATACAAGCATCTGAGCACATTATCTTTTTAGGGACCCTTTTCTTGGGAAGGGGGGCGCATAGGAGGCTGTCATTTTCCCAACGTCTCAAAGGCTAAATAAGCATTCATTTTCCAACCTTAAGGCTACAAGCCTCCTCTGAGAGATTGCCTTCCCTCTATTGTGTCTCCCCTGAATTATTTCCCATGCACTTCTACCTACACAAAACCTGAGGGGTAATTGTAAATGCAGGGGCCGATTGAATTTATGGTTTCTGAGTCAATGGTGAGATGGGAAATAGTTTGAGAGCAATGAAATGTTTTATTCACTCTAAAAAGTATGGTAATCAAATTTAACACTGAACTTATTTAAATAATAATCCCAGCTTTTGGACAATATTTCTATTACACAGTTGACTGCACCCATTGGCTACAATAAATTTACCTACAAATAATTCATGTATTAAAACTTCCTTGAGTATAGAACCCCCACTGATATGTTTCAGGGGAAAAAAAAAGAAAAGAAAATGTAACCCACTTTTGCAAGAGCAATGAAAAGAACTGGGGGCAGGGAAGCCTTCTATTTTTCCATTGAGCTATTTCATAGCTATGAATTGTCCTGGTGGTAAATGTTATTTTCTAAGAAAAAAAATGGTCTTTGCACTTTATGTAACCAACCATGGAACTCTTTGAGGAATCGACCTACAGAGCTTTCAAAGCATGAATCACCCAGTCTGTTTATTAGTTTAAACTTGAGCTATTGGAACGTTTCCTCAGAAAAATGGACATATTCAATTAATAGTTTTCCAAGCATCCCATCTAGGGAAAGGAATAGCAGTATGAGGAAGAGATAGGGTACAATATGAATCATTGAAGGGACTTCCTGAAACACTGAGATCACAGATCCATTTAAGTAATTATTATTTATCTTAGAGTTAATGTGACCAGCAAGTCTTAATAAGGTCTACTTGACTTTCAGGGTAAAGGTTCATTTCAATGTTATTTTAGATAAATAAGAGATCATTTTCTTTTTGAGATGAATGTGGACAAGTTTATATTTTCTTTCCAGGAAAATGTCAGGAGAAGTCAGCGGCCTTGCAGTATTTGCTGTGCATGACTCCTTTCCGGGACAGAACAGTGACATTTCAGGAATGATTCTGAAAGTTTGGCTTTTTCCATTAGCCCTAAATGACATTGGATGGGAAATCTACACCCTTCATTAAAAAGGCAAGTGGTATTTTGAAAGCTAGTTCATCTTTCCCTGGACAGGCTTTCTTATCTCCCTCATGTCTGTCAGAAGGAAAGGAGAAATTTGAAGGAATCCCATTTGCTTTGTGGCCTACAAAATGAAGACTTTGAGTCTAAATTAACTCATGCTCTCATTCCTGGAAGACTCTGACCATGTTGATTTTTTTCAAAGGCATAGTAAGGCACAATAAAAATAAAATAATAATAACCATAATAATAATAATAATCACTAAGCATTTGTATAGCATTTCCAGGTTTGTAAAGCACCCTGGGAGACATGTTGTAATCATCCTCCATTTTTAAGACTGTGTGAAAGCAAGGGACTTGCTCATAGTAAAACAGCTAGAAAGAGTCTGAGATATGAATGAGTCATTCTTCCTAGCATGTTTAGCATCTTTAGAAGTTTCCATCTTTACCCCCTGATCCCCACAAGTGGTCCATGCTCCTTGGCAAGCTAGGGTAAATCCCAACCTCTCAGTGTACCAAGTAATTCTCAAAGAATATATATTATAGGCCATGCAATGATGTGTATTAAAGGACGGAGTTTCACACAGGTCTGTACCTAAACCAAAAAAAAAAAAAATCTAAAAGGCAACAAAGCTGAATTTGCTTCTCTAAACATCAGTTTCCTCATCTATAAAATTAGGGATTGGACTAGATGCTATTGCTCTGAAGTCTCTTTGGGCTTGAAATATGTGATTCCATGAATAGCTTGTGTTAGGATATAAAGGGGTCCCCATCAGAGAATGGCTTCAAACACAGGTTGGATAACCAAGGTAAAAGGACTTCCTTTTGTGGTGTGTCAGACCAAATAGCTATGCCCATCGCTTCCCACAGTGAAATCCCCCCATTCCTTATAAATTAAAAACAAGGTTTCTAGCTCCAACAGTGGAAGGAGATTCCCATCAAGGAATCTCTCTATAAAGATGAAATTCACAAGTCTCGATGAAAACAAAAAATTGACCAAACACATTGCTAGCCCTTTCTTCCCCTTCCATGTTACCTTATATTTAGGAATGGTCTTCAGTAGCTCTTTCACTGGGACATCAGTGCCAACCACTCCAAGCAGAATCCCTTTGCTTCTCTGTTAACAGTGACAGTGATTTTGAAAAAAAAAAAAAGATCATTAGAGCTGAGATCACATTCTATTAAAAATATGTATTTAGGAATTCTCTGTTGCACCTAATAAAGAATGAAAATGAGCTAGGTTTCCCTCCTGGAAGGAAGGAAAACCTACTACAAGCCTGGAGGAAAGAATTGTTTTAGCTCATCTAGCAAATACATACAATCTTTCTTTTGCAAGGCAATGGGGGTTAAGTGACTTGCCCAGGGTCACACAGCTAGTAAGTGTCAAGTGTCTGAGGCCGGATTTGAACCCGGGTACTCCTGAATCCAAGGCCGGCGCTTTATCCACTGCGCCACCTAGCTGCCCCCCAATCTTTCTTTTTTTAAAGAAAATTAGAAGTCAGTTAAAGAAGGGAGAGGCAGATAGCAGGGAGTGTGGATTGGGGAAACAGTGGTCAGATGTAAAACACTTTTGAGGAATAACAGGGTGAAAAGGACAATGAGAGAAGGATAAACAAATGAAATAGGATGGAGGGAAATACACAGCTATTAATCAAAACTGGAAAAAATTACAGCAATTGTTTCTGATAAAGGCTTCATTTCTCAAATATATAGAGAACTAAGTCAAATTTATAAGAATATAAGTCATTCCCTAATCGATAAATGGTAAAAGGATATGAAGAGGCAAGTTTTCAGAGGAAGAACTAAAGCTACCTATAATCTTATGAAAAAAAAACAACACTCTAAATCACTACTGATTAGAGAAATGCAAATTAAAACAAATCTAAGGTATCATTCCACACCTATCAGATTGGCTAATATGACAAAAAAGGAAAATTATAAATGTGGAAGTAAATGGAGCAAAATTGGGATACTAATGCACTTTTGCTAGAGTTGTGAACTGATCCAACCATTTTGGGGAGCAATTTGGAACTATGCCTAAAGGGCTATAAAATTGTGCATATTCTTTGACTCAGAAATAATACTACTAAGTCTCTATCCCAAAGAGTTGAAAGGAAAGGGAAAAGGACCTATATCAACTAAATATATTTGTAGTAGTTCTTTTTGTGGTGGCAAAGAATTGGAAATTGAGGGGATGCCCATCAGTTAAAAAATGGCTGAACAAGTAGCAGTATATGATTGTCATGAAATATTACTGTACTCTAACAAATGACAAGGGGAATGGTTTCATAAAAACCTAGAAAGACTTATATGAACTGATGCAAAGTGAAGTGTAAAGAACCAGAAAAATCATTGTACATAGTAAGCAATATTGCACAATGTTCAACTATGAATGACTTAGCTACTTTGATCAAGACAATGATCCAAGACAATTCCAAAGGATTCATGATGAAAAATACTATATATATATATCCAGAGATAGAACTAATGAAATCTGAAAGCAGATTGAAGCAGACTTTTTTTAACTTAAAATTTTCGTTTTCTTTTTTCTTTTTTTTTGTATGTATTTTATTTTACAACCTAATATGGAATTATGTTTCATGGGACTGCAGATGTAAAATGTATTTAAATTGGTTGCTTTCTCAATGGTGGGAAAAGGGGAAGGAGAAAGTGAGAGAATTTGGAGCTCAAAATTTTTAAAAAGGAATATTAAAAGATGTTTTTCCTTGTAATTGTCAAAAAAATATCAATGAGATACAAAGAAAGGAAGAAAAGGAAACAAAATGAGAAATCAGGCTGAGTCTGGAGGGGAGGAGAACCAAAGTTATAATTACTCAACCAAACAACAGGTATTTATTAAAAATTTTCTTTGAGCCAGGAACTATGGCATTATGGATAGAGAACTAATGTCAAAGACAGGAAGACCTGGGTTATCTGGCCCATACCAGTTATGGGACCCTGACACATCCTCTCAGTTATCTAGACAAATCTGGAAAAAATATAAAACATAGAAGAGGTGCCAACTTGAATTGGGAGAGGTAATTCCCTCATGGAGGAGATCCTCATAGGTCAAAGTCCTTATATCCTAAGGTCTGGGGATACAAGGAAAAATCTATAAGAAGTTGAAACTCTAATGGGGGAGACACTGTGAATTAATCAATCAATCTATCTCTCTATGTAATCTCTATCTCTCTATATATTTCTATCTATATATCTATATACACACACATATACATACACACACACACACACACACACAAGATACCAATTGAGTAGATCAAAATTAACTGGTTCCCCCTCATGAAACACATTTATAAGATAAAAAATAACAACATAAAAATGCCAGGTCCATCCTCTCTCAGCTTTCACTGCCATCTTGTGCCCAGGAGAGTGAAAGAAAAAAACAGAGAATGATGGAGCAATACTGAGCAATTTACAAGTGATTCCAGTCCCAGAATCAGAATTTTACAAGCTGGAAGGGACCTCAGAGACAATCTTGTTGAAGCCCTTCATTTTGCAAATAGGGAAACTGAGGTCATAGAGGTGATATGGCAGATCACTTAGGATGTGATGCCAGGTCTTCCACCTCCAAATCCACTTTTTTTCCCCAGGGTGCCATGCTTCCTACTCAAACATTCTAGAAAAAGAAGCCTAAATGACCTCAGTAAAATCCTCATGGGATGAAGTAACCTGATCTGTGCAAGTATATATTGATTATTGTCTTTTTCCTTAAGGAACATTTGAGCTGAATCTGTGAGTTCATCAGTGTGGAAAATGTCTTCTTTTTGATACATTTCAGGGATTTGTCTGGAACTTATCCTTTCAGAGGACTGACCTGGTGGAGCACTCAGAAGTTAAGTGACTTGTTCAAGGTCCCACTGAATGTATGAGATGTGTCCCTCTCAGTCCAAGGTAGGTTCTCAATCTACCTTGTGACATGTCACCTCTGTCTTCCCTTCAGGAAAATAATTGTAAAATTCAGCAACAAGCATTTAAGTGCCTACGAAGTACTTGACCCATACTAGGCACAGAAGTAACAAATACAAAGATGAGATAACCTATACCCTCAAGGACTTACAAAGAAAGAGCAGAGATACATGCTTAGAGATTAGTAAATGCAGGAGAGATACAAAAGAAAAAGAGGATGATGTTGTGGGGGTGAGAGGAGACAGGCACTAAAACTAGAAGAAGTGGGGAAAACTTCTTGATGGAGGGAGGACATGAGCTCAGCTCTGAGAAGGGAGCAAGAGATTACCAGAGGGGACCAGAAGAAGAGGAACAGTATAGGCATGGAGGACAAAGAGCCTGGATAAAGGCACCAAGACTGATGGGGGAATATTATATAAGTAAAATCCCACAGGCCAGATTAATTGAAGCCCAGAGAAGGGGAGGGATGTGCAATCAGCCTGCAAAGATAGTCTGTAGCCAGGTTCTTCAGGGCTTTAAGTGTCTATGGGAAAGTGTCTTTTATGCTAAGGTAAATGGGGAGCCCCTAAAGCTTTTTGAGAAGAAGAGTGATACGTTAAGATCTTCACTATGAGGAATAACACTTTAGCAGATATGTGGAGACAAGAGTGGAGAAGGGAGAGGAGACACTGGAGACAGGGGGATAAATCAGGAGACTGTTGCAAAAGTCCTGGTGAGAACTGATCAGCTTGCCCTTGCCATAGTCACAGAGACCTCTGTGGCTCTTCCTTCCCTGGTGATTGGATGCTTTAAAATAAGGAAACTGAATGCCATGAAATAATGTATGTTTGGATACTTCTGGGATCTGTCTGCTTCTAATTATCCTGACTACAGATGGATACTCAAAATATATATATATATATATATATATATATATATATAATAAATGAATACATATTAAATAAATTAATAAATAGGTGTATGTATGTATATATAAACACCAACACTTGAGATTAACAAGGCTGACAAGAACCTTTGAATTGACTCATTGCAATGCCATGGGGAGAAATCAACACTTACAGTTTCATTTTGCTTGCTGAAAACAGGCATGGCGACCGTCGTCATCAAGACCAGCCCCTGATCATCTGCAAGCTAGAAGAGGAAAGAAAAATAGGTTACTGGTGGTCCACCGTTATTTCTAGTAGAGGTATCAAAGGAAATTAAGCTTAGACCAAGGCCAAGGTCAAACATTCATGGCTGGCATCTTCTTTATGCAATTGAGGATTGGTAACTTTGACTGGACAGAAATTGGTCACATTCCTCCAGCATTTTCAGGTCCAGGCTAGCTCAGTTATTACTGGCCTGTGTCCCAGATTGACCAGGAGTGAAGCTGGAAGACCTAGAACTCAAATATCATGAAATTTGAGTTCTGAATTGATAGGATAACAGCACAACAATTTGAATGGTCCACAACCACAACAGTTGACAATGATGGAATAATAATAGTTAAAAATGGTTATATTTGGATAGTTCTTTAAGGTTTGCAAAGCAAATTATATATGAATCATCCACTTTGATTCGCACAACAGCATTGTGAGATTGGTGCTATTATTATCTCCATTTTTACAAATGAAGAAACTGAGGTACAGAGAGATTAAGGAACCTGCCCAGGGTCACAAAGCTGGTAAATGTCTGAGACTGGGCTTAAAAGTAGGTCTTATAACTCCAAGGCCTTTATATTTTGCTTTAGACTGCATGCCCTATCATGGATGCAGCAGGTATTTGTTAGTGAGCACAGCTGGAGTTATTAAATTGTATTTTTCCAGTGACAAAAACTATGATTGAATCAGTTAATATTTGTAAGCATTATTATTTCAGCAACAGGAGACCTGAGATGGACCTTATCAGATATGAAGCTTGAATACAGCTTCTATTTCAATCACATGGCGATTCAATACTTTAGCAATACAGTGTTAAACGCACACACACACACACACACACACACACACACACAACCCTTTTTTCCCCCCTCCCTAATGGTAAACTGATAGGAAAATCACCAGGTCCTAATCCAGTCCTAAATAAACAAAGGAAAGGGCCTAGGCTCCATTTGGCCCCATCCACCACATAGTGATTTCAACTTTAACTCACCAGGGGAGGCCTTGGCCATGTGTGTGACCGGACTGTGGGAATTCATTTGCCCATTCAGATTTCCAGTCAATCATGGCTCAACTAGATATGGGCAGGAACTCAGAACCATGTTTTTCATTTGCATGCTGGTTTCAGAGTCAGAAGGCTGGGTTCAAATTCTGATTCTCTTCCTGGCTACCCAACTGACTCACTTCTCTGAATATCCTTATCTACTGATTGAGGGGAAATGGTCTTAATGACATCCCTTCCAGCTCAGAGTCTAGAATCCCAAGGAACTTTGGGCATGTTTCATCTCTGGATATTGTGGCTTCTATCTCAAACCTGTCTCCAGGAGACCCTCTTAGTTGTAAGCAGGGGGCTATGACCTTTTAAGAGTAATATAATCTCTTTGAGATCATAAAACCTGATCTTGCTCTGGAGCTGAAGGGCCTTGAAAGGGTACTTAGTCAATTTCCTTCATTATATAAATGAGGATACTGAAGTCCAGAAGGTTAAGACACTTGCCCAGGATTGGAGGGATGTCCGTCAATTGGAGAATGGCTAAATAAGTTGTAGTATATGAATATAATGGGATACTATTGTGCTGTAAGAGAGGATGAGCAGGCAGATTTCAGAGAAACCTGGATGGACTTACATGAACTGATGCTGAGTGAGGTAAGCAGAACCAGGAGAACATTGTACACACTATCAACAACATTGTAAGATGATCAACTGAGATAGACTTAACTCTTCTCAGCAATACAATGGTCCAAGATAATTTCAAAGGATTCATGATGAAAAATGATCTCCAAATCCAGAAAAAAGAACTGTGGAATCTAGTTAGAATGAACCATACTGTTTATACTTTTTTGTTTTTCTTTTGTTTTTTTTTTTCCCTTTTTTGAGGTTTTTCCCTTTTGTTCTGATTCTTCTTTCACAACATGACAAATGCAGAATGTGATTGTACATATACAACTATATCATATTGTTTTCTTTCTTGGGGAAGGGGGAGGGAAGGGAGGGAGGAGAAAAGATTTGAAACTAGAAATCTTAAAAAAAAAAGTTGAAAACTATCTCTACATGTAACTAGAAAAGACTAAAGTACTTTTATAATTAAAAAAAAAAGAAAGAAAAGACACTTGTCCAGGGTCAAACTGGTAGCTTGCAAGTAACTGAGATGGGATTTGAACCCAAGTCATTACATTAGAGATCCTTGGACCTTTTCACTGGGTTGCATAAATGAGAACATACTTTATTTTATTCCTATGCCTAATAGTGAATGAGAACATATATTTGCTTTGGGGATGTTAATAAAGTACCAATAGTGGGCCAGGCATTGTGCCTGGTTCTGGGGATCTGAAGACAAATCAGTCAGCCCCTGCCCTCAAGGAGTTCACATTCTATTTGGGAAGAGAACTTGAGCATATATAAGTATGCACAAATGAGTTAGCCATTGCGTCCTCAAATTTGATGGCTTTCCACCCTAAAAGGGTTTGGGGAATTGGTGAATGGGGGTTTTAGATGGAGAGAAGGTTCATTCATAGCCTAACATGTACTACAGGGGCTACTTGGGTAGAAGCTACCCTTATGATTCCCCTACAAGGTTTCCAAGAAAAACTCAGACAGTGAATAAACATTTATGTTAATGGAGGGGCTGGGAGGTTACTGTTGTCCACCTGGGCAAACTTCCAGCCATGTCAAGTCCAAGTGGAGATCCTAAGAGAAAGCCCTCTTCCAGTAGGCTTGCCCACGTGGAGCATCTGTATCTGCATGGCTGGGGCTGGGGCTTGGTCCCATAATGAGAATATATTCAGCCAGATCCTTCATTTCCTATTCTACATGACGGGGTGCGCTGGTATCAAAGGAAATGATGAATAATGCTGAACATCTGGTTTATAAAACACACACTTGCTCAACAGATTGACAGCTTCCTGTCAGTTTCCCAAGTTAATCATACATGTGGGGGAGTATGAATATGCATTTGCTATCTTCTGCTAGATTCACATTTAAGTACAAGGGCTCAATCCCAAATGGACCAAGCCTTGATGGGCACAAACCCCAGTCTGGGGACCAATGGGAATAAAGCGAACATATGTGTATATAGTTTTCTGCTGTATATGGGTAGAGTATATTTACTTATACTCTATATGTGTATGTATATATAGTATGGTGCAGTGTATATGTCTGTTTGTATGCATATGTATGTTCCACTGTCTAGTCTGCTTTGATACACCATGAAAATCCATTATTGGTCCATAAATTCCTAACTGGAGCTATTGTCAAGTTGGTGGCCAGCTGCCAACTAGCAAACCTCTTTTTTGACTGATGTTCAGGAAGTCAGTACATATTTGAAGGGAGCAGGGGAGGCAGGGGCAGGGGGAGGGAGCCAACCTAACATAATAAAGAGTCAACCAAAGAATTAGGCAGACCTGGGTTTCAGTCTCCCTCCTGATCCATACTGGTTATATGACCCTGGAAAAGTCACTTAATGTCTCAGAGACCCCAACACATCTCTATATCTATACATTGCAGATTCTTTATGACTTGTAATGATAGGGTGATTCTTCACAGAGTTCCTGATGAACTCAGAAACATAAAGCCAGAAAAAAAAAGTAACTAAGTCCAGTAGTCCTGAATCCATTTGTTTTTTTAAGCACACAAGACTGAGGCAATTAGAGTCCCAGGGTTTAAAAGAGGATTGGTTCTCCAATATGCATTACTCTAATCCTTGATTTTATATATAGATAAGGAAACAGAATTGACTTGCTCACATTGTTTTTTGTTTGTTTGTTTGGCAGGGCAATGGGGGTTAAGTGACTTGCCCAGGGTCACACAGCTAGTAAGTGTCAAGTGTCTGAGGCCAGATTTGAACTCAGGTACTCCTGAATCCAGGGCCAGTGCTTTTCCACTGCACCACCTAGCCACCCCTATTCCTCACATTGTTAATAGCAGGGCCAGGACTTAAACCTAGGTCTTCTGGTTCTAGTCCCAATGTTCCATTCTGAATACCACAGCTATAAATAGAATTATTTTATGTAGAAATTTAGTCATGAATGTGGGAAATCATGAGTATGCATTTACCAACTTCTGTGACATTCAAGGAGAAAACTTCTCAGGAAAATTATGACTCCAGGCACCTTTTTAAGTAGGAAAAACTTAGTGCTGATGGGAGACTCCAAAGATGGCTTGGGCAAAGCTGCTACTGTCCATGTGCCCACTCCTCCAGAGAAAATAAGAGAATCTGTCCCCAAATAGCATTCAAAACCTCAACTATGCCAGCCAATAATTTGGGAAATGGGATTCTGTGTGACAGAGAAAAATTAGTACCACTGATTAGTTAGCTTTCAATATATTTAAACTGTTCATAGGGGAGGTTTTGCCTTTTACACATGGAGAAGGAAAATGGTAAGGGGGCTGTTAGGGCCAAATTTATTATGGGGAGTGTTAACTGGGCCAAGTAACTGGCTTTGGATTCAGGAACCCTATGATCCAAGTTCTGTCTCTGATGGGCACTGGTTGTTGAAACCTGGGCAGATCCCTTACACTCCTAATGTCCCACACAAATCCCTAAGGCTGAAAGCTACAAATGAATTACTGAGCTCTATCAGTAGAGGTTGTTTCCATAGTGCGAGTTGCCCACTCACATAAGATCAGATCAGGATTGAAATAATAAAAAGGCCATGTGAGAAACAAGCATACCAACAGGAAGCCAGATTTGGCAGGATTCCATTGTATGGAAATCTCCAGTAAGGCTCAGATGGGGGACATGAGAATAAGTTAATCAGCAGGCAAAGCAGCGTAAGGTCATGTTCAACTGGACTTTGAAGAAGAATGTCCCTCCAGAAGAGATGGAGCTACTCTCTAGTATAATAAACAAGCATTTACCAAGTACTTCCTCTTCTGCCAGGAAGTCTCTACATGCAAGGAATACAAACACAAATGTGAAATAGTCCCTGCCCTCAAGAAATTTGTAGTCTATAAAGGCAAACAACAGGTACAATGTCATTTTTTTGATGTATTGATCAGTTTTGCCCTTTTTTCTTCTTTAAAAAAAATCTTTTGTATAAGGGATGGTCCTCAGAGAAGCAAGAGAAGAATATAGAGGGAAATGTAGACTATGTAAAAGCAAAATATATGAAGAAATCCTATTTTAACAAAGATGAGGGTGGTGAGCAGCACATCATTAGTATTCATAACCAAGGATGGGAATAATATGAACTCACAAATGATGACTGGTAAAATTCCCTTATTTTTGCAGAGGAAGTGTATGAAAACCTAGGCTACCAAAGCAAAGGTCCCTCAGGATAACCAAGATTGAACCTGGCTGATATGCAAATAATCAGACTTCTTGAGAACAATAGAAACATAAACCAAATAGGTTTCTCTTGAATCTTCAGGAGACATCATCATCTGCTGTCTTGGTTCACCAACATCCCTGAGCCATTTGGAGGGTACATGGCTGTTCATATCTGCAAAAATCTCCAGAGGCTTTCTCTTCTATATCCATATTGCTTCCAAGGAGTGAGCTATCAGATTGATGTCTACTGTGCAACTGGAATTAAGAGCATTCTGTTGTAAACCCAGGAAGCAGGGAGTTAATGAATCCTAACCTGACTGAGCTAGGAACTGCATAGCCTCCCCTTCCAGCTACTTAAATCCTCTTCTCTTCTACATCTCATTGGAATCTCTTGAGAATTACCATGCAATTGCATATGACCGAGTTCCTGAGAAAAAGTAAAATGGGTGCTTGTCTTTGTAAGTGTGATTCATTCTGCTGCTGTCTTTGTGGGGGAATGGTTTCTCTGTTTAATACAAATAAAATTTAGGTGGCAGCAGAATATATTAGAAAGTAGACTCCAAATACATTGTATTTCGAGAGACATGGAAATAGGAAAAGTCACATGAACTTGGAGCAGAAATTGTGTCTCAGTTAAATATTTTTTAAAGGTAGTGGTGGCAAATAATATCTCAGAGAAGTCAACAGCAAAAATAGATCTGGTTATGTAGGGGCCAAATTTAATATGTGGAGAGTTAATTGGGTGGCTCGCCATAATATTGGGGTTCAGAAAATAATGAGGGAACTCTAGGTCCAAAACTTCCTTCCTACTGAACTGCCTTTTAGTTATTTCTCCCAGGCCAATAAGAAAGGAGCTTAACAGTCTCTTTTCCACAAATGAATCAAGTTTTATAATGGAAATAAAATACACAGCAAAGTTGAAATTAATAAAGTCAAGGACAAGGGAATAGGGAAAAAGGAAAATTGATAATCCCCCTAACTCTAACAAAAGCCCATACAATCATCAAACTCACTTCCAGCTCAGCTAATTCAAAGAGCCAGGCTCATTTTAGTAACTCACCACCTGGGGTAGTTTCAATGGGAAACAGCTATGCAGCCAGGGCCCACAGGACAAACTGCCAGGAAAAACCTCTCTTTCTCTCTCTCTCTCTCTCTCTCTCTCTCTCTCTCTCTCTCTCTCTCTCTCTCTCTCTCTCTCTCTCTCTCTCTCTCTCTCTCTCTCTCTCTCCTCCATTCCCTGCAGCTCACCAACTGGAAAGAGACCAAGCTTCCCTCAGCCAGCATTTACTTTCCCTCCCCCAAAAGGGAGAGTCATTCCTCTGCTGACATCAGCAGCATAAGTGTCCTCAGGGCAGGCCAGGTGTGGCCCATCATCCAATCATCCCTAGCCTTCCAAACACTACTAGATCATTTAGGTGAGATTCCCGAGACACTTGCCAAATTGCATTATTTTACCACAGTTCCAAGGGATAAGCCAAGAAAATATATTATGCTTAAAGGTACCTATGTAAGGTCGGTACCTATGCAGAGCTTACTTCTGTCCTCATTTCAAGAGTTAGGTCTTGATGTTCCTAAGTGTGAGCCAAGGGTGTTCCTAAGTGTGAACCAAGGGTCAAGTTGTGCATCTCACTAGCCTCTGGCTATGTTAACATGACTTCTTGGTCACCTAGGAATATAACTTCCCAATCACATGGGTCGAGATCCACCTTCAAATTTGCTAGATGTAAGAAGACAGTATGAATCTCCATATTCTGCAATGGTAAACAAATCTGTTTCCTTCAGGAGATATACGGGGCAGGAAGGGGGGGAGGGACATCTGTTGCTGTTGTTTAGTTTTTGTTTTCTAGATTTTGCTGTTGTTTAGTCCACATGTTGAACTCTTTGTGATCCCATTTGGTCTTTTCTTGGCACAGACAGTGGAAGCGTTTGCCATTTCCTTCTCTAGCTCATATAGATGAAGAAATAGAGGCAAACAGGCTTGGGTTGTAGTGGGACATGGGACTCCATGAAACCCAAAGACTCTAACCCCCAAGGAATCCTTAAACTTTCCCAAGGGAAAAACAGTCCTGCCTCCCACCTCAGGAATGTGGTATAGCCTAGAATAAGGATATGTTGATATGGATGGGTGCTATTCATATTCTTGCCACTCCTAACCAGTTGTTCCTATTCCTTTCTCAGTTGTTTTGCCCCTCCCAGTTGCTTTGCATCCCCTTCCAGTTGTTTTGACAGCTTTGTTTGTAAACATGTAAAAAGACCAGCTCTTTTCTTTCTCAAGGAGGTAGTCTCCATAGTGATTCTGTCTTCTGGACATATATTCCGATCTCCTAATTAATATTTTCATTTTATAAGTTTCACTCTTAACCTCCAATTATTTGGGTGAGCTAGCCCTCTGACCCAGGTCACAAGTCCCCTTGACAGGGTGACTTGTCCAGGGTCAAAAAGTTAGTAAGTGTCTGAGGGTGGGGGAGTCTAAGGAATCTAAATGTTGCTTTATCATGTATGTATATACATGTATATCCTTGCTATTTTGGGCTAAGTAAGCTTCCTTTTGACAAATGGCCAATGACAAGGAATTCCTTATTTCATCCAAACATCAAACATGAACTGGCAAGATGTTGGCAGCAGGAATTTCCTTAACAACACCATAGAATGGCATATTATCCAAATAATGAAAGGAAAATCTAATGGAATTGCAGGCAGAAATAGACAACAAAACCAAAACAGTGAAGAAGCTCAATTTACCATCTTTCAAATCTAACAGAAAATAATAAATAAGAAGGGAGCTAAAAACGAAACAGCATTGGGGGCATTAGAGGTGATAGATCTTTGTCAGTTACTAAATAGAAGTTGAAAGGAGTATACCAAATGTTCAGAAGCACATGTATATTTGTATATTTATTGTGCATTTATAAATGCATATTTGTATTATGATATTATGTATATAAGGTTCAGGGACTCCAGTTTAAGAACATCTGCTTTAGGGAGATGGTCATTTTCACCTGCCTTACTCTTTTTGTGAATCTTATATAGATAAGTGACTAAAGTGGATGCCTAGAGTCAAAAAGAATTCATTTCAATTCTGGACTCAGACACTTATTGAATGACCCTCACTAAGTCACTTAATCTCCTTTAACCTTAATTTCGTCAACTGAAAAATGGAGATAATAATAGCACTCTCACCAGTGTTCTTGTGGGGATCAAATGAGATTTTATTTGTCAGGGCTTAGAACAGTGACTGGCACATAGTAAGCACTTAATAAATGTTTGTCGCTCTTCTCTTTTCTTCTTCCCTCCTTTCCTTCCTTCCTGCTTTCTTTCCTTACTCCTTTCCCTTCTTTATCCCTTCCTCCCTTCTTTCCAACATTTATGAATACAGCCTCTTCCCTACACGCACTTTCTTTGTCTTGCTGACCACATCTTTTGCAATTAAAGTATTCTGCCCTCCTAACTTTTCTGGGCAGGGAATGTCTATTCTATTCCTGAAGGTTTTCACCTAAGTGATTCCAAGTTTGCATTTTATCCTCCCAGTTACCTTTAGCTTTGCCTACTAGACACACACCTGACACATAACATGAGCAAACCATTATTTACATAAATAAAAGAGTGTCAGGAAAACCACATTTCTATACTTAAAAATAGTAAAACAAGACAGCACAAATGATGAAGAGGAAATGGAAGAAATCATTGGAAATGATTTTTGTCTAATCACATGCCAACCAAACTGACAACTTCCATGAAATAGGTGAATGTTTACAAGGAGATTCTACACTAATAGTTTGGGAATTTATTGAAGGAAATCACAATTTCTGCTTCTTGTTGCTGTTGGTGGCAGTGGTGCTGGTGCTGCTGCTGCTGCTGCTGCTGTTTTAAGGTATACAGCTAATTCATCTCCTATGAAACCCTTTCAATTACTTTTGAACACTTTTCTTTGGTTAACTGGAACAGCAATTCTCCCAGCATGGCTCAAAGCTTTTCTGGCCTAGCCCCCACCAGGGTGGGAACAGTGCTACTTAGCTACTCTATGGTTGGAGAAATAGAGCTTGAAGTACACTTGCAATCTTAAAAACAAAAATACATAAATACACATTCATGGACCCCTTCCCCCAGATTAAACACAGAATTTAAGTACATAAAATCATGCAATGGTGCTTGCTTCCAAAGATAAATTAATATCCAGAACATGTCCTCTTTTATATGGAAATATTTTTTCCTCATTCTTGGAAGAACAGCAAGCGCAATAACTCTTCATTATCCACCGAAATGCTTGGCCATTTAAAACATCTCCAGGATACAATGCAGTTTCTAGGGGCCATCTTTTACAGTGAATTCTGTAATCATTCAGTCTTCAGGACTCACTGTACCATAGGATGAAATGGAGATGAGGGATCTTTTATTTACACCAAAATGGAGAATCTGAACATCAGCCATATGCATCTCTGTCTCTTGTGACTCTAATCAGAAGAGCTGTTTCCCTTTAAAAATCCAGACAAATTAACCCTCACCACTGTTTAGATTTACATCATGTACTGGTATTTTTCAGCATTTCCCCCAAATGCCTAAGATCTAAGCAATGGGAATGTCACAAGAGAAAAGAAGAAATTCTTGTCTTTATAAGTCTCTTCTGCCTTTACTTTCAATGCTCTTGGTAAAGTAGGTTACACTCTAGGTCAAGAATGGTACAGCAACGAGCTTTTGGTTTTTGCCAGGGACTGATGTTTTGTTGTTTTTTTTTTTCTTTCAACTGAATCATTATTCCTTCCATCTGGGAATGAGAGCCGATGAAAATCTGAAAGCTGCCCATATTAAGCGGTACTAACACATTTTTGAAATACCACAAAGAGACAGACCTTTTTCAGAATTCTGTCACCAAATTTGTTGCCATGGAGCACACACAATAAGGAACAAAGGGCTTCATATATATGTATGTTTGTATATATGTATGTACATGTGTATATATGTGTATATATCTATATCTATCATCTATCTGTCATCTTATATCTGCCCTTCAATGCCATCCAGGGCATTTTTGCTTTCCTTGGTATTCAAAGTACTGTCATATGAATAGAGATTAAATGTGTCCTCCTTGCCCACAAAGCTCCTATCCCTGAAGAGGGAACATGGTGAAAGTTACATCTGACTTGAAATCAGGAAGACCCGGGTTCAAAACTTGCTCAGATTCTTCTCAGATATGGAACTCTTGCTTAACCTCTCTGTATCTCAGTCTCTTCATTTGGAAATGGGGAAGTTGCCCTCAATTGCCTCCAAAGTCCCTTTCTAGCCCCAAAACTATGATCTTGTGGTCATGTGGTAAGAAGGGGCAGCTAGGTGGTAAAGTGGATAGAGCACTGGCCCTAAAGTTGGGAGGACTTGAGTTCAAATCTCAACTCAGACACTTACTATCTGTGTGAACCAAGGTAAGTCACTTCATCCCAATCACCTTAAAAATATGGGGTCATCTCCAGTCATCATGATATATATTATGTCACTACACCCAGATGGCTGTGGAGGAGAGTGAGGTTGGTGACCTTGCACAGTCCTCCCTCACTTCAATCCAATTCAGTGGAAGTCAGGACATCACCCTGATGTCATGGTTCTCTTCAAGATGGAAGGACAAACAACAATGCTCAAAACTCAGAGGTCTAGAAGGAAGCTGCAAAGGGGTGAATATAAAAGCTTCCTCATATTTTGAACTGTCCCAAATTGGAAGGTCCTGACTCAGTATGAAGTGTTCCCTCATCCAAATCCCACTGGAAGTCTTTAAACCAAAGCTAAATGGCCACTGGCCCTCTGCAGGTAGGGGCTTCTGTGATCTTCCTGCCAGAGAAGTGAGGCCTGGCCACTCCCTAGTTAGGTATGTAAGGTCCAGGCAACCCAACTGTGCCCTCCGTGCCAAGATGTCCTCATCGGGGATCTGATAGAAATATTCCTTTCTGGTTAATTTTGCAGGGTAGAGCAAAGCAGAGTAGAGTGGGATGGATCATGCAAGTTATGAGAGGGAGGAAGGGAGTAGGCTCCCTCGTTCTCCCTCACATACTTAGCTTTAGTGACTTAGCATCCCCAGTGCAGAGGATGGCACCCTGCCCATATAAGTGCTTAGTGAATGGCTGTTGAATTGATTGCACATCTAAGAACTGTTGCCACCACCCCACCTGGCCTATTGTCTCTTGATTTCTTCCCACACAGGTTAATGTCCCAAGTTTCTGATCATCTAGGTAGGTGTCATGGCACAGCAGAGCAGGCTGTGAGCTAATGACCTCCTTTGCATCATGTATGAATGGTCTGGAATGGCAACTCCCACTTGAGACTCTCCTTGACTGCCCCAGTTGTTAATCCTCTTCACCCAAATCCAAGGTGTTCCATGGCTTTCATCCATAGCTTTCATTGTGCTATTTGTGGATAGGTTGTTCAATATGTCTCTTCTGTTTCCACCCTGGGAGCTATCAGGGCAGGATTGTTCTTTTTGTCTTTGATATCATCCCTCAAAAAGTGCTTAACACAAAATAGACTCAAGTAAATAGTGGTTGAATCAAGATAGATTCAGCCTGGTCCCTTTATATCAAACATTATCTCACTGCTATAGTCCACCTCTCACATGCGCACCTTTGCATGGGCTTTGCCTCTCATTCTGGGAAAGCCATTTTCCTTATCACTGATTCTTAGAGCCTCAAGTTCTCTGCCACAAACTCTCCCTATTCCAAATCACTTGCCCTGATTTCTTAGTTTTTAATGTTTTCTGCTTCATCCACTATAAAATGAAATAAAATCTTTTGTAATTATTGTGTGTGTATGTATGTATGTAACGACATTTTCTTTTTATATATTATATTCTCCAGTAGACTAGAAGTTTGTTGAGGGCAGGAATGTTCAGACCTTTCTCTTTCAGTGCCTAACCTGGCATATAGTAGGTGTCTAATAAGGGGCTGTTGAATTAAACTAGGATAATCTACAAAATTATTAGATTTTGCCATAAAATCCTAAACCTAAAAAACAGCTATTCCATGTATTCCAACCCCTTCAGTTCCTAGTTAAAGTTCGGCATAGAAAAGGTCAAGGAGTTGTCCAAGGTCACAGAACTAGTAAGTGGAGAAGAGATCGAAGTCATGCCCTCTCACTCCAGAATTAGTGCTCTTTCCCCAATGTCACACTGTCTATTTTTTGCCTAAGCTGACCCCTAAAAACTATATCTCACCTCGTTGAAGGCTTGGTGCATTGTTGTTAATTTCTCTGGTAAAATTTTGTTTTTCTCCTGACAACTCTCTGATGTGGCCTGACTCAGCTGTTCTCTTCGTCCAGTTTTACATTCCCAAAGGGTAAAATTGTCCAGGACATCTGTTCAGGATGTGTCATAAACCACTTCCTGAGTCTGAGATGATTATTCTGGTACTTGCCATCTCCTACCAATTCAAAAAAAAAATCCTAATACCCACCTCATTCAATGACACATACACCTCCAATATTCCACATACTTCACAAAGTCTTTACTCACCAAGTGGAAATGAGAACCAGATGTTCCCCAAAGCCTCTTCAGGAATAATGGAATGGCCCATTCACATTCTATGACCACAGCCTCCTATCTTTTGTCCTCTTCTACTCCTTTGGAATCCTCTCTTCCTCTTCATTATGCCTTTCTATGGACACCTTCACCCTGCTCTCTCATTCTTCCTTTTCTTCCCTCTTCCAGGATCTCTTTGATTTCTACTACTCCTTTTCTTAGGCTCTTGTCAACTCACTTGCATCCCTAAAAACAAAATCTTCCAAAATTTTCTCATTTTGCCCATGTCCCACAGCCCTAACTCTGTCCCCCACACTCAGAGCTTATGACCTCATGTCTTACTAAGAATGATACAATCTCTTCCCATTCCTAGATCCCTTCTTCTTTCTCGAGGAATCCAGGGTCTGTCTCATAATTTTCCTCTCAAGACCAACTACTTCTCTTATAATTGGGGATGTCACTATTAACCTGATTTCTCCTTAAACATTCTGTCTCTTCAGTTTATCAATATCACCAACTTCTATGACATATATTATGTCTACCTTAGTCACCCATGGGGGTCTTAAAACTCATGATTGTCTCAAATTGTACTACTTCAGATACCTTAAATTTGGAAATCCTTCCATATGCCTTGCCTTCCACTACCCTAATCTCCTTTTATCTGTCTCTCCTTCAATCTTACTCCTAACTATAGTTTTGTCTTAACCATGACCAGCCCTGCTTTGGCTTCACAGAATCCCAGATGAAAAAAAAATGCCCTCAGGACCATCTAATACAACCTTCACCTAACAGTAGTCTCTACTTTAAACTACCTAAATAGTTACCAGCTCCAGCTTGAAGACTTACAAAGAGGCTGAACCTATCACCTCATTCTACTCCCTTTGCATTATTGACCCTATAATTATTCAATTGAATTGTCCTCTCCTCTGACCACAATGTTCTTGTGGCCTTTCACTATGATTGCCAAAATTCAAGTTCTCTGCCTGAATCATACCTACCATCTGATTATTATTAATGTTTTTGGGTGTTTTTTTTTTCAGGGCAATGGAGGTTAAGTCACTTGCCCAGGGTCACACAGCTGGTAAGTGTCAAGTGTCTGAGGCTGGATTTGAACTCAGATACTCCTGAATCCAGGACTGGTGCTTTATCCACTGTACCACCTAGCCTGCCCGATTGTTATTAATCTTAATTGGACTCTCACTACTTCAAGATACTCCTTTGATTCTTCCCTGGTTAATTTGTATTGTGTTGCTTAAGGAAGCTGTCCCAAAGTTTTCCTCTCTCTAAAAGGGACCAAAACCAGGCCTCTCTCAGTAGAGGACTGGCTTTTACTTTACTGAGAAAATGAAGGTCATATTTGAATTACCTATCTCTGCTACTTTATATGTCAAACTCATTCTACTGTACCATCCTATCCTTTATTCCAGTTACTCTGGGAACTACTTCATCTTTATTCCTTCTCTTTGTGCTAAACCCTCTGTATACATGACTAAACTTACAGCTGTCCCTATCACCTCCAGATACTTATTCCTCTCATTATGCATATCCCCCTTGCCATGTTTCCCCTGTTCCCATTCATCTTTGTCTACCTCCCTCCATCTCATCTTCAATTTTCTTCCCTATCTACTAGATTCCTGCCTACATCCTATTTTTTTTTCCTTAAGTCTTCCTGATCTTCAATATCTCCAAACTTGAATCTGGCCATCCTCTCAAGCTTACATACCAGTTCTCCTTCCTTTGTTGGCAAACTCCTAGATAGAGCTGTCTTCATCTACTTCACTTTCTGACCCCCAATTCACTTCTCATTCTCCTTTGCTAGATCACCATCCATTACTCACCCCTTAAGCATCAACACATCCCAAGGCTCTATTGTGGATTCCCTTATCTTGTCTCTTGGAACTCTTGGCCTAAAACATTTCACTTCAAGTGTGTTCTCTGTGGAAATAGCTCCCAAATCTCTATATTTAACTGAAATATTTTCCTAGAACTTTAATCCTTCATTGAAAGGTCTTTTTTTTATTTCTCTACCTATGTGTACCAGAGGCATCTTAAACACAACATCTAGGAAACATTTTTTTGTTCTTCTTGTCCCTTTGGGGCATCTCTGCTCTGCCCCCAACTTTTTATTTCTGTGAAAGCACCATCAGTTTCTGTCACTAAAATTCATAAGTATCAGACATCTTTGAGTCTCATTTCTCTCTCAATGATCTCATATCCAATAAGTTGAAAACCCTACATCTCTCTCATCTGTTCTCTCCTCTGCATTCATTCAGCCATCACCCTAATTCAAGTGTTCATCACCTCTCACCTGAACTATTATAATAGTTTCCTGACTTTTGTCCAACCTTCCAGTCTTTCCATTCTCTTAACCATGTTCCTCACAATGACTAAAATGATTTTCTGAACTCAAAGGTCTCATTGATCATATCGCTATGCCATTCAAAATTCTTCAGTGGCTCCCTATTACCACTGGGATAAACAAAACATCACCATCCCCTACACACACACACACACACACACACACACACACACACACACACACACACACACACACACATCATTCTTAGAATAACATTAAAAGTGTGTGACTCCAACCAGTCTTTTCATTTTAATTTTAATTATTCCTCCATAGGCAGCTTTCAAGAGAAGAAATCCAAAGTGTCAACAAGCATATAAAAATGATCCAAATACCAAAACATTGGAGAAAGAGAAGTTAAAAAGTATAAGATGCCACCTCACTTCAATCAAATTGACAAAACAGATAAAGGAGAAAAAGACAATTCTTGAAGGGACTGCAAGAAAGAAGACACATTAATTTGCTGTTGGTGAAGTTGTGAAGCCACTCTGGATAACAATTTGTAACTATGCCCCCAAGGTCACTGAAATGTCTATACCTTCTTTTAGGCCTATTCCCCAAAGAGATTCCCCCTTCCTACAAAATGTGTGTGTGTGTGTGTGTGTGTGTGCGCACACACGTGCATGCGCGTGTACAGATACTTATGGTAGCAATTTTTGTTGAGCTAATAATTTAGGTACTAGGAATATACCTGGAGCAGTAGCTATCTATTCAAAAATTATCTCATCAATATTAATGTATTACAATACTTAGCAATACTAACAACTACCCTACCTCCCTATTCCCTCCCCCTCTCCCCCAAAATAAACCCAACAATGTGGAAGTCACCACAATGTCCAACAGTGGAGTATTGTTATATGAATGGAAGCAAGTTAATATGATGGAATACTGTAATGGAATTAATACTGACAGACAGGGGAATATAAACAAATCTGCAAAGACCTACATATAATGATGCAAAATGAAACAAGAGAGAACCGAAGGAAAAGATTAGACAGTAATTATAAATACATAAGATTTAAAAAACAGACTTAGAGGAAATGAATGAAAAAATAGGCTACATTGCACTTGGGAATTAATTTAAATGAAAATAGCAACTAAATGAGTGTAATCAAATATGCTTCTATTCAACATGAAGCTTATAATAATTCATCATGTAAAATAATTTGATATTAGTGAAAATGAAACCAGTTTTAAATATTAAAGTTTTGGACAACAAGCTAAAGATCTTCATGGGACAATATTTCATTTCTGCTGCCAGTGAAAGGTATCAGAAATGTTTTAAGAATTTTCTGGTTCCTTGCTAGTCACTGCAAAATAAGCCAACACAGGCTACACAGACAGTTGGGTTGTAACTGATTTATCCACTCAAGAGCATCTGTGTCTCATAGTTCCACACAGTTCCACAGATGACAATTATATGTATATTTGTGTGTATATATATATACATGTTCATACATAAGCATATAAATCTATCTATCTATCTATCTATCTATCTATCTATCTATCTATCTATCTATCTATCTATCTATCTATCTATCTGTCTATCTGTCTATTTGTTTCTCCTCCAGTTCTACATGACCCAGACTTTATTGAATATTAGGTACAGACTTAGGCAGGAAAGTTACTTATTTAAAAAAGAAAGAGGGTGCTTAAACTGTTACAAAGATCTTTAGCATACCAGACCAAAGAAAATAATATCCTGTTTAAAAGACACGTAGTTAATCGCCATTTGTTAAGCTCCTTCTGGGGCAGCTGGGCCTGCAGTAAGGAAGATCTGAGCCCACCTCAGATACCTATTAGCTATGTGACTGTAATGATTGTAATGACATCACCTGCTGTAGACTTACCGTAGGGCAGCTCCACCATGAGGAGAAGGTACCTGTACATGGGGCTTTTCTTTGGCATCAGGAAGTGACATTTGCTGGTGGGAGGAAGAGGGAGCAAGGCTGGCCCTCTCCCTCTCTTTTGTCAGGACTCTGGTGGAGAGTGGAGCTAAAAATGCGCTCTCCCTTTGATAGATAGATGAATCTAGGACTTTCTCTTTCTCTTCACCAAATTCTTATTCTCCTTAATAAATGCTCAAAAGTCTAACTCTTGCTAATGCTTATAATTTATTGGTGACCACTCAGATATTTTAGACAGACTAACTAGAATTTTAGTGCCTTACATGACCCTGGGCAAGTTGCTTAACCCCTATTTGTCTCACTTCCTCATCTGTAAAATGGGGACACACTGGAGAAGAAAATGGTAAACCATTCCATTATATATGCCAAGAAAACCCTAGTTCATGAGGTCACTAAGAATCAGAATTTACTGAAGAACTGAATAAAAACAATGTCCTACTACTTGCCTTATTAGATAGGATAAGGGCGGGGGTTGGTGTGATGATTTTCTGGACTTATTCAAAGTTCTTTATGGGTGTTTTTTTTTTTTAATATGAAAAGTGATTGGAGAAAGCAGGACCTTCAGTACTTGCAAAGGCAAAGAAATATAATAACAGCAAATATAGGATAAAATGGAGTTAGTTATATGCTTTAAAATATCCACTTTCAATGGAAGAAAAGACATTTGGAAAGTAAAGAACTAGCTTTCAAAAATGGAGTCTCAGAATGGGATTTGGATTTCAGAACTGTAGCTTAACATATGGAAATGTCATGTTATACTGTCCAAAGAAAAGGAGGCACATAATACATGTCAGTAAGAATTGATTTGTCTGGAGTATTAAAAATCTAATCTAAACAATATACCAGCTTTATATGTGACAGCCAAGTAGCATAGGGCATAGAGTGCTGGGCTTGGAGTCAGGAAGACCTGAACTCAAATCCAGCTTCAGACACGTCATAGTTGTGTGACTCTGGGCAAGTCATTTACCTTCTCTGAGATTCAGTTTCCTCAGCTGTAAAAGAGAGATAATAAGACCTACTTCAAAGCGATATTGTGTGTGTGTTTAGGGTGGGGGGTGAGAGACAGAGACAGAGAGAGAGACAGACAAAGAGAGACAGAGACAGAGAGAGAGACAGACAGAGACAGAGAGACAGAGACAGAGAGAGAGAGCAATGTAGGTTGTTCAGTGGTTAAAGTACTGGCCCTGAGTCAAGAGGACCTGAGTTCAAATCTCAACTCAGTCACTTACTAGCTTTGTGACCCTGGGTAAGTCACTTAATCCTAATTGCCTTAAACATCTAGGGAGGGAGGTTGGTGACCTTACACAACACCCCCACACACTTAAAATTCAATTCAATTCAAGTCATGACATCACCCCATCTCATGTTCCTCTTTGAGAACAAAGATAATCTCCAAAAAAGGGACCAACAATGAGACCATTGTCTCAGATGTGCATACAAAGTGTGGCTAATAAGCAAGACTCTAAAAGAATCTTTCCTTTGGGAGGTGAATTGACTTCATATTTTGCCCTTTCCTAGCAATGTCTGCTATCTAAGGGCCAGCCTACCTAAGCAAGGAGGAGATGATCATCAATTGGGTGGCCACTTGATGATCAGTTCTTGGGCCATAACCACTTACAAAACAAAGGAAAATATAATATGCCCCTTGAGCTTGTGTAGCCTCTTTATCTTCTTCAGGGACAGGAGAAGAAGGTTGGGGGGGGGGATGACAGAGAATTCTAAGAATCAATAATTTTTAGATCAACTGTAAATCTGATCTTGGGCTCTGGATACTTTACATGTGAGAGCCTTCTGAAATGACCAGTGAGTGAATATATGAAAAGAACTAAATTCTATCAGTCTTAAAATTCTTATAATAAATGATCAATTAATAAACATTTATTAAGTGCCTACCATGTGTGAGGTGCTTTGCTAAGCACTGGAGTCACAAAAAGAGACAAAATACAGCCCCTGCCCTCAACGAGCTCACAATCTAATAAACTAAAAGCAAAGAAAAAATGTTTCTACATGAGAAGATGGTTTATAAATTCTTCTTAGACAAACTAAGGAATTGATGGATTTTTTAAAAATCAAGTAATTAAAGGAAATAGAAACTCACATTTTATGGGACACTGGGTCATTGTTTTTAATTGCAGTGATCATGCTCAGTATTTGCATGCTCCAGGTGGGGATGGCAATAACATAAAATCAATGATATAGACTTGGAAAAGAACAAACAGGTCAAACCATCTCAGTTTAGAATTATAGAAGCTGAGCCATATAGTATTTAAGTGACTTGTCCATAGTCTCACAGATACTGAGAAGTGGAGCTTAGAATGGAAGCCAACCAACACACTAAAGCTGATGTGTTTTGAGCCAGACAGCTCCTAAGCCAAATTCCAATGCTGATATTCTATCATGTCTCTTTTTTTTAATATTTAATTTTGAGATTCAGTATATAGCAGTGACTAGAGTGTTATTTTGAAGTTCAGAACACCTAGGCTAGAGTTCCTCCTCTGACTCTTATTAACATGAATGAGTCATTTACATTTTCTTAGCCTCCAGGTCAAAGAGAAAATATGTCAAGTATCAAGAAAAAAAATCATGTGAAAACCATGGCAGGGAAAGCTTGGGGGCACAGTGGATAGAGCACTGGCTCTGGGGTGAGGAGGATCTGAGTCCAAATCTGGCCTCTGAAACTTACTAGCTGTGTGACCCTAGGCAAGTCACTTAACCCCAGTTGCCTCCAAAAACAAAAATAAAACAAACAACCATGGAGATAAAATCAGAATCACACAAAATTTAGAAGCTACCACATAGAAGGAACAGAGGTTTTAGAATATTACTATGGACACGATCACTCCAAAAAACATCCGAATAAGGTCATAGGAAAATGCCCGGAGCAGCAAAACTCACAGAAGAATATGCTGAAATCATCTTCTAACCAAGAATGGCTTGGAAGGTCAGAAGGAGGGAGGTGCTGTGCTGATACAGGAGTCGGGCCCAACCCCACAGTCACCCTGATACAGATCCAGTCTCAGGAAGTCCTCACCAGAGAAGGAGACCCCCAGAGCCTCTGAATCAGCTGAAGCACCAGTGTCATCTGGAACTAAGCTCACAGTCTGGTGATAGGGCTGAGCCCTGGGCAGGGGAGAGACTACAGGGGTCTATGCTTGTGCTAAGGCAGAACTTGGATTTTACACCCCTCCTGAGAAGCAGGTGGTAGGCTCCAGTAGAAGTGGCCCAGGTGGGGGAGGGGCACAGGCTCATCAGAGCTAACAACCACAACACACAAAGCTGGTTGATTGGCAAGTTGGTCTAGGGTCATCTAGGACCAGGAAACAGGCCGGGTGAGGGAAGAAGCTGATTCTCCTTAAATCATACCACCTGGGATTTCTTAAGCTTGGGCTACTGCAGTCTGGAAACAGTGCCCCACTTTAAGGAGCTAAAAGTCTAGTAAAAGAAAGGCAAGATGAGCCAACAGAGAAAGGTGAGGACCATAGAAAGTTTCTTCAGTAACAAGGAAGACACCCTCAGAGGAAGATGTCAACATCAGGGCCCCTATATCTAAGGCTTCCAAGAAAAATACAAATTGGTCTCAGGCCATAGAGGACCTCAAAAAGGACTTTGAAGATAAAATTAGAGAGGTAGAGGAAAAAATGGAAAGAGAAATGAGGGTGATGCAGGAAAGACATGAGAAAAAAGTCAACAGCTTGAAAAGTCAAATGGAAAAGGAGGTACAAAATCTCTCTGATGAAAATAATTGCCTAAGAATGAGGATTGAACAAATGGAATCCAGTGACTTTATGAGAAACCAAGACACAATAAAGCAAATCCAAATGAATAAAAAAAATAGAGGGAAATGTGAAATATCTTCTGGGAAAAACTGCCGACATGGAAAATAGGTCCAGGAGAGATAATGTGAAAGTTATTGGTCTACCTGAAAACCATGATGAAGGAAGGAGCTTAGACACCATCTTCCAAGATATTCTCAGGGAAAATTGCCCTGAAATTCTAGAAGAAGAAGCTAAAATAAAAATTGAAAGAATTCACCGATCACCTCCAGAAAGAGATCCCAAAAGGAAAACTCCTAGGAATATTATAGCCAAATTCCAGAGCTCTCAGGTCAAGGAGAAAATATTCCAAGCTTCCAAAAAGAAAGAATTCAAGTACTGTGTAGTCCCAGTCAGGAGAGCACAAGATCTAGCAGCTTCTACATTAAAGGACAGGAGGGCATGGAATATGATATTCCAAAGGGCAAAGGAAATGGTATTACAACCAAAGAATCACCTACCCAGCAAAACTCATCATTATCTTTCAGTGGAAAAAATGGGACTTTAATGAAAAAGAAGACTTTCAGATATTTGTGATGAAAAGACAAATTTGACTTTCAAATACAAGACCCTAGAGAACCATAAAAAAAAAAAATGGAGCTGAGGGACATACCTGGGGTCGTACAGTGGGCGACTGTCTTGTGTCTGAGGCCAGGTTTTGGCTGGGATCCCCCTGGGTCCAGGGGTGATGATTTGTCCACTGTGTCACTTAGCTAGATGATAACATCTTTAGGGTTAAATTGAGGGGTGAAGGGAATTCATTGGGGGAGGAGGAAGGGCAGAAGCAAAATCCTACATGAAAGTAACAGGAAAAGACTTATGGAGTGGGGGAAGAGATGGGGAGGAGTAGGGTAGTAAATGAATTTTACACTCATCAGAAAAGGCTCAAAGATCTTAAACTCATCAGAGCTGCCTCAAGGAAGGACTAACAGACACACCCAACTGGGTGGAGTAATCTATTTAATCTGGGCTGTAAATGAGCCTAACACTCATCAAAATTGACTCAAAGACCTCAATCTCATTAGAAGTGGCTCAAGGAGGGAATAATGTACACACTCAATTGGGTGGAGTAATCTCTATAACCCTGAAGGAAAATAGGAGGGGAAAGGGATAAAGAGAGAGGGGCAAAAAAGGAAGGGCAGAGTGGAGGAAGGGATAGACAGAAGCAAATCCCTTTTGAAGAGTGATAGGATGAAAGAAGATGGATAATAGAATAAATATCATGGGGAAGGGAATAGGATGGAAGGGAAACAGTTAATAATAGTAATCATGAAAAAGAGAAAAGGGGGAACTGTAACGATTGGAATGACGCCACCTGCTGGAGACTTACTGTAGAAGAGTTCTGCCCATGAAGTGAAGGTTTTTGAGGGCAAGACCAGGAGTCTTTTCTTTGGCGTCAGGAAGTGATGCGGGCTAGTGGGAGGAAGAAGGAAGAGACTGGCGCTCGGTCTCACGCTCTTTCCTGAGGACTCTGGTGGAGAGCGGAGCTAGAAATGTGCTCTTCCTTTAATAGATAGGAATCTAGGCCTTTCTCTCTCTTTACCAAATTCTTATTCTCCTTAATAAATGCTTAAAAGTCTAACTCTTGCTAAAGTTTATAATTTATTGGCGACCACTCATTAGATATTTTAGACAGTTTAGCTAGACTTTTAGCCCTTAACAAAACATTGTACAAAAGATATTTATAGCAACTCTTGGTGGAGGCTAAGAATTGAGAATCAAGGGAATGTCCATCAATTGAGGAATGATGGAAAAAGCTGTGTTATATGATTGTAGTGGAATGAACTTGTGCTACAGGAAATGACAAACAGGATGATCCCCCAAAATCCTTGAAAGACTAATGAACATCGATGTATAGTGAAGTGAGCAGAGCTGAGAGTACATTGTGCATAGTGACAGCAGTATTGTTCAATGAGTAATTGTGAATGACTTAACTACTCTCAGCAGTGCAATGATCCAAGACAATCCCAAGGAACTAATGAGGGAGCTTACTATGCACCCCTATAGAAAGAAGTGATAAAAAGAACACTTGTGGATTGTACATATATAACCTGATTGTGATCTTGTGGAGGGGGGAGGAAAGGGAGGGAAAAAAATTTACAACTCTAAATCTTATGAAAATGAATGTTGAAAACTACCCTTCCATATAAATGGAAAATAAAATAAATGTTTGTTGATAGAATATGACTATGGAAGGCAAAAGGCTCACAAGTAAGAATGCCCTACCCAACAAAAACAAGTATTATCATTCAAAAGGGAAAAAAAGTATTCAATGAACTAGAGGTCTTTCAAGCATTTCTGATGAAAAGACCAGAGCTGAATAGAAAGTTTGCCTTTCAAATACAAGACCCAAAAGAAGCATAAAAAAGTAAACAGGAAAGAGAAAGTAGAAGGGACTGAATAAGCCTAAAATATTTACCTTTCTTGATGGGAAGATAATCCATGTAACTTCTAAGAACTTTGTCATTTTAAGGCAGTTAGAAGGATTCTACATAGGAAAACAATGTGGAGTTTATCAATTATATTTGGTTGATGAACAGAATCATTGAATAGGAAAGAAAGAAAGGTACTTTGGGAGGAAGGGTGAAGGGAGAGGAAGAGTAGGTAAAATTATCTCACATAAAAGAAGCATGTGGGGGGCAGCTAGATGGCACAGTGGAGTCAGAAGTACTTGAGTTCAAATCTGGCCTCAGACACTTAACACTTACTAGCTGTGTGACCTTGGGCAAGTAACTTAACCCCAATTGCCTCACTAAAAAGAAAAAAAAGCATGTGGTGGCCAATGCTTGAACCTCATTCAGATTTCAAAGGGGAAATTTTACATATTTATGTATATACACATATATATGTACATGTGGATATATATATTTATATGTATTATAAGTGTATCTATGTATACAAATGCAGATACTTATACACACATGTATGGGCATGTACAAATATGTACATACGTGTGCATGTGTATAGATACACATGCACTGTGTGTGCACAAATGTGTATGTATATAGGTATACATGAGTACATGTATATGTGTGTATACATAAGTATGATAGATTTCTATTAACAATTTTGTGTGTTTGTGTATGTATAAATTTATACATATACAAACCCTCAAAATTGTTAATAGAAATCCATCTTATTCAATAAGTACATAGGAGAACAAAGAGGTAAGAGAAAATAGGGGTGATGAAAAGGAAGACAGATAAAATAAGGCAGTGTTCTGAAGCAAAATAGACTTTAGAAGTGGGATTGGATAGAAAGAGAAAGAGAAGGAAAATAAGAAAATAAGATAAAAGGAAATGCACAATTAAAAATCATAACTGTGAATGTGAATGGGATCAACTCACTTATAAAAGAGAAGTGGGTAACAAAATGGGTTAGAAGCCAGAATCCGACAATATGTTGTTTACAAGAAAATTATTTGAAACAGAGAGAGACTAACAGTTAAAATAAGGAGTTGGAGCAGAATGTTTTATGCTTTTGCTAATGTTAAAAAATGCAGGAGTGGGGGCCATTAGGTAGCACAGTGGATAAAGAACTGGCCCTGGATTGAGGAGGACCTGAGTTCAAATCCAGCCCCAAACACTTGACACTTACTAGCTGTAAGTGTCAAGCTGTACTTGACACTTAACTCTCATTGCCCCCCCACACACACACACACAAAAGCAGGAATATGAATCATGATCTCAGACCAAACAAAAGCAAAAATAAACATAATGAAGAGGGATAAGCAGGGAAACTACATCTTGCTAAAAGGCACTATAGACAATTAAATAACATCATCTATCTATCTATCTATCTATCTATCTATCTATCTATCTATCTATCTATCTATTCACACATATATACATATACGTATGTGTGTGTGTGTGTGTGTGTGTGTGTGTGTGTACTAAACATCATAACATCCAAATTCTTAACAAAAACATTGAATGAATTTTAGGAGAAAATAGTAAAACTATACTAGTGGGGACCTCAACTTTCCCCTTTCAGAACCAGATAAATCTAAACATAAAATAAATAAGAAAAATGTTAGATGAATGGAATCCTAGAAAAACTATTGATAGACATCTAAAGAAAACTGAATGGGAATGGAAAGAAGGATAATGTTTTCTCGGTTGTACATGACACCTTCACAATAATTGGCCATGATTTAGGGCATAAATACCTCACAACTAAATGCAGAAAAGAAAAAAAATAATTAAATACACCCCTTTCAAATTATAATGCAAGTAAAATTGCATTTTATAGAGAACTTTTGAAGCATAGATAAAAAATTAATTGGAAACTAATTTCATCCTAAAGAATGAATGGTGGGCAGCTAGGTGGCGCAGTGGATAAAGCACCAGCCCTGGATTCAGGAGTACCTGAGTTCAAATCTGGCCTCAGACACTTAACACTTACTAGCTGTGTGACCCTGGGCAAGTCACTTAACCCCAGTTGCCTTACCGAAAAAAACAAACAAACAAACAAAAAAAAGAATGAATGGATCAAAGTTAAATCATAGAAATAACCAATAATTTCATTAAAGAAAATGACAATAATGAGACAACATTCCAAAATTTGTGAGATGCAACCAAATTAGTACTTAGGGGGAAATATCTATCTCTACATGCATATATTAACAAAAGAGGGGTTAGATTAGTAAAATAAGCATGTGACTAAAAATAAAACTAGAAAAAGAACAAATTAAAAATCTGAAATTAAATACCAAAACAGAAATCCTGAAAATCAAAAGAGAGATTAATAAAATTGTAAGTGAAAAAAAAACAACTAATAAATAAAACTAGAAGCCGGTTTCATGGAGAGAGGGGATGTTACTAGCTGTTTGACCCTGGGCAATATTTATATATTAGTCACATTGTAAAAGGAAACACAGAAAAAAAACAACACTTGAAAAGTAAAATGAAAAATAGTATGCTTCAAGCTGTATTCAGACTCCATCAGTACTTTCTCTGGAGGTGGATACCATTTTTCATCATGAGTCTTTTGGAATTGTCTTTGATCATTGTATTGCCAAGAAGAGCTAAGTAATTCACAGCTGATCATCTTACAATATTGCTATAACTTTTTACACTGTTCTCCTGTTTCTTCTCAAATCACTTTGCATCAGTTCATGTAAGTGTTCTCAGGTTTTTCTAAAATTATCCTGCTCTAATTTTTACATGTAATTGGGAAATACTGAATAAAATAAATACAAACACATATTAAATAAAAACTAAAAATTAAAGAACTCCACTCAATGATTTCTGACAACTATCATTTCTGGATCTTTATCTCAAAACTGCAATTCCTATTGCCTAATGAGTACTTTATTTTATATATATATATATATTTTATTCCTCGAAAATTCAAAATTTCCAGAAACAATAAGAATTAACAGAAACCTTAAGATTCCAACACAAGTCAAGATGGCCCTTTCCATCCCATCTTATTCTATCCAATTGCATTTAAATAACAAAATTATTTTTGCCCAAATGGGGATAAAAGTCATTTCCTCTACAGATAAATTGTCAAAGAATATGAGAAGGCAGTTCTCAAGGAAATATATTCAAACTACCAACACTTAAATAAATGTGCCAAATCACTAATCATCAGCAAAATGTACCTCACACTCATTAGGTTAGCAAAAACAACAAAAAGCAGAGTATGACAACTATTAGAAGAGCTCTGGGAGCTTTGCCATTGTCTTTTCCTTTTTTTTTTTCTCCCTTTTTCTTGGTAAAATTAGTCATATGGAAATGCAGCAACTATTAAATGAATGAGCAAATACTAGTCATGCCTTTAATTGAAATAGCTTTCCTTATCTATGTACCCTGTTGTCACCTTTTGTGGGCAGGATGTTTTTGCACTTTTTTCTCCTGGAATCTCCAACAAATAGCACAGGGCTTTTCATTCATAAATCACTTAATGAATTTGCTTGTTGAATTGTGCCTAATGGAAAGGATTGACCATATATTTCCATTGTCATACATTCCCCTAACATACTTCATATGTGAACTGGTGCATAATAAAATCTTATCAATGGATTTATGAGGACTAATTCAAGAGGTTTCCTTCTTGGAGCCCAGTGGAAAGCAAAGCAGATTTGGAGGTGGGAGACCTGGGGACAGATTCAAGCTTTGCCAAACTATTCTTAGGAAGTTCTTTGGGCCTTCATTTCCTCATCTACAACATGAGGCTTTGGACTACAAGCTTTCCATGGCCCTTTTAGCTCTATATCCAATGAATCTGTGAGAGGACAATAATAGAATTATTCTGAAAAAAAAGACGGCAAGATGAACTCAAGAACAACAAATTGAACCACTTGGTTGGAAACCTAGTTTGTGATAAATCAGTCTGAACAGCTGATTAGCAACCAGAAACTTGGGAATGAGAAAGCCACATGTTTGAGGTTTCCCCTTCACCACTGTTCTCATGTTTAACAGTATGAAAACTTGAAATAATGGCATGTTCTTCTAATTACAAATGTTCTTTGTAATAACTTTTAAGAATCTATTGCCTTCCCTTTCCCTTGAAATGAAAGGGTGTGTGGATGTTTCTTTTAAGATGCAAGAACAATTGTGAAGAGGACAATAACAAAATCCAGATTTTTGTGTTCAGCTGTTTTTTTGACTTTCAAAGGGAAATGCTGTTTCATTTTGGAACTGTTATAAGTTTGGGGGGAGTTGTACTGCTTTTAGGTCTTGAGAGACATTTATATTTTTTATTTTTTATTGATTAAAAGAAGTAGTAATAAACAATACATGCACACTTAGAATCAAAGAGAACTTTGAGAGGATAACCCAATTTCTTAAAACAATTTTAATGAATTCCTGCACCAAGACAGATGATATGAGATGCAAAAGATTTTTAGATTATTCTGAGATCTTCATTTTTCATAATGGATAATTATTTTTGTTCTTAGAAGACCAAATCGTGCCAGCATTTCTGAGATCATTTCCATGTTTTCCCTGGGTTTCTCTGAATTGTGGTCACATGACCTGCACTTTATTGTGTTCTTTTAATATAGTGAAATGTCTTGATGTTTTTACCATTTAAAGGATAGATTGAGGATGCCAGAGCAAGTGATCTCATCAATGTCAATATTCTATCCAATGATGCCATTGGGAACCCATCTATATCTGCCTATCCCATATTATTCCCTCTACAACTTCTCCACAAGTGGTTCACTCAAGATACATGGGGCTTTCCTTGAGTTCTCCTGATGTTAACAATGGAGCATTGGGACTATTCCTTGCTTATCTATCTCCCTTGTTATGTCACAAGTCCATCTTCTTCTGTGTTAAGCCATTCTTCCTAATTTTTACTTCTTTGATATTACAAATGGGTGGGGCAGCTATCAATATTCTGAATATCCATCTGTCCTTTCCCTCTGTTTTCATTGTCTTTAGGGTACAAACTAGTAGCAGGATCTCCAGGTCAAAGGTATACATAATTGAATGATTTTGTGAGTATAGTCACAAATTGCTTTCCAGAATGAATGAACCAATTCATAGCTCAAACAAACAAAACTTTAGAGTATCTTTGTTCACAGAACCCTTTCAAAAGTTGTCATTTTCCATTTTTGTTTTCATTGCCCAGCTAATGATTATGAGTTGTACTTTTCTGATAATTAATGATTTGGGGCACATAGTCATTCAGTTGTTGGAAGCCTGAATTTCTTTCCTTAAGCACTGCATGCTTATATCTTTTAACAATTGATCTATAGGTGGAATAGTTCTTGTTCTCATATAATTGAATCAATTCCCTGAATGTCTTAGATATTAGAATTGTATTCAAGATAGTTGTTGCCTTTTCTCTAGGTTAATGTTTCTCCTTTAATTCTAATTACATTACTTTTGTTTGAAAAAAATATATTGATTTTATATAGTCAAAATTGTCCATTTTTTTTCTCTTGTGAGCCTCCCTATCCCATGTTTGATAAAAGGCTCTTCCATCTGTGCTTGTGAAAGGGAATGCCTTCCATTCTCCTCTATGTATCAAAGGCCTTTGATATCTAGGACTTTTACGTGAAGCTTATTGTGGTATATGGTGTGAGATATTAGTCTAAAGCAAAGCTAATTTTCCCCAGAATATTTAATAATTCTCCCAAAAGGTTTTGTTGAATAATGAAGCCTTAACCCAAAAGATTGTATCTTTAAATGTACTATATATTATGCTCTTGTTCTCAAATGCTTCTGGATATTGATTACCTAATTTATTTCATTGGTCAACTTTTATATTTTTAAATTAGGATATATTTTATACTACTTTTTTTTTGAAGGGCAGTGAGGGTTAAGTGACGTGCCCAGGGTCACACAGCTAGTAAGTGTCAAGTGTCTGAGGCCAAATTTGAACTCAGGTTCTGTAAATCCAGGGCTAGTGCTTTATCCACTGTGCCACCTAGCTGCCCCTTGATACTACTTTGTTATAAAGCTTCACATTTAGTACTATGAAACAGCTTTTCTCTCCATTTCCCCCATTATTTCATTTTAATAATCTATAACTATTGTTCCTTCATATGAATTTTGTTATAATTATATCTAGTTCCTTACAGTCATACTTTGGTAGTTTTATTCTTATGTCACTGAATATCTAAATTAATGTGAATCATTATGCAACTTTATTGTACTGGAATAGACCATCAGGAACAATTAATTCCTCTTCAATTATTTGTCTTGCTTTAGCTCTGTAATGTTTTCTACTTGTATAATTCATGCTTTTATCTTTTGGGCTCAGATATTTCAAATATTTTATAGGAATTTTAAATGCAATTTCTTTTTACTCTTTTTCTTGAAGTTTTGCAGATGATTTACAGAAAAGATGATGATTTGTGGGTTCATTTTACATTCTACTACTTTTTTGATTATTAATTGTTTATAATGATTTAAAATTAATTCCTGGAAAAAACTTACATGAGCTAGTACAGAGTAGAGGAAACAAAAGAAGAAGAATATTTTGAACAATAATTTATAAAATCTTCAGAATTCTGATCAATCAGATGACAATTTCTTTGAATTGATACAGACCAGTGTGGCAGAATGTATAGAAAATTGTCCTCAGAGCCAGGAAGCCTGAGGTATAAGTCCTATCTTTGACACACACTGGCACAATCAGAAGGGAATGTTGCTGAAATATATTGATGGAATTAATCCCCACCTTTTTGCAAAAAGTGGTGGACTACAGGTATGGAATGAGAAGAAAATTTTATATGTTGCCAATTTGTGAATGAGATACTTTTTTCACCTCCTATTTGTAATAAAGGAGGTTTGTTTTTGTTTTTTTGGGGTTTTTTAGGGAGGGTTGAAAGGAAGTAGGAGGAGGGGAATGGATAGTTAAAAGGAAATCAAACATTACGAAGTTCACAAAAGAGAACACAAAAAAATATAAAAGTAGACAGAATCAAGCAGGGTAGTGAATACTATTACATTATTAAGTATTTACTTTTTAAAATGTGCAAGAGGTTCAGTTCCATATGTAGTCTTAAAGAAAGCACATTCTTTGGACATGAAGTTATACATTTGTTAAAATTAGCAGTTCATAGTAAAGATGTATATATGTGTGTATACAGATGTTACATTAAATATTATATTATATTGTATTATGTTGTATTATGTTATATCATGTTATATTATATTATATTATATTATATTATATTATATTATATTATATTATATCATATCATATCATATCATATCATATCATATCATATCATATCATATCATATCATATCATATTATATTATATTAACGTAACCTCTGTGTGTGTGTGTCTTTGTGTCTGTGTGTGTGTGTGTCTATGTGTGTAACCACTGTCCCATTGATACAGGACTCTCTCCTCATAAGTGGAGATAAAAGCCCTGCCCTTTATGAGTGGCAGGGTAGAGTTGTCAAGAAGCCAGAGCTTCAGTTCAGGGCTAGTCCCCCTTTGGGTATTTTTCAAGTGGGAGTCACCCTTTAGGGTTCCCCAAGCAAGAATCTTCCAGCATAGTCCAACTTCAAGGAAAAAAAAAAGATGAACAAGATCATCCCCATTTCAGATTACTGAAGGAAAATATTGGGAAGACATGAGAGAAGGTGGCAGTCTCTATCATGTCCCTATTCCCATCTTGCTGAACTGGATACTTTAGAGAGTTTCCCTTTAGGTGAGATTCAGGACACTATCTCTTGGCTGAGCTGATTTATGTTGCTCCCAACTAGAGAAGATTTTCATTCTGTCTTGTCTAGTATATTCTTCTATGTTTACCTTCTATGGTTTCTGTTTTGCTATAATTTGGATCAATGAGTCTCTTCATTATTCTCTATGTGTGTTCACTGTGGAACTTTATTTAAGTGGGAAAGGATGATCAATCTTTGAATATGGAGTTTGAGTTCTTCATTTTCTCTCTCTCTCTCTCTCTCTCTCTCTCTCTCTCTCTCTCTCTCTCTCTCTCACACACACACACACACACACACACACACACACACACAAAAGTAACTAAAAGTTAAAGAGAACCTGGGGCAGCTAGGTGGCACAGTAGGTTCAAATCCAGCCTCAGACACTTAACACTTCCTAGCTGTGTGACCCTGGGCAAGTCACTTAACCCCAATTGCCTCACCAAAAAAAAAAAATTTAGAGAGAACTTGATTGTATTCTCTAGACTAGCAATATTTAAATGAACAGATTGATATACTACTAGCCCAGTAGCTCCTCTCTCTGAGGAGAATAGAGTGGCTTTTATCCCCAAATTCCTTCTTCCCCTCCTGGCAGGAAAGTCTGCCTTGGAGAATTTTTCTTGAGGGGGGGAAGAGGCTAAAGACAACTATTTTGCTTCCCTTCAGGCCACACGCAATAATTAGTCCTCTCTACATGTAGGACTCTACTTCATTCCTAATCATCACTACTTAAAAAAAAAAGGAAGACTAAAAGTTATAATGCAGGTAGCAGTCTACATTAAGATATGGAAGTTCTCTATACCTCTGAAATCACTGCTCCCTGAACCCAATCCACCACCATTAAATATGATATTCAAATACAGTGAGATTCCAATCAGGATTTCTTTGTTGTTTCCTTGAACTAGTAACACTAACTTACTAATAAGATCATGGTCTGGATAATGGGGTAAAATTTTTCTCAGGCAATCCATACTCAAATATATAGAACTAAGAACAACTGGTAGAATTTGAAAAGAGAATAACTGAGGATTGATGTGGGGAAACTTCCTAACTAAAAGAGCTGTCTTTAAATTCTGGTGTGCTGTTTATGGAGGTGGTGTGTTTCCCTTCCTATGAGGTCTTCAAACAAAGGCTACAATGACTGACCACGTGTTGAGTTTGTCATAAAAGGGATTCCTTTTTTCAATATTGATTAGATTAAATTGCCACTGAAGTTCATTCCAGATGTGTAATTTCTGTGATTCATATGAACTTGGGGTTTGGAAGAGTGTGGTGTGAGGGAGACTGAATTGTAACTGCTCAGCTCTAACTTTCTTGGCATTTATAGCTCAGTAGCTCTGTGACTGGAATGAGGTGCTCTTTGTTCTAGAGGGATAAGTCCTTCAAAGTTCACAGGTCCATCATTTTCAAAGTGGAAAAAAGAAGATCAGCAAATTTCTCCAATGAGAGACAGACAAAATCTAAGCCAGATAACTCTGTTACATCATTACAGAGCAGAAGAGGAGTGCAATTGAGCTTCTGCTTCAAAGTCAACACAAACAGCCAAACAAAGGTCCTCTGTCTATGCTCCAAGATGATCCTTTAGAGATTAACTTGAAGGACACTGAACTTTCCATTCCATGTTCAAGAGCTTCAGGTCACAGGGTAGCCTGTACCTGTGTTTCAGATTAACCAGCCCCACTGAGTTAAGATTTCTGAAATTGTTCTGCTGTGAGGCTCCCTACATGAGCTTGCTATGCAATAAGGTGTCAGAGGTGGGATGTTGGATTTAGAGCTGCAAGACACCAGGAAAGTCATTGAGTTCAACTTTGGGGCTTTACAGAGGAGGAACCTGAGGCTCATAGAACTTAACTGACTTCCACAAGGGTCACACAAGCAACTAAAGAGAATTTATAATCATCTCTTCTGACAGCAAACCAAGTATTCTTACCTCTTCACTCCATTTAGATGGTACCTACCAGCAAAAGTAATTATTAGCTTTCATTTTTTGAGGGAAAAGTAATAATTTGTTATTAATTAACCCATCCAAAAATCAAGGTTAATCATTTGTTTTTAAAACATTAAAGGCAGGAAGATGGCAGAGGGAAGCCAGCAAGTTGCCTGAGCTCTCCTTTGGTTCCCTGAAAAAGAACATTAAATCAAGCCTCTAAAGAGATTCTGAAACTACAGAACCTTCAAAGAGGCAAAGAGACACAATCTTCCAACCTGAGATATTTAGAAGAATTTAGGAAAGGTCGGTCTCACTCTGGCAGAAGAGAGGCACAATACACTTCAGTGCAGCACAGTGTGGAGGGTGTTGGGGCAAGTCAGCAGGAAGTTCTAGGCCACAGCTGAGCAACTGAGGCCCCCTGATCTTGGCTCAGCAAGCTGGGGGTGTAGCAGGCTAGTAGTGAGATCCACCAGCACCAGCTGAGAGAGCAGGTTGCCAGCTAAAAGGCCACCCAAAGGACAGGCACAACCAGGCCTGGCCATCCCAGCACACCAGGAGCAAGTGCAGGCAGCAAACCCAGGGTTGTGAGAAATCCTCAAGCCATAGAGGCCTCAGATTAGAAAGCCAGTGACAGTCCCTATAACCCAGCACAAGAAGCTTGAAACAGGGACCCTGGTGCCCCAGGACCAGATCTCAACTTAGAAAAAAAAACTGCAATATGAATAAGAAACAAAAAAGAGCTCTTACCATTGAGAGCTTCTGTGTTGACAGGAAAGAGCTAAATATAAACTCAGATGAGAACAATACTCTCAAATTATCTACTTGTGAAACCTCATGACAGAAGATGAATTGGTTTCAAGACCAAAAAGCCTTCTTAGAAGAGTTCAAAAAGGATTTTAAAAATCAATTGAGAGAGGTAGAAGAAGAAATGGGGAGAAAAATGAAAGGAACACGAGGAAATTATGAAAAAAATAATCAGCAGCTTGGAAAAGGAAGCACAAAGACTGATTGAAGAAAACAATTCCTAAAAAAAATCATTTGGCCAAATGGAAAAGGAGGTACATAATCTCAATGAACAAGACAATGCCTTAAAAATTCAAATTAGACAGTTGGAAGCCAATGACTCCATGAGACACCAGGAATCAGTCAAACAGAGTCAAAAGAATGAAAATAATAGAAGTGTGAAATACCTCATTGTAAAGACAAGTGACCTGGGAAATAGACTCAGGAGAGACAATTTGAGAATTACTCTACTGCCTGAAAGCCATGATCAGAAAAAGCGTCTAGACACCATATTCCAGGAAATTATCAAGGAGAACTGCCCTGATATTATAGAACCAGAGGATAAAATAGTCATTGAAAGAATCTACCAATCACCTCCTGAAAGAGACCCCAAAATGAAAACTCCAAGGAATATTGTAGCCAAATTCCAGAATTATCAGGTGAAGGAGAAAATACTCCAAGAAGCCAGAAAGAAGCAATTTAAATATCATGGAGCCACAGTCAGGATTGCACAGGACCTGGCAGCTTCAGCATTAAAGGATCACAAGGATTGGAATATGATTTTCTGGAAGGCAAAGGAGGTTGGATTGCAGCCAAGAATCTATTACCCAGCAAAACTGAGCACTATCCTTCAGGGGGAAAGATGGACATTCAGTGAAATAGGGGACTTTCAAGGTTTCCTGATGGAAAGACCAGAACTGAGTAGAAAATTTGATCTTAAAATCCAAAACTCAAAAGAAGTTTAAACAGGGAAACAGGGAGGAAACAAGTTATTCAATACGGTTAAACTGTTTACATCCCTACATGGGAAGATAATACTTAAAACTCTTGAGAACTATATTTTTATTTGGGCAGACAGAAGGATTATACACAGAGGGTATAAATATAAATTGTCTTTGATGTGATGATATGAAGAAAATTAAGGGATTAAAAAAGGAGTTTATGGGGCTAAGAGGAAAAGGGAGGTGGAATGGGGGAACCACATCACATAAAGAGGTGCGAAAAACTTATTAGAATAGAGGGAAAGAAGGGAGGGGTGAACATTGTTTCAACCTTACCTTCACTAGATTTGATCAAAGAGGGAATAACATATACGATCATTTTGATAAAGAAACTGAGCTTATTCTTTAGGGAAGTAAAATGCTAAGGGGAAAATGGAGGACTGACAGAAGCAGGGGAGAAAAGGGTAAAGAAAAGGGAGGGGGACTGATAAAAGGGAGGGCAGATTGGGGGAGGCAGGGGTAAGAAGCAAATCTTTGGTGAGGAGAAATACTGTGAAAGAAGTGGTGGGGGAAGTACAAAGAGGGTAAATAGAATGGAGGGAAATAGACAGTAATAATAAGTGGGAATGTGAATAGGATGAATTCTGCCATAAAATGCAAGTGAATAGCAGAGTGGATTAAAAACCAGAATCTTATAATACGCTGTTTACTAGAAGCACATTTGAAGCAAAGAGATACACACAGAGTAAAGGTAAAAGGCTGGAGCAGAATGCTGAAGTTAAAAAAAAAAAAGCAGGGGTAGCAATCCTTATATCACACAAAGCAAAAGCAAAAATAGATCTAATTAAAGAGATAAGGAAGGAAACTATATCTTGTTCAAAGGTACTATATATAATGAAGTAATATCAATACTAAATATGTATGTGCCAAGTGGTATAGCATCCAAATTCTTAGAGAAGTTAAATGAGTTACAAGAGGAAATAGACAGCAAAACTATACTAGTGGGGGATCTGAATCTTCCCCTCTCAGAATTAGATAAATCTAACCAAAAAATAAATAAAAAAGAAGTGAAAGAGGTGAATAGATTACTAGAAAAGTTAGACATGATATAGGTCTGGAGAAAATTGAATGGGGATAGAAAGGAATATACTTTTTTCTCACCAGTACATGGCACATTTTAAAAAATGGACCACGTATTAAGGCACAAAAACATAATAGTCAAATGTAGAAAGGCAGAAATAGTAAATGCATCCTTCTCAGATCATGATGCAATAAAAATTACATTTACTTTTTCTGATCCTTCTCTTATTAGTGATTTCCCTGTTACAAATAGGCTGTATGGTGGCAGCCCATATTATCCTGGGGAGTTTGCATTTTTGTAAATATTTATTCATTTAATTTAGATTGTCAAATTTATTGGCATACAGTTGGCCAAAATAGTTCCTAATTATTGCTTTAATTTTCACTTTATTGGTGGTAATATCACCCCTTTCATTTTTGATACTGGTAATATGGTTCTCTTCTTTCTTTTTTTAATCAAATTAACCAATGGTTTATATGTTTTATTTCTTTTTCAGAAAGCCAGCTTAGTTTTATTGATTAATTCTATAGTTTTCTTGCTTTCAATAGTCCCCTAAAGCTAAAATTTCTAGTACAGTATTAAATAATAGAAGTGAGGGGGCAGCTTGGTGACACAGTAGATAAAGTATTTGCCCTGGATTCAGAAGGACCTGAGTTCAAATCTGGCCACAGACACTTGACACTTACTAGCTGTGTGACCCTGGGCAAGTCACTTAACCCCAATTGCCCCACAAAAAAAAAAGAAAAAAAAAAGAAGTGTTAGATTTAGCAATCAAGAAGAAAATGGAATTAAAGGTATTAGAATAAGCAAGGAGGAAACAAAACTATCACTCTTTGCAGATGATATGATAGTATACTTAGAGCATCTTAGAGAATCAACTAAAAAATTACTTGAAACAATTAACAACTTTAGCAAAGTAACAGGATATAAAATAAATCCACATAAATTATCAGCATTTCTATACATGATCAACAAAGTCCAGCAGCAAGAGATAGAAAGAGAAATTTCATTTAAAATAATGTTAGACAAAATAAAATACTTGGGAGTCGAATTGCCAAGACAAACCCAGGGACTTTGTGAACACAATTAGAAAACACTTTTCACACAAAAAAATCATATGTAAATAATTGGAAAAATATGAATTGCTCATGGATAGGCTGATATAATAAAATAAAAATTACAATTCTACCTAAATTAATTTACCTATTCAGTGCCATATGAATCAGACTACCTAAAAATTATTTTATAGAGCTAGAAAAAATAATAACAAAATTCATCTGGAAAAACAAAAGGTCAAGAATATCAAGGGTACTAATGGAAAAAAAGATGCACAGGAAGGTGGGCTAGGTGTACCAAATCTGAAGCTCTACTATAAAGGAGCAGTCATTAAAACTATTTGGTACTGGCTAAGAAATAGAGAGGAGGATCAATAGAATAGGTTAGGCACAGGAGACACAGTAGTAAATTACTTTAGAAATGTACTGTTTGATAAAGCCAAAGACTCCAGCTTCTGGGAGAGGAACTCATTATTTTACAAAAACTACTTGGAAAACTGGAAGAGTATATGACAAAAATTAGGCAAAAAATTAGGCATAGACCAACATCTTACACCTTATATTAAAATAAGGTCAAAGTGGGTACATGATTTAGATATAAAAGGTGGTACCTTAGGTAAATTAGGAGAGGAAGGAGTGATTTACCTCTCAGATCTCCAGAAAGGAAAACAGTTATGACCAACCAAGAGATAGAGAATATTATGAAATGCAAAATGGATGATTTTGACTACATTAAATTAAAATATTTTTTTGCACCAACAGAAGCAATGCATCCAAAATTAGAAGGGAGACAGAAAGCTAGGAAATAATTTTTATAGCCAGTACTTCTGATAAAGGCCTCATTTCTAAAATATATCAGGAACTAAATCAAATTTATAAGAATCCAAGTCACTCCCCAATTGAGAAATGATAAAAGGATATGAACAGGCAGTTTTCTGATGAAAAAATCCAAGTTATATATTGCCATGTGAAAAAAATGCTCTAAATCACTATTGATTAGAGAGATGCAAATTAAAACAACTCTGTTACCAACTCACACTTATACAATTGTCTAATATGACAAAAAAGGTAAATAATAAATGTTGGAGAAGTTGTGGAAAAATTAGAACACTAATGCATTGTTGGTGGAGCTGTGAAATGATCCAACCATTCTGGAGAGCATTTGGAATGCTATAAAGCTATAAAGCTGTGCATACCATTTGACCCAGCAATACCACTATTAGGTCTTTATCCCAGGGACATCATAGAAAAGGGAAAAGGACCCACATGTACAAAAATATTTATAGCTGCTCTTTTTGTGGTGGCAAGGAATTGGATATTGAGGGGTTGTCCATCAATCAGGGAATGGCTGAACTGGTTGTGGTATATGAATGTAATGGAATACTATTGTGCTGTAAGAAACAATGAGCAGGCAGATTTCAGAGAAACTTGGAAGGACTTGCATGAATTGATGATGAGTGAGATAAGCAGAACCAAGAGAACATTGAACACAGTATCAGCAATATTATGTGTTGATCAAGTGTGATATACTTGATTCTTCTAAGCAATACCATGGTCCAAGATAGTTCCAAAGGACTCATGATGGAAAATGCCCTCTAAATCCAGAAAAAGGAAAAAAAAAAGAACTGTGGAATCTAGATGCAGATCGAACCATACTATTTCTATTGGTTTTGTTGTTGTTTTTCTTTCTTGAGCTTTTTCTTTTTTGCTCTGATTCTTCTCTCATAACATGACTAATGCAGAAATATGTTTAATGTGATTGTACATATATAATCTGTATCAGATTACTTGCTATCTTAGAGAGTGGGGAGGGAGGGGAGGAAGGGAGAAAAATTTGAAACTAGAAATCTTATAAAAACAAATATTGAAAACTATCTCTAAATGTAACTGGAAAAAAAACTAAAATATTTATATGTAAAAAAAAATATTAAAGGCAGAATTGTCTACATGGGGCAATGGAAAGAACATTGAATTCATAATGGAAGGATCTTGTTTTGATTACTATCTATGCCACTGACAACTTGTGTGACCTCAGGAAAATCACTTTCCTTTTTTGGGCCTATTTCCTCATCTGTAAAATGGGAGAATCTGGTAGATCAGAAGATCTTTTCAGGTCCATTTCAGTTTTAAATTCCATGATTATAAATCAATATCTAGCTGAATTTCCACATATGGTATATGTCACACTGATTTGGTTTGTCCTATGTTCCAATATTGTATATACCACACTTCCATGCAGGTCATCTGCCTGTCACATTCCCATTACCTCTGTGTTGAAGAACTTCAACTCCTTTCAAGGCCAAGGTTGGTCACTGCCTTCTCTACCAACCCTACTTTGATGCACATTCAGTCTAAACTTATCTCACCCCTTCATTGATCTGTGATGTGGAAAAATAATTCTTTATTCAGTAATGCCCTTGCAATACTGAATACTCTGCAATAGAACTATTCCATTTAGAATAGGCATTCATGGACTGCTATCTCTGGAGAGCTTTCAGGAAATTCATTAATTTTTATATATTTTACTCAGCTTTATTTCAACATAATTAGTTTCCTCTGTATTCCTATATGCTTTTATTTGATAAATTTAATAATATTATTCTGAGATGGGGTCCATAGACCTTACCAGACACCAAAGAGTTCCATGACACAAAGAAGTTTCAAAACTCCTAATGAAGACAGACCAAGGAACATTGTGAACACTGAAAAGGCCTCTATCTATGGGCATCAAGACACACATGGGACATGACCTTGAAAATGATCTGCAGGAGTGTGAAATCCTCAAAGCAGGGGATATTTAGCTATTCCGAATTGGAAAAGAAGACAAACAAGACCCAAACTAGGAGCAAATGTAAATATTTACCAGGGGTGGGGAGTGCTGTTTTGCACTAGAATCCATTGAGGCTGTAACAGAATCATAATGAAGCCTTGAGATTACTAGACCTGCACTTCTGGGGAAATCACAGCTTTGCAAATTTTCCATTTTCTCCCCTCCATGACAGTTAATTCAACACTTCAAAGTGTAGCTGGTAAATGAGGCGAAGAGTGATAAATGATGCTCTGAGACTGCTGAAATCTGATCCTGGGAAGATAAAAGCCAGGCCAACTCTGACTGGCACAGCTGAGACAGTAACAAAGAAAGGGAAAAGAACACAAAGAGGGCCAGAACTGGAGAAGGGGAACCACCTCCCAAAGTATTTCAAAAGAAAGACATCAACCCCAAGGAAGGAGAGGAGATCCTTGTTTGATGTGGAGAGGGAAAGAGACAAGAGACAAATGAATAAAACATGCTATATTGGAGGAAAAACAATAGCAAAAAGGGGGGGAGGGGGCTTTCTCCTTTCTCCGAGAGCATGGCTGATTCCTCCAGTGCTCGCCCTCCAGGCATCAGAACAGCTGAGCCAGAGGGAAGGGGAGAGCAAATTTCAACCCCAAAGTGTTTGTTTGAGAAGGCAAGTTAAGCTATTCCTAAAAGGAAACAAAACACCTCACCAAACAATACATAGCCCTGAATGCATTAACTCTTCTAGGTATATGGGAGCAGTGACTTTAACCACAATTTTGAAAGAAAAAAAAGAAAAAAAACATATGCTCCCCGCCTCCATATTTGCCAAGTTGACATTAATAAATAGAGTATCCCTGGAGTGCCCCTATGAAATACAGAGAAGGCAAGATTCAGAAAATAGTGCCTGACATTTATAGAGCTCTCTAAAGTATACACAGCACTTTGGACCTATTATCCAATTTGAGGGGCAGTGAGGTAAGTGGAGAGGACACAGCACTTGGAGTCAGGAAGACCCAGGCTCAATTTCCACCTCAGATCCTGCTTGGGCAAGTCATATTAGCTTTCTTAGCCTCAATTTTCTCACCTGTAAAATAAAGGTGCTGTACACAATAGTCTTCCGGATGTTTATCTCTGATTTTATGTTCCTTACAACAGCTTTGGGATATAAGTGTGATGGGTCTTATCTTTTATGATTATGTTATGGGGGAAAATTGGTAAGGGTTTGGGATAGGGGTTGGAGTTCTTAGGAATTCCTCTGTAAATAATTACACCCTCTTGCACACAAAAGCAGTTAGAATAAGATGGTAGTTTATTTAGGGGAAGGGAAGGGAAGGGGGAGGGAAACCATGAAAGAAATCCTTGGACTTCTCATGGGGAGAGAGGTATGGAACAAAGCATGTGGCTCTGAAATACCAATCTCCTCGAGCAAGAGGCTGTCAGGGGACTGATGGGGGTGACCATCTCATGGTGAAAAGTTCCTTTAGTGAAGGTAGACCATCCCCCACTGGTGGTGGCTGGAAGAGTTGGGTGAGCCATGGCTGCCAATCTCTCAAGCCATCTCCTCAGAAGACAAAAGAAGCAGCCACACCTAATATTATCTCCCCAGGGGTAAGGGAGACCAGAATGAAGGGTGAAGGTTGGGAAGCTAGCTCAGTCTGATCTGGTTCCACTTATCTCTCTAGGTGTATCTGTCCTCTGGTTTAGTTTCTCAAGGAGAAGATTCCTTGATGTGCCCCAGAGAACTTCTGGGATACTTTGGGCTCCATGACAGATTATATACCATTTTACAGTGAAGGAAACTAAGGCTTACAGTTTATGTGGCTTTCCCATGGCCACATGATGAGTGTCAGAAGCTGTATTTTAAGCCAAGTCTTCCTGACTCTAGGATCAGTGAGGTGACACCACACCACAGGGAACATGAATTAGGAAGGAGTTTATCTGTTCACCACAGGTACACATATTTTAGAATTCCCCAAAGGAGATGATGACCAACTTGAAGTTTTGTATGACTACGTGTTCTGATGAAGCAGTGAGGTGGTGCAGTGGATAGAACACTGTTCTTGGAATCAGGAAGACTCATCTTCACAAGTTAAAATTCAGCCTCACTTAACTAGCTTCTGTGACCTTGGACAAGTCACTTAACCCTGTTTGCCTCAGTTTCCTCATCTGTAAAATGAGCTGGAGAGGAAAATGGCAAACCACTCCAGTGGCAAACCATAGACCAGGTCAGGAAGAATTGGACACAACTGAAAAGGATAGAAAAACAACTTATTGTGAATATGTGAGGCGGAGAATTAGTAGCCTGTTGTTCTTTGGGCAGTGTAGATGTACTCTCTATTAATGAATAACTGTGAGTGGTAAAATGCACTGATTTAGTTATGTATGACCACACAAATGTCTTTTGATAATATCTTTCTCTGAAATTTCATCCTATGGTTACAAAGAAGTATAATCTCATTATTTTTTCTATGTTGATTCCTTTCAGATTGTGATCTCCTTGAGGGGAGGCACTGTCTTATAGCATTTTTCTATCCCCAGAACTTCACACGGTTCCTTGCACATGGTAGGTGTTCAATAAATGTTTACTCAGACTCTGAGATTACCTATGGCAAAGTTGATGGAATGCAGTACTAGGAATCAGGAAGGCCTAAAGTTGAAATCCTACTTTAGACATTTCCCAGATCCATGACCCCAGATAAGTCATTTAAACTCTCTGAGAATTCCTTCTCTGCAAAATGGGAATATATCTATAAGTTTGTTGTGATGTCAAAATGAGACATATGTAAAGGGCTTTGCAAGCCTTGGTACACTAAGGATAAGTCATCTTTCTGTGGGATTATTATTATAAATGATGTCATTTTCTTCAATGGCAATCCAATAGGAATGGTCACAGGACAAGTTCTGGAGTTGCTAGTTTTATTTTTTTTTAAGTTCTGCAGACTATTGTACAAGAACTTTTTAATAATTAAGTTGAAATGTGAGCCTATTCTCCTAATCTTACTATCAGCATCTTTGGGACAGCTCCAGTGGTAGCCAAGGGGATGGAGAAGATATTCATTTCTCTCTCTGAGGGCATCACAAGAACATGAGCAGTGGCATTTAGGAGGGAAATTCTCAAAGACTCACACCTATACACTTTCCTGAATTTACGTTTGAATGCAAGGGTATGCCATCCATTTTAGAAAGAGCTGCGGTTTCCACAAAGGTATTTATCAAGGGTTTTGTGTGTGTGTGTGTGTGTGTGTGTGTGTGTGTGTGTGTTATTATATATTGTTGTTGATTTATTTTAGTTATGTCAAACTCTCTATGACCCTATTTGGGGTTTTCTTGGCAAAGATACTAGACTGATTTGCCATTTCCTTCTCTGGCTCATTTTACAGATGAGGAAACTGAGAAAGTGGGTTGAATGACTTACCTGGCATAACACAGCTAGTAATTGTCTGAGGCCAGATTTGAACTTAAGTCCTCTAGACTCCAGGACCGCATTCTTTCCACTGTACCACTTAGCTGGACATATATATATGTTACTATAGGAAAAAAAAATGGTTCTCAATTCATGCTTTGTGGCATTCAAAATTCCACAAGACATTGCTAGTGATTCCTATAATAGAAGCATGGCTACCACTGAAACATCTGATTTTTACCTTACATATGACCTCTTGGCACTACTTCTACAAGGCACCAAGAGCTAAAATTTTCAAATTGGAGAAATGAGGTAGAAAAGTCTTGGAACATCTGAAAACTAAAGCTCCTTATTTAGAACAGTTGGAAAGTCTCAAGTATTCCTTTGGAACTTCTTCCAGTTATTCATAGCACAAACTTAATTCATAAATAAGACCTTTTAAATGGTTGCCTAGTACAAAGGATAGATTTAAATGTTACATATCTAATGGTAGATCAGCCAACAGATTAAAATAAGCCTGTTTACAGAGACAAAGGGATGAGAAATATTTATAGAGAAAATCCTTTCAGATGATATACAGAGAGAGTCCAACCAAAACACAGTTACAATTTCAGACACCATATGGTCAAGTGTCTGCTTTAATGACTTAATGTCTAAGTGAAACCTCAAGATGCAACTTCCCTGGATCCCTTCCCTTTACCCAAGGAGCAACAAAGCTTCTTGATGCTGCTCACTACAAAGCAGTTCATGGGGAAATGACATCTTTTATTCATGCCAAAATCATTACAAAGACTCCTCTTGAAATCATGACCCTTGGAAGGCCTTTCTTTATTGAAAGCCAAAGGCCTATCTGATGCCATTCTATAAGTAAACTCCATGTGAATTGAAGAAGCCTGACTTCATGTAGGACTCTAGAACTTTCATGTGGAATGGAAGTGAGCGAGCAGCTTCCTTGACCAGAGTACCATGTCCATTTCTCTTCTAAAGCCTGAGTCCCTTAATATGGTGTGTGAGTCAAAGTTTAAACCAAGACAAAACAATCCAAGACCAAAGAGAGAGCACAGGAAACATATTCAGTGGCAAATGACTCACAGCTAGCTCTGTGTTACACATTTAGAATGCAAGAAATAGGGATGAAAATGAAAGACCTCTCTTTGTGTTAACAGGATCATGGGTAGTAGGGCTTTGGGGGTTCAAGGTCACAGCTGAAGTGGCATCAAGAATTTTCAGTTAACTGTTACTTTTGAGCTAAGATCATATTTTGTAAAATATAAAAAGAAATATATCTAAACCCAATAATTTGATTTTAAGCAGGAAACCCACATAAAACAATCATGATTTTCTTCATTTAGGTATTTAACCATTCATGTTTGTAATCATTCATTCATTTGGCTTGGACCTATAACTTCATCAGTTTGGGGAGCTTTCAGTGAGGAAACCCCTTCTGTGAACTGATATAAACAGTGATCCTACAATTTTAAACAGTACAAAATTGACTTGAAAATGGAGAAGTGAACATAGAAGCTTATATTAAAACCAAAATAATCAAACAAACAGTATTCATACCTAGGCCTATTTTAATCAAAGGCTAAGTAATGGGATTTTGTAATGTTCCATGGAAGCACAAAACAGTCCTTGTTAGAATTAAGGTTTAGAAGCAGATCCTAGAATGCTACCCAGCATTCCCTGGTGATAGGGAGAGGCTATGACATCCCATTGAATTGTGTTTCATAACATATATGAGTAGCTCATGTTAAATTGACTAAGTACCCAGAATGTGGAAGAAAAGGGTAGGTCATGAGTCAGGGCCTTTGGCCAAAAGTGTGTGGGGGGGGGAGAGCCACTAACATAATAGGCTGGTTCTGAACTTTGCTGGAAAATCACAATGATGAGAGATCCCACCTCAGTATGAATGAGGAGGAAACGCCAATGAGACTTTTTTCTTAATGTAGTTAGTTGGTGGGTAGAAAATGGCTACCCAAATTAGTATTGTGGATCAACTCTTTCATCAGCCTAATGAAAGAAAATGCATAAGTTTAAGTAATAAACAAAAGGTAGCTTCTACAAGGAATTTGGACCTCTTCTAGGTTCTGAATTCTTATAATTCTATTCATCCTTTAGTAAATCAGTTGCAAACCCAAGTTCAGGAAAGCTGCTCCAAATGTTTAGGCCTTTTGTGATGACATTGGAGTATAATCAAATATCACAACTAGCCAAGTTACATGCTAATACATTTTTTGCCTTGTTTAAATATCCATAACAGAGTTGAGTAACTATGTAATGATTTGAAGGCCTCTGGTGGTCCATATGTTCTGAACAGACTGTTTGTTGTTGAAGTAGTCCTCCTTGATCTCTCAATTAGAAAGAATGGATTCATCATCTTATACGTTCCAAATTAGGAAGCTTGGGAGAGCTACTTATGTTTCATTCAGCATTCCCACATTTAACTCTGGGAGGATAAAGAATCTTCCTTTTATTTTATTTTTTTCTTAATTTTCTTTAAGACCTATGTTTTCATCGATGTGGAAATTCCTTCCACTAATGCAGAGATCTTGCATTTCTAGCCCTGGGTTGTTGATTGATCACAAAGGTGAAGGAGCATATGGCCTGGGCCATGAAACTGGTATGTGTCAAAGGCAGAACTTGAACCCAGGTTTTTCAGACTCTAAGCCTGAGCCTCCATCCACTACATTACTCATGCTGCCTCCTGCCATGACGCATTGATGTCTCTGTCAGAAGTCTCCACTATATTTGTGAATTACATAAGGATTTTGCAACAGGCATCACATGATATGGTCCCTTTGCCAAAACCAACACTATATCACAACATGCCACAGAGACATTGGTTACAGAACCATAGCAAGACTAAAGCTGGATTGCATGACATACTGTGAAACAGAGAACACACTTGATGATATTTTCAAAGAGTTTGACAGAGAGATAATGAAAACCAGTGAAAGGGTCTGGCCATTGGTGCAATGATTGCCCTTGCTGGGACTATAGACCAGAAAGTGGGGGACACAAAATGGAAGTCATCCTTTTGCAAATATCAACAATCAAGTATGGCCTTGGGCTCATTGACACAGAATTTATTTTCCAAGCAAGGGGCTAATAACTATTCATATCAAGTATCTGTCCAGGAATGGATTCTAGAGAATGCACAGAATGCCACCTTGGGTTAACTGGGCTTCTGAGCTTAGGACTAGAGTCATAGCATGTTCATGACCCCTGGTCACACCCTGAATAGGTTCCAAAGCTGCTTCTCTCTTTGGGACAATTGAATAAGCAGTGGTCAAAGGTCAGAGGGCTCTCTCAGCCTTGACTGTATGGACCCACATCTGGGTGTCTGAGCTTGTCCTGAGGGGACCATTTCACTGGTCGTGGATGGTACCAGAGTCACAACACTGTGAAGACATGCGCAACTTGCATTTTCTTGAATGGTGAAGACTTGATTGAAAATAGTTTACCTTTTGGGCCTGGGGAAGCTGAAAAATAAAGAACAAAAAAGAAGAAGAAGAAGAAGAAAAAGAAAAAGAAAGCCATCATTACACAATAGATTCATCATAAAGTTGAAAACTGATTTCTCTTATAATATCCAGATTGTGCAATGAATTTTTTTTAAATCCCCCCAAAATAAAAAATAAATAAATAAAAATGAAACAAAAGTCGCTAGAAAACCAAACCATAGTGTTGATCAATTTTACTTTGTGTTGAAAGCACACTCATGATGATGACAAGGTTTTTCTGTTTGCGTGTGTGTGTGAGTGCATGCATGTACACGACTTTGATGGAACTTGTATTACATAAGGATGAGGATATGGCCAACAGCTCGGTGGCCCAACACACTGTGAAGAAAGGATTAACTTTCCCAGTGGGATACAAGTTCTAGTCCCAATATTGGTGTCATTTTCCTGGATACAGATTTCATGTTTTTAGAAGACAGCTTTCTTTGAAAGGTCATAAAATCATCAAGCCAAATCCCAAAAGAACCACAGAGGTCATCTAGTCCTACCTCCTCATTTGACATTTGAGGAAACAGATCCAGGGAAAATTCAATTTTCTCAACCATGAAATGAATGGAGTGGTTTGGATGCCTTGAAAGTTTCTCCTGGCCTTTAATCTATGAGACTAGGATCTATGGTACCAAGAACACAGAGCCAATACTCTTATCTCTGTACCCCAGAAATTCATCAGATTTTACCATCTAATGGGAATGACATAATGATCTGGGAAGGAAATATTTAAAGAGTCAGTCTTCCAGTCCAACCATAAAAAAGAAATGCAGAGCTTTACAGTTAGTAGAGGGAAAGAAGATGCAATGACAAGTCAGTGAGAAAGGTAAACCTGACTCTATAAGCACAGATGTATTTCTCCTTATATCAATGATCAGTGGCATATATCTGTACTATCTACAAGGATATCAACAGGATAATTAGTTATAAAACCCCATCCAGTACAATTTAACACATGTTTTCTGCATAACTGCTGTGGACCAAATACTCACCTGGGCAATATAGACACAAAGACAAAAGCAAACCAGTCCCTGCCCTCAGGGAGCTTCCATTCTCCTAGTGGCCAAAGGTTACTACCTAACACTTTTGATTACAGATTTTATAAGATATACCTTGAAAAAAAAGTTTTATAACTTAGGGGGAAATAATACTTTTGGATCAATGAATGAAAATAGTTGATATACTTTTACTGCCATACAATATAGAGCAAAACCCATTGATAACACTTTTAGAAAAACTGGATGAGTCATTTTTGTTGGAAAGAGTGGATTTTGTGAATGGATACAGAACTTCCAGAAAAAGAAATTCCCTCTATCACTGTAGGCTAGCATCTCTTCCCCAACCCATCATCATAAGAAACTTGCCTAGAGTACAAAAGGTTTGCCCAGACTAACATATTGGGTGTATGTCAGAGGCAGGAATCAAACCCAGTTCTTCTTGGCTCTGAAATCAGTTATCTAGCCTCTAATACCATTCTATTTCTCAGAGATACTTTTAGGATACCAGTGACATTAACAGGGGTAGCTGGGATGTGCAGTGGATGGAGGGTTGGGCCTGGACTCATTAGGACTTGAGTATAAATCTGATCTCAGACACTTAGTAGCTGTGTGACACTGGGAAAATAACTTAACCTCTGTCTCCCTCAGTTTCCTCATCTGTAAATTTAGCTGAAGAAGAAAACAGCAAATCACTCTAGTATCTTTTCCAAGAGAACCCCAAATGGCATCAGGAAGAGTTGGATACAACTGAAATGACTAGACAACAATTACATTTATATAGTGCTTGTAAGAAGAGAAAACATTTTTCATACCTGATCTCATTTTATCCTTAATACAATTAGAAGACAGATTTGTTTTGAAGGTCATGCCATTATGAAGCTAAACCTAGAAGGGACCAGAGAGGCCACTTAGTCCAACTTCCTCATTTCACAAATAAGCAGAGACCCAAGGAGACTAAGCATTTTATACAAAGACATGGAGAACAAGGAGCAAAGATGAGAAGGGGAGGCAATACAGTATGGTGTAAAATCATTGAAACTAATATCACTCATACCCTTAGTATGGGAACAAAAGCAGTTCTGATTTAAGATTTCTTTTGGAAATAAGGATGTAACTGGCCCCATTCAAATTACACCCTGGACCCGTTTGAGGACAAAGGTCTCAGTCCCCCTTCCCTCCCCTCTGGCAAACAGATCACATGGTTCAGGTAGCCCCCAGCTGGTCTCAATGAGGTCCTCTTCTGGGCTGTGTCCATTTAAGCAAAGATTGAAGAAATGTCCCTTTGTCACCTCCCCCATTGGCTAAGAACCCAAAGAAAAATTAGGGTTAAGAATACTGCATTCTGGTTAGCTGGCTTTTGCTTGTAGATTGTAACACTTAAGTAATCAGCCAGTGATGAACAAGGGGAGGGTCCATTTCGAGTTAGTGACCAGGGATTAAAATGGAGCCTGCATCCCTATGCTTTTCACTTGCTGGCTGTAGCACTTATTTGCAAGTGTCCATTCTGACAAGAATGAAAATAAATGAACCTTTGACACATTGCCACTGAGTTCCAGAAAATTATTGAGTAGGAGTCGTTTTCCTCTCAGACAATATGACAGAGGCTTCCCAGTGTAGTGGAAAGAAGCCTGGTTCTATCATGAAAGGACTTGAATTGCTTGCTACTTATTTAACCATTTAGGGTCTCTGGGCCTCAGTTTCCTCATTTGTAAAATAAAGGGGTTGAGGGGGCAGCTAGATGGCCCAGTGGATAGAGCACCAGCGCTGGAGTCAGGAGTACCTGAGTTCAAATCCGGCCTCAGACACTTGACACTTACTAGCTGTGTGATCCTGGGCAAGTCACTTAACCCCCAATTGCCTTACTAAAAAAAACAAAACAAAAATAAAGGGGTTGAACCAGATAATTTGTGAGATTTCTTCTAATTCTGAATCTATGATCTGTCCATGATCTGTCCAAAGTTCTGTGAGCATTATTAGATGCATTTTAAAGAGGAGAAAGGCAAAACCAATACACTTTAAGTGACATGTTTATAGTCACAGCCTAGGAAATAGCAGAGATGGCATATGACACAGATCTCTACAGACTAAGAGTAAAGTGCTTGCCATTACATCAGACTTCCACGTTGCAGCATCAATATCTCAAACATACTGGGATTTGCACTGTCAGCCTATCTTTTACTAGTTTCTTCAAAAACTAAATAAAATCAACAGAACATCAGTCAGTGGAGAATCCTGAAAACATGTTAAAAAGTACTGCCTCAGGGAGGGGAGAGAGGGAAGGAGAGATAAAATTTGGAACTTAAAACTATAAATAAAAATGTTCATTATTTTAAAAAAGAAGAATAAAATGAAATGGAAAATGACACACATGTTCAAAGTATGAATGTGCAAAAAAAGTTGGAAGAATTGATTTCATTGGGTATTCAAAGGAAATAAAAACATCATATCAAAAAAATTATCAATTGGTGAAAGGCTAAGCAAATTGTAGTACATAAACATAGTGGAATATGTTGTATTGTAAATAATGAATGTTAGGAAGACAGAGAAACATGGAAAGACCTTTGTGAATGGATTCAAAATGAAGGAAGCAGAGTCAGGAAAACAATAGGCATCAGAACTGCAATGATGTATTTACAAAACAACAACCATAAAACAATTGAATATCAAAGTTGCAAAATTTACAAAGACTAAACTTGGCCCCATCCAAAGATAAAATATAAGAAAACAATTCCTCTTACTTGTTTGTAGAGGTGGGAGTACCCAGATCTAGAGTTTAGATCGCTGTGTGTATACACATACATATATACACACGTATAATATATGCATACATACACATGTACACTAATAACCACAATTCACTGAGAACTGACTGACCCTCACCTACTCCCCATTCCTAGGCCTATGAATTGCCTGGGGCTAACCAATCTTTGTCAGTTCCAAACTCTTGATCAACTTATGGATCTCCCCCAAACAAACTGTCCCCTCACAAAGATTCCCCAGCATACTGCCTGGACTTAGGGTTATTATATAAAAGAATCCATTTACCTTAAGTTGTTTCTATTTAGATTTAAGTAGTTTCTATACTTAACTCAAGGGCAGCCTCATAGTTTCCTTTGTTCTGTTATGGGCCTAGAACCCCAGAAGTTCTCTGGGGTACATCAAAGGACGGACACACCTAAAGAGATAAGTCACACTAGATATGGGAACTGAGCTACCTCTGGGACCACCACCTTTCATTCCAGTCTCCCCCACCCCTGGGGAGGTAAGATTAGGTGTAGCTGCTGCCTTTGTGTTGGAAGAAGAGAGATGACTTGAGAGATATGCAGCTACCCCTCACCCAACTCCTCCTGCCACCACCAGTGGGGAATGGGCCTCCCCCAATGAGGGAACTTTCCACAGTCAGATGATCACCCCCATCAGTCCTCTATAAAAGTACCTGCCTGCCTCCTACTCAAGGAGATTGGTATCTCAGAGCCATGCTCTGTGCCATGCCTTCTCCCCATGAGAAGAAGTCCAAAGATTTCTTTCTTGGTTTTCCTTCCCTAGCCCCTAAATAAACTGCTATCTTGTTTAACTGGATTTGTGTGCAAGAGGGTATAATTCTTTAAAGAGGAATTCCCAAGAACCCCTACCCCTGTCCCTTTCCCTAACCCCCCACCTTTTCCCCCATAACAGTTCTGTTACTCCATATAAACTCTGTCCTTGGGCATTCCTAGCATTCTTGCTTTTTGGTATTCTGAGTTATAGATCCTCTGTCCCAATTAAAGACCTTGTTTCTACTATATTGATTGTTTCATTAATTTTCAGGTTGACAACATATATACATGCACAAGTTAACATATAATGTATCAATAGTTAGGTTTAAATTTTTTTTTCTTCTTTTTCTTTTTTCTTAAAAAAAAAAAAACAACCTTGTTATATAGGATGGTTATCTGGGAAAGAGAAAAAAGGAGGTAAACAGGGTGGAACCTGGGAAATGTAAAAACAAAAAATGGCATTGAAATTTCATTTTTTTAATTATTGCTTGCATGTACTAAACTCTTAATAAATGTTTCATCAATTCACTTTTTTCTACTCATCATGTGCTCTTTTCCCTTGGCTAGCCTTCCTTTTCATACTATAAATCATTCTTTCTCCTAGTTATCCTAAGCTTTCTCAAATCCCTATTATTGGAGCAACTTCCTTAGCTTATTTCTATAGTTATGTATCTGATTGATTGAACAATAGTCAACGAATAAAGTCTATCCAATCCCAGAGGCTTCTGCAGTCTGATTCTGCTCTACTCAAAGTGAGAAGCAAATGCCCTCATTGAGAAATTTCCTGACTTTGGGGAGGGAATGTTACCCCCATGACTGGGAGGACAGAAACATAAGCACTTCTGTTTTGTTTTTTCCTCCTTTGTGTTTCTAGCCATTCCAAAAGACAATATATTAGTTCTTTCTTTATCTTCCCCCATACCCATTTGGATTTTCCCTCTGGCAATATAGACTGTGACCTATCTACCTTCCCACTTATTTGAAACATTGGGATTGTGGGGGAAGGGAGAGGTTTGAAAATGTGCTATATATATATATATATTTATATATTTATATATATATATATTTTATATATATATATATATATAAAATAAGAACTCTTAAAAAATTACTGGTTTTACAGATATTAAATATCCTTTAACACAATGAAAAAGAAACCTGGTGAACCAAACATTCAAGGATGATAGATGGATGTTTCTTTAAGAACATGTTTGTGTTAAATATAGCTTATAGAGAATAAATTGCAAAGGTTGCTATGGGAATTACCAGCATTTGATGAACTGTAATGTAAATAACCAAGTGAAGGCCTCCTTAAAATGCTGGGCCACAGAACAGAGCAGCCTTGGGCCTCTCTAAGTACTCGGTTCCACCACTGTGTCTGGAAATTTGGACTTGGGGGAGCAGAGCAAATTTTGATACACCCTGTAAAGCACAGGGGGAGGAAAAACAGGGATAAAAATGAGAGAGTATATGCTCATAGAGTTGTCTGGCATGTACAATTGCCATTTGCTTCTCTCTATGACATGTATGTTCCTGAAGAAAGAATGGATGTGGATAAATCAGTGGCCCTGGATTCAAAAGGACCTGAGTTCAAATCTGGCCTCAGACACTTGACACGTACTAGCTGTGTGATCCTGGGCAAGTCACTTAACCCTCATTGCCATGGGGGGAAAAAAAAAGGATGGATGGAACTAAAGTATATATATATTGTGAGTATATATATATATATATATTTTTACGAGAGCTCTTCAATGATGCTGCTTACAGCCAAACCAGCAAAATCACGTCAGGGGCATCGAGCAAGGTTTCAGAATCCTGAGTCACTAATTTAAATGAGTAATTGTGGCACAATTGTTACTTCTGTGTAGGATAGAGTCAAACACATTTATCCGTCATGGAATATGAGTTTATATTAAAGAGGTGGGGGGGGCGGGGAGAATCTGGAGGTATCAGTGAAGTGCAAGCTTGATTGGAATCAACAGTGTCATATGGTAAATAAGAAATCAAATGGGATCTTAGGTTGGATGAAGAGTCATGGCATCCACAAATATTTAGATTAAATCTCTGACAGACTCGGCCCTGGTCAAACTACATCTACAGTAGGGTTACAGGGTTATAAATTTAGAGCTAGAAGATACCTGGAACATAGCAGGTAGTTAATAAATGCTCGTTTATTTACCTTTTATATTATTTAGTCCAACCCCATCATCATATTAAGGTCAGAGGTTAAATGACTTGTCCAAGGTCATATAAGAAATAAAGGTCAGGGCTGAGATTGGAATGGATTAGCTGGGAGCAAGGGTCAGAGAGAATGGTGTTATTTCTTTGCAAGAATTGCTACATGGAAGGAGAATTTGACTTCTACTTGTCTCCAAGGGGCAGCATTAGGAGAGTTGCATAGAAATTTAAAGAGGTGTGGGAATCGGGGTGATTTAGATTGTAAACATCACAAGGGCAAATCTAGGTTCAATAAAGGAATAATTTAAAAAGTGAATGGGATACCATCATCAAAAGTAGGTTACCTTTCATTCAATGATTCATTCAATAAACATGTTTAAGTGCATACTATGTGCTAGAAACTATGCTAAGCACTAGAGCTGAATTTGAGGTCATCAGGCAAGACTGGGTAGCTGCTTATTGCATTCTGTCAAGGCAATGCTAGGTCAGGAGCAGTTCTGATTACATGACTTCTTATGGTTGGGGTGGGGGCTGCTATCTCTGAGATTTTGTGACTGAAATATTTGGGGGCCTCCTGGGTGCTATAAGTCTAGAAGGTAAATGACCAGTGATGTCCTCCTATAGTGTGTTATGATGGTAGAGATGTGACCCTTGGTTCATCAAGGCTCTGCCACCAGAAAACAAGCAAGTCTTGTTAGTTCTACAAAGGCTTCAAGGATGGGCATTATGGTAGGCTATGTCTGCCATCTGAGGACCAGTCTACATTATTCCTGATAGACTCAGAACAAGACTAGCTGCATGATGATGAAATGGAGGTGGAGGGACCACAGCAACTCTCTCTACTTACATATGGCATGTTATAGGTGTTGGTGGAGGGAGTGCCAAGATAGATTGTAGCAAAGATCCTTCATGAATTTTAATCAGGAGGCCTGGGGTATAGTTAAATGTCTCTACGTAACTTGTTGTGAGGCTGTAGTGATGTCATTTAGCCTCTCTGGAGTTCAGTTTCCTCACCTATAAAATGAGGCAGTTGGATTATATCACCTGTGAAGTCTCTTCCAGCCCTAAGACTCTAGGAACTTATGACCTATCCACCCTCTCTTATTAAGCATTTAGTACTTTGAGAGTCCCAAGACTTCTTTGGCATGGGTGCTTTTATCAGGCTGGGCATTTGGAACTATTAAAGTTTAAACTGGCCAGCTAAAGTAAAGGACACAGGTCTGGGTAACTCTCCTTGAGAAGCTAAACTGAAAGACACACATTGAGAAGCAAGAGAGTTAAGACCATTAGGCGTGGCTCCTGCCTGTGTGTCACCAATAGGGGAGAGATGGCTCCAGAGATCTGAGCAGTCAAATAATGCCATAAGACAATTACTGGAGCAAGAAAATTCATAGAAGAAAGTGCTGAGATCATTTTCCAAACAAGGATGGATTGGAAGGTCAGAAGAAGGGAGCTGCTGTGCTGACACAGAAATGGAACCCAACCTCACAGTCACCCTGACAGATATCCAGTACCAGGAAGGCCTCACCAGAAAAAGAGACCCCCAGAGCCTCTGAATCAACTGCAGTGCCAGTGTCATCTGGAACTAAGTTCGCAATCTGGTGAGAGGACTGATCCCTTGGCAGGGGAGAGATTACAGGGGTCTTTCCTGGTGCTGAGGCAGAACTTGGGTTTTTCACCCCTGCAGGGAATCAAAAGGTAGGCTTGAGTAGCAGTGGCCCAGGTGGCAGAGGGGCACAGGCTCATAGGAGCTGACAACCACAGCACACAAGGCTGGTTGATTAGCAAGTAGGTCTGGGGTTATCTATGGACCAGGAAAAAGGCCAGGTGAGTGAGGAACCTGCTCCTCCTTAAATCATAAAACCTGGGACTTCCTAAAGCTTGGGATAGTACAGCCTGGAAACAATGCCCCCACTTTAAGGAGCTAAAAGTCAAGTAAAAGAAAGGCAAAAAGAGCAGACAGAGAAAGGTGAGGGCCATAAGTTTCTTTAGTGACAAAGATCAAGGTACACCCTCAGTGGAAGAGCTTCCAAGAAAAATATTAATTTGTCTCAGGCCATAGAGGTGCTCAAAAAGGACTTTGAAGATAAAGTTAGAGAGGTAGAGAAAAAAATGGAAAGAGAAATGAGGGTGATGCAGGAGAGACATGAGAAAAAAGTCAACAGCTTGAAAAGTCAAATGGAAAAGCTCTCTGATGAAAATAATTGCCTAAGAATTAGGATTGAACAAATGGAAGCCAGTGAATTTGTGAGAAACCAAGACACAATAGAGGGCAATGTGAAAAATCTTCTTAGAAAAACTTCTAACCAGGAAAATAGGTCTAGGAGAGATAATTTGAAAAGTTATTGGTCTATCTGAAAACCATGATCAAGGAAAGAGTTTAGACATCATCTTCCAAGAAATTGCCAGGGAAAATTGCCCTGATATTCTAGAAGCAGAAGGTAAAATAGAAATTGAAAGAATCCACCGATCACCTACAGAAAGAGATCCCAAAAGGAAAACTCCCAGGAATATTATAGCCAAATTCTAGAGTTCCCAGGTCAAGGAGAAAATATTGCAAGCTGCCAAAAAGAAAGAATTCAAGGACTGTGGATCCCCAGTCAGGATAGCACAAGATCTAGCAGCTTCTACATTAAGGGACTGGAGGGCATGGAATATGATATTCCAGAGGGCAAAGGAATTGAGATTACAACCAAGAGTCATGTATCCAGCAAAACTTCCTATAATCTTTCAGAGGAAAAAATGGGACTTCATTAAAAAAGAGGATTTTAAAGTATTTGTGATGAAAACACCTGAACTGAATGGCAAATTTGACTTTCAGATATAAGACCCTAGAGAACCATAAAAAATGGAGTCAGGGGACATACCTGGTGTCATGCAGTGAGTGACTGTCTTGTGTCTGAAACTGGGTTTTGGCTGGGGTCCCCCTGGGTCCAGGGTGGATGCTTTGTCTACTGTGTCACCTAGCTGCCCCATGATGACATATTTAGGGTAAAATTGAGGGGTGAGAGGAATGAATTGGGGGAGGGGTAAGGGGAGAGGTAGCACAGGGTGAAATCCCACATGAAAGAAACAAAAAAGGGCTTATGGAGTTGGGGAAGAGATGCGGGAGGAGCAGGACAGTAAATAAACTTTACATTTATCAGAATAGCCTCAAAGACCTTAATCTCATCATAGTTGGCTCAAAAAGGCATTAATACATACACACACACACACACACACACACACACAATTGGGTGGAGTAAATCTATTTAATCTGGGAAGTAAATGAGCCTAAAACTCATCAGAATCGGCTCAAAGACCTGAATCTCACCAGAATTTGCTCAAGAAATACGATTGTGCTGTAAGAAATGATGAGCAGGAGGAGTTCAGAGAACCTGGAAGGACTTACATAAACTGATGCTGACTGAGAAGAGAAGAATCAGGAGAGCTTTGTACATAATGGTAGCAAGCCTGCACAGCATAAACAGGGACTTTTTTCCAATTCAAAATATCAAAAATTAAATTAAGGAACTAATGTTCCAAAATAACACAATTCCCTAGCAAGTATTAAAAGGCCAAATGCACACTGATGTATTTGGTTGCCAGCTGCTTAAAGCAAAAATCTTGACCTTCAAATGATAAGTACATTTGTCAAACTGGCCTTTTGCAACAAGCTTTTTGTATGAGTGATCGCCCTTACGTGGCCCAGATAATCCATGCATTCTCTCTGATTCATAGACGTGTTACCATTTTTAGTGTGCCACTTTGGCTTCTCTTGGAAAATAGAGAAATAAAGAGGTGGCTAATATCCCTCCTATTGCACAGTCAGCTACTTGAGCACCTGTTAACTAGAGCAAATCCTCCAACTTTAATTTAATTCAACACAATCTAGATCCAGTTTGTAATCAGAGGGTCTGGGTTCAAATTCTGGCTCTGCCACTTATTGCTTACAGGCTGTTGGCCCCATCACTTAAGTATTTTAGACCTTGTTTTCCTCCTTGTGATGAGTCTTGAAAGAAGGTTGGAGCTAGACCGTAGATGGACTTAAATGACAGATAGAAAGATTTGGATTTTTTTTTCCTTAAAAGGTAATAAAGAGCAGGGGAATGATATAGTTTTTTGTTGTATTTTACTCTTTGTGACCCTGTGGTCATTGCTAATATTGTCCATGGAGTTTTTTTGGAAAAAACATGGAATAGTTTGCTATTTCCTTCTCTAATAGATTACGACAGACAGAGGCTAAGTGACTTGCCCTAGGTCCCACAGCTAGAAAGTGTCTGCAGCCAGATTTGAACTTAGGTCTTCTTGACTTCAGGCCCAGAGATCTATCCATCAGCCATGTAGATGCCTCAGCGATGTGGTCAGGACCATCCTTTATATACGCACCAATTTGATGGTTATATAAAGATGACATATAAAGAGGAAAAGGACTTGAGGCAGGGAGACCTAAGACCAATCTTGACATAGTCCAGGTGAGGTGATTAAAGCCTCAATTATGATAGCTGTGTGAGTAGAGAGAAAGGAATGTGTTTTGCTATGTAACAAAGCTGAGGCCCATATGGGACTGACCTTATGGACATCACTTTATCCATGTTGTGTTCAAATCAAGGCAGGTTATTACATATGAAAATAACATTGAAAGATCTAACTCCTTTAGGGATATCTTAGATTTGCTGCTAAGTCATTCAGAAGAGTGTATCCTTTCTCAGAAGTATCCATGTGGGAAGTAGGAAAAGATCCTTATTCTTGGACCTCATCTTCTTTTACTTTGATGGATAAATAATAAAATATGAATTTGGTACCACTGAGTGAGCTGGCTCTTTGGTCCTATCTGAGGGGCAAGGCTGGGTCTATAGTCCTTCATTTCTTACCCCTCTGCTCTCATTTTTGGATCAAGCTATTTCTTTGACTGTATCTGCTATGTGATCACCTTGATAATCTTCATATTGTGCCCCAAGCAAAGGATGCCTGTTTGTGGCATACACTAAATAATGGGAATATATACATTGCAAATGGGCTGTGGATGATCTTTGTTGCCATCTCTTTAAACCACCCACGGTGAGAGAAATAAAAGATAAAAAAAAATCACTAACTCTACAGGAGTTCTATCTGTCTGCTAGCAGATGCAAACATCTGTCCATCTCCGTGTAATAAGTGATATGCTTTGCTTGTAGCCTAGACATGCTACAAGACATGATAAAAGATTTGAACTCCATCAAATTTATTGGACCATATTTCAAAATAGGGCACAGTAATTTCAGGTATTCTAAGATTTACACACGATTTCCAGGACCATCTTTTCTCGGGATTTGGTAGAGGCAGTTCATGCCTACTTCAGAGAGTTGGTGATTAATTTTTTTTTTTAGTGAGGCAATTGGGGTTAAGTGACTTGTCCAGGGTCACAGAGCTAGTAAGTGTTAAGTGTCTGAGGCCGGATTTGAACTCAGGTACTCCTGACTCCAAGGCCAGTGCTCTATCCACTGTGCCACCTAGCTGCCCCAGCAGTGATTAAATTTTTAACAAGAGAATTTACATCTCAGAAACTGGCAAATTCCTCAAATCAGGGCTTTATTTGTTGTTTTGTTGATTGTCAAGACTTAAGAAAATAATTGAGAAAATAAACTTAAAAGCATGTTGTGGATACATTTTTTCAAAGCTCCAGGAAACCTCTGATATTTCCTCAACTTTTTCCAAAAGGAGAGCTTTCTTTTGGCAAAAATGAAAATCCAGTCTCCTGTAAGGCAAGTCTTGTTTTTTTTTCTTTTTTTGTTTGTTTGCTTTGTCTGTTTTGTTTTGTTTTGCTTTGCTTTGCTTTATATTTGCAGGCCCTGCACATACACATAACAGGTGAGTGACAAATGTTCATTACCTTACTTGAATTCAATTGAATTGAATAGTAGCTCCTTCTCTCAATTCACCATATTAACCCCAGTCATTTCTGTGTAATAATACTGAACAGATCAACTCAATGTGTGAAGCAGTGAGGATTCCTAATTAGAATATTAAATCTCTTGGCTCCATACCATTGCCATGACAAAGGAAAATGCCCTCTTCTCACCTCTAAGAATTGTAGAATTCTTAGGTTTCCTCAAAGTATAGATCATATACCACTTCCTGATCCCCTTATTGTAAGTAGTTTTTCTTTCTGGAAACACCCTGGATATAAAACTGCTTTTTAGGGATAATCACAGTATGGACAAATACAGAGTCAGTGTCAAGGTTAAAGCAATGAAATGGTACAGTAATAGGCCAAGTGAAGGGGAGCCCTAGGTCGAGTTGTGGAAGACTATGGAGCTGCTCTGGGGGACAACACGTCAATGTTTAAAAAATATTCTTAAACCTGTTGCAGGTAGAAAATGTAGTTTAGGTGAAGAGACTAGAAGGGACAAGATTTGGTGGAAATTAAAAATCCATTGAAGTTTCTTTGCTTAAGTCAATCTAGACCTCAAAAGTATATTCTAGACACAGGAGAGGAGAAGGTGGGTGAAAGTTGTGATTTGGTATAGGACGTGACACCAGGTTAGGTCTTCATGAGGGCAGCCACCCCAACCTTTGCTTAGAGACAACACAGGTCACAATAGGTTTGACCAATGCCAACAAAGTCTGTAGGTTTGCCTATGTTGAATGATGTAGAAATGGTAGTGCTGACCTTGTCACCAATGTTCTCAAATTTGGTGAGAACAATTCTATCAATGAGTCTGAGTTTCAGAGCCATAGAATCTTTAGTCCTCTGGAGCTTTGATAAATTAGACCAGGATAGCCTCTCCCAGCAAGCATTCATTTGGCATTCTTTTAGTAAACCTGCTAGTTTTCTAGGTGAAGAGAAGGAAGCAGTAGTGGCCTCCTGGGCACTTATCCCAGTGGTTAGGCATCCTGGGCATTTTCTCCATCCTTTTTGTGGGCTTAATCTATCAACTTTGAGCATGGAATAATGAAATGAAATCCCAGTGTCCAAATGATATGGAAGGTCGAGCTGACCTTTCTATTCTAAGTTACCAAGTTTGTGTTTAAATCTATGCTTTTTCATTGATGCTAATCTAAAATCCCATTCTAAAGGCAAACCAGTGATTAAAAAAAAAAACAAATAAACAGTAGCAGCAGTATCTTCTCTGAATCTTCTTCTTATGTTCATCATCTTGAATTTCTTCTGCCTTATCTTAATGTCATTAATTCAGCCATATTTTCTCTAGTCCAGGAATCAGACCAGACTTAAGATCTGTTCCCAATGATTGCTGTGGTATCCAGGCTACAGAGATTCAATCTCATCCAAACCAATCCAAGCCAATCCAGTTCAATTCAGTTCAATAAGGTTATTTAGTGTCCACTATGTAGCAAGCTCAGTAGAGGAGATGGTGTTACAAAGACAAAATAGAAGCAGTACCTGCCTTCAAAGTTATTCTTTTGGGTTGGAAGTATCTTTTTTTAAAAAAATAGTTCTTTTTATTTAGCTATCCCTCATATATCTACATATGGTTTTGTTTGTTTATTCACTTACTAAGGATGGGTATCCTCATTTCCCCCTCCCAACCCCCCCTCCCCCCACTGGAAGTGTAGAGGTTACTCACTGATCCCACTACAGGTTGACTGAGGTAAAGTTTGATCTGCTCTATTCCTCACCTGGAGCAGTTCAGCCTCACAAGACAACTTGGTGTATGCCCCTCTCAAGGGTTTAACAAATTGATGCCAAGCTTAGTGTGGACATACAACCAGCACACCCCACTACCAAATTCCAGAGCTCAAAAGATCTACCTCCTCCTCTGTAGTAACTGTGCTTTTGTTATGGGAATGCAGTAGGACCCCCAAAAACCTAAATGTCCCAATCCCCCAAGGAATCCTTGAACTTGGCAGGGTGGGGGGTGCTCTGCCTCCCACCTCAGGAATGGGTGTTGCTGAGCACTACATCAATACACTGATATGAAAGATATGGACAGGTGTTGCGTATCTTACTGATGCCCCATTATTCCAAATCCCCTCCCTGTTGTTACATTTCTCTCCCAGTTCTTTGTAATGCCCTTCCCTCTCTTTTTTCTGGTAAAAATAAAAAAGACCAGTCTTCTCCTACTCCAGCAGTGGTACTTTTTAAAGTATTCAAGCCACAGGCAGAGAATTGTTGATTTTATATACTTCCTTTTTTTTTTTTTTTTGTGAGGCAATTGGGGTTAAGTGACTTGCCTAGGATCACACAGCTAGTAAGTGTTAAGTGTCTGAGGTTGAATTTGAACTCAGGTCCTCCTGAATCGAGGGCCAATGCTCTATTCACTGTGCCACCTAGCTGCCCTGATTTTATATACTTCCTAAAGAAAACTGACCCATTGATTAGCTAGGCTGTGGGATTTCAGTGTATTAGACAATGTAGTTGAATGGAAGAAGTTGAGTCTCCTAGTTCTATCACTAGTTTCCTTACTATCCCGGTGAATTGAGGCAAATCTTAGCCATTCTGAGCCTCAGTTTCCTCATTTGTAAAATTTGGGGTTGGACACAATGTCCTCTGAGGCTCCTTTCTGCTCTAAATCTTACCCTGTGTTCCATCCCTACTCAAATTATAATATATATTCGTATCTGCTTACCTGGTATTGCTCCCCTCCTTTCCCCCTCAGTGCCATAAGCTCCCTCAAGCAGAGAAGAAATAATTTCTCATTGTGCTTTTATATCCCCTGGCACCTAGGGCAGAGCCTTGTACATAGTAGGTGTCTGCCTCTCCTGTCCTCCATGTCTTAGAACTGGTAAGATCCTACAGGGCTAGTCTTACTCACAAAAAAGAAATGTGTGTCAAGGGACATGGCTGCATAAAGGAGTCAACAATGACAGACCTCTCTGAGATGCTGGAAATTGTGCATTATTAACAGGCAGACTTGAACAATTCTCACATTACATATTGCTAAATTCCATCACCAACAAAAAAACTCTGTCCTCCGCTCGCTACCAGGACTTGGAAATTCTCACAGTAAAATAGTAATTTCTCATCAGGCACAAACCCTGCACTCTATTGGTTGAATACGTTTCTAATTAAAATGATCATTCTTCAACCTTATTTGGGGTGGTCACTTGGTTGAAAAGTGATCTGAGAAGGGATACTGATACTAGGGAGAGGCTGATGTGTAGTGGCTACAAACTGCCTTCTGTCTTACTGAAGAAACGGGGAGAGAAGATGTGGGGAAATCTTAAATGAAATGTGACAATGCCCAAATAAAACACTGTTTGCTCCCCTCATACTCTCTTTGTATAGTCTATTAGCCAGGTCTTCACCCAGCAAACTCACAAGAGGGCAAAGAACTGGAGTTTAGATGAGTGGTGAAGTATATAGATTGACTCAGGCAAAGAAAGATAGCCTTTCTGAAATATTCAATGGGAGACTCCAAACAAAATGCAGATCTGGGCAGACCTTCCTCTGAACTCCCATACTGCTCATGTCACTTTTCAACATCAGGGCTGATTTCTGTTGAATGATTTGAGCTGCTGGTTTTAATTAAAACTTAATTTGCAAAAATATTTCATAATTTATGCATGTTGCAGAGTCTCTGAACTCTGAAGGCATTGTTCCCTAGCCATATCTGGGAGGCACCATTTCTTTGAAAAGTTTAGCACAGGGAAGGGAGAGGAAGCACTAATGAAGGGTGGAAAGGAAGGGCCACAGATGCTTTCCTTCCATCTCTGTCCATTGGATTTGGAGTTGTGTGAACTAAGGATGGTTTGAATTGTCAGGATAAAAGCAAAGTACCCTGCCTGACAGGTCAGTAATAACCAAGGGATATCAGCAATTGACCAGCACAATTATCAAAAGAAAGACAAACATAGCAAGAAATAAAAGCCAGGGAATTTGAAATTCTTCAAAGGAAATGAATGGGATCTCCCAAAGAGAAGACATACACGCCCACAGCTGCCACCCAGGAGAAATTAATGACTATCCAGGATTCTGCCCGAGAAGCCATATTTCAACTACCAGATGTCTGCAAGAGGGAATTTGCCGGGATTTGTCAGACCATTGAACCACAAAGACGTCTGTAGAATGACTTGGCTAGAAACACTGGGCTCTCAGGGCAGCCAGTCAGAAGGGTCCTGCTAGCTCTTTGCTAGTTACAAAATAAACAAAATCATAGCTGCTCCAACTCCTTCTCCCCACCTATCCCTGTATCCCTCCCCCAAGGTGTTCTTTTGGTAGGAATTGGGTATATGGAGAGGAAATGAGGAAGCAGTACATTGATCCTCCCCCCCACCTACCACCACTTTAGCTTTCCACGTAATCTTGTTTTGTTTGTTTCCTTCCCCCCACATCTGCCTACAGATTAAAACCTTTGGATTTACTCAGAATGTTAGAAGAGATATAGACAAACAAGAGACATGCCATAGGATGGTTATCAGAATAGTAAAATATCTTAAGTCCCTGACAAATGAAGATCATGGTAAGGAAGCATGGGGGGAAAGTTTTTAGCTGGAAAAATAAAGGATTCATGGGAACGTGACAGTTGTCATCAACTATGTGGGAAGGGCTATCATCACCAAAAGGGATAGGACTGATTCTGCTTAGCCCCAAGAGGCAGAATGAGGAACAACAGTCAATGGAAGTTACAGAGAAGTAAATGTATAGGAGAGAAAAGGAAACCAAACAATTAGCACTATCCTGGAGTAGAATGAATCCTCTTACACGTGGCCCATTCCCAACTCCAGAAATTTTCAACAGAGATTAGCTGGGCTGCAACCCAGATCCTGTTTGGATTTGAGGAGTCCCATAGACCCTGCTCATTTGGATATTCGGGGATTCTGCAGTTTTCAAAAACATGTTCCACAGAAGTTTTGCTGAAGCAGATCTTGCATACAAATGCTGCTCTTGAGACCTTTAGAGGCCTCTGAAAAGGTATTAGAAACCCTTTTTCATCATGTGTGAGGGTATCACTGAAACAAGGCCGTACCTGGGAATTTCCAGGGGTTTCTTGCACTCATGAAAGCCTATTGATCACAAAGTCTCAGAGCTCTCCATTTAAGATAGCATATATGTCATTAACAAATTACAAAAACATTCTACATATTGTAGCTAGTTTTATTTATTTCTCCTGGCAGAAAGAAGACGGGTGGGGGAGGTGCTGGTGCAATTAGAACTGTCTTCAAATAAGGCTACCATATGAGGGAGGGATCAACACTGTTCTGTTAGCCCCAGAGAGTAGAAATAGGAGGAATGGGTGGGAAATGCAGAAAGGTCCATTGAGCCTTAATCTCTGGAAAAACCACTACTATTCCCACAAAAGGAAACAACAATACCATGCATTTTCTAACAATTGGTTGTATCTATAAGTAGCATGAGCTACCTCTGGAGGTAGAGAGCTTCTCTCACTAGTAGCCTTTAATCAGAGTCTGGATGCCCATGGCTTGGGTATATTGCACATAGATTCTTGTTCAGTTATGGGTTGAGTGATGTGGCCTCCTCCACAGGTTCCTTTTGATTCTCAAATTTTGGACTTCTGGAATCATTAATGAAGCCGTCAACCAAAGAAAACTACTCTTAGAATTAGATGGGACATCAGAGGCCAAGTCCCCTCATTTTTACAGCTCAGACAGCAGAAGCCTAGAAAGATTGTTGCCCAAAGGCCTTTGGGGAGTAAACAGCAGAGATGTGATTTGAACCCAAATCTTCTGACTCTAGTGCCAGTACTCCTCCCTTGTGCCACATGGCCTCCACCCAATGACAAAATGCCATGCTAAGCCTCTTCTTTCTTTCTTGAGTGGGTGGATGAGAGGTGTTTAAAAAAATCAAACACACTACATCTTTATTAAGTTGCTTGTTTGTTTTTCTTTAAGATTAGATAAATGTTTGACCTGTTTTCTGCCACCAAACTACAACATTTGCTTTAAATACATATAAGAAACTTGTGAAACACCCCCTTGAAAAATTGAAGGGAATTTCCAGAGAACAAGGGCACACAAAGACAGGTCCCATGAAACCACATTGCTTTGTCATGTTTTCCAACAATTCATCATTGCCACAGCACATTTTTATGGTTGAATTGTAAACATCTCAAAAGGGTTTGGGGAGTGGCAACACTTCCATCAGACCGTTGATTACTGTGAGCCAGTGAGTGAGATCCCTTCCAGGGCCCAGGGAGATCACAAAAGCCTCTAGTCATGAGGCTTGGGGTGCAGACAGCTCAGCACTGCAGTATCTCACTGAAGATATTGGTACACTCATTGGTATCCTGTGTTTTCTTAGGTTAAGACACTAAACCTCTTCCCAGAGCCCCCTTGCCTACATCAGTCTGCCATGAAGTTGCTAATGGCTGTTCAAAAGCTAAGTCATCAGGGAGCAAGCTCTAGCAGCATCTACCCAGCTAGAAAGGTCTTGAATCCCTACTTGTGTGAATTAAAGCAAGTCACTTCCCCAAGTTGGGCCTCAGTTTTCATATCTGTAAGATCTGTGAGTTGGGCAACTTGTCCTTTGAAATTCCTTCTAGCTCCAAATGATAGAATCATTTTGCCATGAGCCTGGTGATAAAATGCTTGCCTCGTCCCCTTTGACTACATCAGCCAAGTTCAAAGATGCTCATCTCTAGAAAGTTGGATATTGGGTTGTAAATTTTCTTGACTACAACCATGCTTGAAAATCTGTTCTAAGACTTAGAGGGACAGATTGTGTTTTCATCAGTAAATAAGAGTTCACCCACACTGATGAAATCCAGGATGCTTGATACTTTGAAATAAGTATTCCATTCCATACAATCCAATTTCTAGATGTTCTGTAAGTTATGAAAACTTACTTAGTTATGAAAACAGGAAATGAAGGAATGGAAATAAAATAATTACTTCATTCCCTCATATGACATGAGCTATAAATAAATGATAGATAGATAGATAGATAGATAGATAGATAGATAGATAGATAGATAGATAGATAGATAGAGATAACTACAAATTTACTGATCCCCACCCAGACACCCTAACCAGGACAATGAATTGCCTGGGGCTATGCAATCTTTGTCAATTCCATATTCTTGAATTATGGACCTCCCCCCAAGCAAACGATCCCCTCCCATTGATTCCTCACCTTACTCCCTGGGAATTTATGTTATTGTGTAAAAGGGTCCACCCACATTAAGAAGTTTCTATTTAGAGTTAAGTGGTTTCTGTATGTGACTCAAGAGAAGTCTTTTAGTTCCCTTTGTTCTGTTACCCCATAAAAACCCTCTCCTCAGTTCCCATCTTTGGGTATTCTTAGTATCTTGCTTTACAATACCACAAGCCAGGGGGCAGCTAGGTGGCACAGTGGATAAAGCACCAGCCCTGGATTCAGAAGGACCTGAGTTAAAATCCTGCCACAGACACATGACACTTACTAGCTGTGTGACCCTGGGCAAGTCACTTAACCCTCACTGCCCCACAAAACAAACAAACAAAAAACAAGCAAAACAAAACAAAACAAACAAACCAAAAAAACACAAACCCAATACCAATAGTTCTTGTGCAGGGATTGAAGACCTTATTTTCTCCTATATTGATTGTTTCCTTAATTTTCAGGTTAATTATAGATAAATAGATAGATACATAGATAGATAGAGATAGATAAAGTAAACAAAAAAACAAGCAAATAAATAAATGAATAAACAAATGGATAAATGAATAGACAAATAGATAAATATGTGAATGGATGAATAAATAGAAAAATAGATAAATAAATGAACAAATTAATGGATGGATAAATAAATTAAAATATAGATAAATGAAAGAATGAAAAAACAAATAGATAAATGAACTAATAAACAAATAGATAAATGAATATGAACAATAAATAAATAAATAAACAAACAAATAAATAAATAAATGAGTGAGTGGGTGGGTGGGTGGTGGGCAAATAAATAAATAAACACATAAATAAACAAATGAATGAATAGGTAAACAAAAAAATACATAGACAAATAGATAAATAAATGAATAAACAGCCAGAGAAATAAATAAATAGGTGAACAGATGAGCAGATAAATAAATAAACAAATGAATGAATAAACATATAAACACATAAACAAATAAATAAACAGAAAATAGATAAATAAGCAGAAGAATAAATAAATAACCATACAAACAAATAAATAAATAGATGAATAGATGAATGATTAGTTGAGGGTAATTTTGGAAACAAATCTCTAAAGTGTCTATTCCAATATATCAGCAAGTTTTATGAATTTTACCACCTAATTGATTTTATGTTAGAGTGTAAGTTCCATGACCGTAGAAGCCTATGACTCATTTAAACTGAGTATCTGTGAGAAAATAATTATTAATTTATTTCTTGGGGAATGCAGGATCAGTCCTTCCTTCCACCACACTCCAGAAAGTGAATTTTCCTTGAGAGATTTCATCAAATCTCATCTGAGAACAAGAGGAATAAAGATGGATTCTTTTGCCTTGATTGTTGAAGGACTGATGGGATTAAACTACACATAGATAAAGGACTTTGCCCTGAGGAACTTGAGTGATGGGTTTTGAATTCTTTTCCCTGATGTCATCCCCATATTTCATTATAATATAGCCCACCTTCAAGTTATATCAATCAATATATTTGTTTAATGCTAACCAATTAGATTTGTTTGCATAATGACCTACCTCTTATCAAAAGAGATTAAAAAAAACTGGACAAGTAGTCATGTTGTCTCTTTAGGCTCTCTGGGACCATATGGTTTTTGTCTGTCTATTTGTCTGTCTGTCTGTCTCTGTCTCTATTTCTCCCTCAGCTATCCTTGGAACCACATGGTGTCTCTCCAGGAGACCACATGGGACTCTTGGGGGATTTTCTCCTGCATGAGCTAACTGAGATGCTGAATCTCTGACTCTGTCTTCTCTACCACATAGCCTGACATCATGAGAAGTTAGGGAGAAACATGATCAATCGTTTACTGATATAATATTGATAAATTAATAATATGCTTACCCCAAACTGGTGTCTATAGTAATTATTTTCAACATCACATATCTCATTTGACTCCTGACAGAGTGGTCTGAACATGGTACTTCTCTACTCAAAGCACTTAGCATAGGATCATTACTGCCATGATTGGCAAAGAAGAAATAATATGTCATGGAGGGTGTACTGATCTCAGATTCAGGAACACATAATTCAAATCCTGCCTCCAAAAATTATTAGCTGTGTAATCCTGAGCAGGACACTGAACCTCATGACCTCAGTTTTTTCATCTTAATGATGGGGATAATAATGTCTACCTCTCAAGATTGTGGTGGGCAACCAAATGAGTTCATGGGTGTAAAGCACTATATAAATGAGAGCTATTGTGGTTTTATAAGACATTTGGTAAATTGAATGATCATTTTCCTCATCATAGTAACCATTAAAAAAGCATTTATTAAGCACCTACTGTGTGCCAGGCATCGTGCTAATCAGTAGGGATACAAAGAAAGGCAAAAGACCATTCTAGCCCTCAAGGAGCTCACATTCCAATGGGAGAGACAACATGGTAACAACTATGTACATATAACATAGATAACAGTATCCATGGATAATCATAACAGAAGGAGGGTTATGGAGGCACAGGGGATAGGGAATGGGAAAAGCCTCCTGAAGAAAGTAGGGTTTGGGCAAAGTCTTAAAGGAAGCCAGGAAAGCCAGGAAGCAGGAGTGAGAAGGACTGACAAAGGAAGTTATTTATCAATTCCCAAGTTATTAGATGTTAACATTTTATCTCTCTAAGAAATAGCTTCAAAGCCCAATAGACAGGTCATGCAAATATTAGCATTAGTCCATTTTACAGCTAATGAAGCTCAAAGACTCACAGGGATCACATGACTTTTCAAGGGTCAAGTAGCCTGTAGGTGATAAGGCCAGGTTTTCTTGGCAAAGAAGTCCCCCAGAAAAGCCCATTACTCTTTCTATTAAGCCATACTTTCTCTCATCTCAGTAAAATCAGCTTTCTGAAATCACTAAGGATATATTCTACCCCTTCAAACTTGTTCCACAGAACTGTGTAGAAGTAAATGGACTTTCTCAATTGCTATAGCAAACAGCTAAGGAAGTCATGTGTCTTTCTGGGTCATATTGATGCCTGAAAGAGTCATGCTTGACATTTCTCTGATCTGTGAAGAGTAAAAAACTCAGGTTTCTCTGTCTCCTAAAAAAGGAGCTAAAGAAATATTAACCTTAGGTACAATGCAATGATGAACATCCTGGTAATGGGGTCTTAATAAAATGAAGGCATTCCAGAGAACCCCCTGAATACCAAGCTCTAGTAGGTGAGTACTAGAGGACAACAAAATCTTAAGGACCTATTTCTTTAACTGCTTAGCCTTCTCCTTGGTAATAAGTCAGGTACCTTTAGAATGAAGACCGACTTTCATGCTAATTACAAAATACCAGTAACCCATAACATGTATGAGTTCATGTGAAAAAGATTTAAGGGTTTGAATGGAGCACAATCTCAGGATTGTGACCAGGCTGCCAAAATCATTCCTGCAATCAGGGGTTATACAGTATTATTACAAGTAGGATGTTTTGAGGAAGGGATAAAATAGTCCCACTGGGCCATGGCCTGGTCAGATCTTTCCTGGTCAATCTGTATTTAGTCTTAGACATCAAATTCAGGATGTAAACTGTCAAAAAAAATGCAAAAGGGAAAATGAGATGCACAGGGGGGTTGAAACCAGGTCATATGCCACAGCTTCATTGGACCTTAAAGTGGGAAGGGACCTTAGGCATCAACTAGCAGCTTGATGCATTAGAAGAATACTGAACTTGGAGTCAGAGGGCCCAGTCAAATCCCAATTTGACTAAGTAATTACTATGTGACATGGAGAAGGTGCTTTGGTGTTTTATCTCACTCTGTGTGTGTGTGTGTGTGTGTCTGTGTTTGTGTGTATATTTCTCTCTTTTTAAAGACTACATTCTATTATTTATTTATGTATTTATTTTGTGGGGCAATGAGGGTTAAGTGACTTGCCCAAGGTCACACAGCTAATAAGTGTCAAGTGTCTGAGGCCAGATTTGAACTCAGGTCCTCCTGAATCCAGGGCCGGTGCTTTAACCACTGTGCTGTGCCACCTAGCTACTCCCAGGATTTTTTTTTTTTAAGAGGGCAAGGAAAGGAAAAGGGAAGAGAGACCCTAGAAGACAATTTCTCATTTACTGTGCATCTCATTGCATCTCCCATCATCTCACCTGCATTTTTCACCTCCATGTGTTGTTTCTTTTCACTTGCTCTCCCCCCAAGCCAGGAAAGCTCCCTTTCCTTAACTCCACTTTTGGGCTTCCTGCATAGTTTTCTTTTTTCCTTTCTTTTCTTTCTTCCTTTTTTTTTTGCAGGGCAATGAGAGTTTAAGTGACTTGCCCAGGGTCACACAGCTAGGAAGTGTCAAGTGTCTGAGACCGGATTTGAATTCACGTCCTCCTGAATCCAGAGCCAGTACTTTATCCACTGTGCCACCTAGCTGCTCCCCTGCATAGCTTTCAAAACTCAGACTCGTGTCACATCTTCCTGCCCCAGCTGGCCCACTGAGAGATCTCCCATTCCCACTGTGTATCTAGTTGTTTACACATTGTCTTCCCCTATTAGAATGAGAGCTGTTTGAGGGTAGGGACACTGGTTTAGTTTTTTTCCTTTTTAGCACGGAATCTCACATATTAGTAAATGCTTAATAAATACTGACTGACTAATTGATTGCATTTATTTTTTGGCTATTTGAAAAAATATTGCCCCTATTCAATTGACGGGCAAAGTTAAATTTGAGTCCAAATCTCCATGGGGGAAGGGGTGAGATATCTGCATGAAAATAGTAGATTGAAATTGTTTCTTTTATTTATTTTTTAAAGGAGTAAATGAACCAGTAGAACAGTAGAGTCTGATTATTTTGGGGAGAAGTTAATGACAGCCCATCTGTTTAAATGGAACTGTCCTCTACTTGGAAGGGAGGGGAGAGAAAGGAGGAATCTAAACTGGCAATAATGTCCATTTAATTAAATAAACTAAGAGCTTTCTCATTCTAATGAGGGTAAACTGTTTACAGAAAACATTGTATTTAAATTACCCCAAGTGATTACTTTAAAATGCATAGTTTGGTTAAAAGCTATAGTCATAAATAATTAATTGTCTTCCTCAAAAGATTATGCTAATTTCAAGCCAGGGGCTATAAATGGAAACAGTTTAAGCAGATGGGAAAGCAACTTGACCTTGTCCTTACATTCCCAAGACTTCTGTACTCACAGGCTTCTGTATTGACACCTGCTATGATCATATATAATGATTCCTCTCTGTTTTGGGACTTAGACCTACCTTTCCACCCAGGGTCCAGGATCTATAGTTGGTAGGGAAACTAGAGACCAAAGAGTTCAATTGCAGAGAAACCAATGCTTAGGTAGCTTCTTCAGTAATAAATAAGCCTAGAATTAGAATTCTGGTCTGGAAACTTTCACATTTATTCCTTTTTTTCCAATGCCATGTTTTTTGTTTTTGTTTTTCCCTTTGTTTCTTTGTGTGTGTGTGTGCGTGCGTGCGTGTGTGTGTGTGTGTGTGTGTGTGTGTGTGTGTGTGTATTAGAAGACATGTCCCTGCCTATATTGCCTGCTTGAATTGTAAGCACCTGGATAAAGTCTTTCTAACTTGGATGCTCTGCTGCGCCCACAGTGACATAATAAGCCTTCCTACTGATCACAGTACCTCTCCCTGGAATGGTGCCCAGAGGATATGATGCCTGCTACTTAGAAGACCCCATTGGATCCTCAATAATGATGATAATTAAATCACCAGAGCTTCCCTTTCATTAACCAATAAGCTTTCCATAGTGTGCTTCTCTAGGCAAGGACCTAGGAGGGCTACAAAAGCATTCTCCCCACCCCCATCCCAAAGAAGTAGACATTTTGGTTGAGTTGATACATGATACAATAATGGCAGCACTAGGCCAAGTGTTTTGGTAAGAGATAGGTAAGGTGCATAAAGGTAGGAATGTAAGCTAGGTCCAGACAGACAGGTAAGGTTTTCCTACGTAGGAAGAGGATGGAATTCTAGGCAGGGGAGAATAATGTCAGCCAAGACACAATGATTGGATGTTCCAAGGTATGTTACAGTGGTTGATGAGACAAAAGGCTCATCATGGGGAGAGACAAAAAATACATTTGGAGAACTTTGGCAGGGCCAGCGGAGAGGATTTTGAAATCAGAGACTGGTTCTTTAGATGTGTGGGAGTCAATAAATATTTATGAGTCAGGTCAAAATACTGGTTTCCTGGCAAAAATAGAGAAGATGGATTGAGAATGAGAGACTCAAGGTGGCAAGACCAGACAGGAGGCCATTGGCCTTTTCTAGGCAGCCAGCATGGGAAACAGCTGGGGCTGTACAAAATGGTAGAAGTTGATCAACTAATAAGCATCTCCTCACCTCCTATATGCCAGGCAACATGCTAGGCTTGAAAATACTAGAGTGAGGCAGTCCTTTCCATCGAGAAGTGTGCATTCAAATGAGAGAAAAGAACGCATAGAGGTGAATGGAAGGACAAAGGAATAGAGGATTGGTCTAGACAGTTATAGAAATGTAGGGCAGGGAAGTGCCATCCCCATTTAATTCTAGGAGAGATGGAGCCTGTGATTTCATTAGTATTAGGAACTCTCAAATGAGAACACTTCATCTACCCACTTAGATTGGAACCTCCTATGACACTTGAGAGAATCATCTAGGCCACTGAGAGTTTAAATGTTTTGCCCAAGCAGTATATGACAGGATAGGAACTTGAAACCAGAACTTCCTAAATCCATGAATAGGTCTTTTAGCCATGATTTTTGCAACTTCTCAGTTTTGCTAATGCTGATTTGATTGTGGTTGTTACCAGAGCAAGAGAAAGAAGGAGGTAGAAAGCAGTGTTGGTGAGTGTCCAGATATTCACACAAAGACTGAAGATAGTGAGACTGAGTAGTCTGTGGTATCCTAGTGAATGGCTGGAACATAACTGGGTGGAAATTAACTCCTTTTCTTTTGACCCCAATAGTTAGAAAACCATATGAAGTATTTGACAGTAGAAGAAAAACGTTAAACAGTGTGATAACCAGAGTGAACATCCGAGTCAAGTAAAAGGTTTTTGTTTATTTTCAGAGAGGGGAACACCTCATAGACTCATGAAAGTAATGCTGGAAAGGACTTCAAAATCCAACTATTCCACATCCCAATTTAGGAAACTGAGTCCCTGGGAGGTTAAGTGTTCACAGAGGTAATAAGAGTTAGAGGAAGCATTAGAGCTCCAAAGTCATTGCACCTCTCTCATCACTGAACCCCAGCTGCCTCCCATTGTCTATAGGCACCAACCAATAGATGAGGAAAGGCTGCAGATGTAACAGGCAGAGGGGATCATAGTGGGACAAGTAGGGAGAGCTAAGATGAATGTCACAGAAGAAAGACTAAATCTGGAAAAAGAGAAAATCATTTCCTTTGCTGATGCTGGAGGAAAGGATGAGAAAAGAGATATAAAATAGAGCTTTTTCAGTAGGGGGGAGGAGGAAAGGGCAAATGGAGGAGCTCATGATGTATAGTCTTGATTTTCTTTGCAAAGTAGAAAGTATGGCCATCTGCCTAAAATGAAGGGAGTAAGTTCTGGTGACTTCAGAAGGGTTGAAAAGGTCTGAATTTGCTTTTATGGGGAATGAATCAAAATGAGATGACTAAATAGCACAGATGAAAAGCAGAGTCCAGTGAAAGAGGGGGCAGAAAGCTGAAGTGGGCTGGATCTGAAAATTCCTCTTTTCTACCAATTTTCTCTAGGCTGACATCAGGAGAGTCAGGCTGGGCTTGCCATGGATCACAGTCAGGGAAGGGGAATGCTAATGCACCAGAGGAGGTGGGAGGGGTTCAGTAAAAGTTGATGGTCTTGGGAAAAAGATCAAGGTCTGGAGAGAGAGAACAATGAAGAAATGGGCCAGAAAATAGGGAAGAAGGTTTTTGTTATGGGATAGGGAGCTTCAAATATGAGATTCGGAAGGTGACACAGTGTCACTTCCAATATAGAGGTGCTAAGGAATAGAGATGAAAGTCAAGTGAGTCCAAGAGGGTGATAGAGGGTCTCATCACCATATATACTGAAGTCCCAGGTGACTCATCACCATACATGCTAAAGGCTACTGACACTACTGTTGCTGGGTCATCATAGTTATTATTCATTATTACTACTGCAATTATCTTGGTATTTATTGTTAATGATATGATTTAAGACTTACTGGATGCTTTCCTACATTATCAAATTTGAACATCACAAAGTATTAGGTCGGTGGATATGAGCCAGGAACGGAGAGTTCAGGAAGGTCAAGGTCAGTCATAGAAGACAAGAGAAGCTTAAAGAATCACAGAAATTAAGAAGAGGCCTGAGCCCCTCCCCTAACTAAAAGGAATCTCTGTTATAATATAGCCAACGAGTGGCAGGTAGCCTTTGCTTGAATATCTCAAATGAAGGTTAACCCATCCCTAGCCCTGGCAGCCCACTCTACTTCTGAATCCAGTTTAAATGGTTAGAATATTTTTCCTGATATCAAGCCAAATTTCCTGCATCTAGAAAACTTCCAATATACAAGCTGGACATCTTGAACATCTGTTCCACTGGAATCTCATAACCACTATCAGAGAACCCTAAAACAGGTCACTTGGCCTCCCATGTGATGGTGGGAATGCTAACAGTTCATATCATTGACTTTTACATGGGTTCAGATGATGGAAAACCAATAGATTTCAATTAAAATGAGGAAACAAGGAACAGACCAATCCCTAATGCCTTTCACACTGCACTGGTAATAGAGTCAAGAGTGAGAAGGTGAAAGCAAAAACACCATGGCATTGGGAGAAATATAGGAACATGAATTCTGCATTTCTATGCATAGCATTAGGTAAATTGGTAGCAAACTGGGCAGGTAGATCTCATTTTATTATATGCTTATTTTTTTTTTTTTTGCCATTCTCTATTAAGTTTGAATGGCTTTGGATTCTTAGTGAAAATATAAGCACAGAAACATAAATTTAGAGGTAGAAGGGCCCTGTGAGATTATCTAGTTCAACTCCCTCAATTTCACAGGTGAAGAAACTGAGGCTTAACAAGGTGAAGTTACTTTGAGGGTCACATAAGAAAGTATTTGAGACAAGATTGAAACCCACATTTTTCTGACTCCAATTCCAGCAGGCTATCCACAATATCGTATTATGATCTCTTAGGTGCTTTCCAAAAGTGAATCTTAGCCACCATCATTTGATCAGCCCAGTTTGGGTCACAGAAGCACCACAGCTACTGCTCCTGTTGTAACATCTCAAAATGGCATCCCCAAATGCTGTGCCTAAAATTCATCTTTTGTCTTAAGAGTCTTGTTATGCACACACCAAGGAATGAATGGTTTATGTGGAATAACGCCTTAATGAGAAACAAACAAATGATTCAAAGGAAAAAAAAAAAGATCCAATTTCCATCTAAATACCCAAAGTTTCACAGTCAAGGAAATAGCCAAGCTTGGCCACATACACCCAGCTCTTGGCCAGACCCAATGGGGCTCTGCCTTCCTCCCCAGCGTGGCAGCCATGGCATGCAGACCTTGAAAGAATTTGGGTCAGGGATGAACTCAGGAATGTAGTTAGAGGGAAAACATTTATGACTGTCCATGAATCAGTGCCCTCTGTCCTTTATCTGTGTCTCTTTTTTCCACTTTGGGGAGAAAGATAAAACAGGAGATGTGAGAAGACAAAAAGAAAAAAAACAACAACACTCAAATATGAATAAATGAACACAATTCCCTTACACTTAGCCCATCCTGAAAATGTCTGAAAATGAGGTAGAATATTTCCACTGGTTGCCCTGCCATGTTGGCAAGACAAGGGACAGATTTCAGTTCTCCAGCATCTGGTTTTATGACCATTTTCTGATGTGAGGAAGACCAGAGGTGAGGGCTCCCAAACTGCAAATATGGATCTGACAAGTCCTTGAATTGGAAGGTCACAGGACCACAGCATCCATGGTAAACATGGAGAGATAGCACACCTTTTAGGCAGATAAGGCTGAAGCAACATTTTTCCTCAGCCAGAGGGAGGTCAGGTCATCCAGTGACATGAAGAGATGAAGGACCTCAGTTCCCACATGGCATGTAATTCCACATATAGGGAAGCTCAGCCTCTCAGGGATGAATTAGATCAATTTGCCAGAGTCATGAAAAATACCTGAATCAGAAGCCCAAAGGTGGGATGTTGCTAAAATATTATTTCCATGTAGGTATTTTAAGGTCAAAGTAAGAAATCAGAATAGTAAAAGAGTGTTCGTGTACACACTTCTGTATCCGTGAATTATATGTAGTCTGTGTGTGTGTGTGTGTGTATGAAGGGAGGAGGGAGAGAAGAAGGGAAGGAGGGACAGAGAAAGAGAAAGGGAGAGAGGGAGAGAAGAGAGGGAGAAGGAGAGAGAGAGAGAGAGAGAGAGAGAGAGAGAGAGAGAGAGAGAGAGAGAGAGAGAGAGAGAGAGAGAGAAAGAATGTTCTGTATGATGTTAAATATGTAATAGAATCTGGACTTGGAAGACCTGAGTTCAAATCTCACCTCAGCTATGCTCTAATTATGTGACCTTGGTCAAATCATTTAATATTTTCGTGTCAGTCTCTCATCATTAAAATGAGGGGATTGATACTAAGGTCCCTTCTAGAGCTAAATCTGTGATTTAGGTGGATAGGAATACACACACACATACAAACACATATGTAAATATATTTATATATACGCCTAGGTAAATATACCTATATGTTCCCTCAGCATGTTGTCAAGATAATTTACAGGCTGTATTCTATGGTCAGGGAGAAATTAGCTCATATCTGAAGTGTTATGTTCACTTCTGGGCAATGTATGTCAAGAAGGATATTGGCAAGTTTAAGAGTGTCCAGAGGACAGGGAGGTATCTAAAGAGAACCGAAGATCATACCATGTGAAAATTAGATAAAGAGAAGAAGGAATGTTCTGGCTAAAGATGAAAAATCTTGAGGTATGTGTGTGGGGGTGATAGTTGCCTTCCTGTATTTGAAAGGCTACCAAGTGGAAGCAGCCTATTTGGGCTTAGAGAAATGAAGCAATCAGTTAGAAGAGAGACTTCATGTCAGGAAAAACAGCTACAACTTTGCTCACAATGAGAGCTGTCCAGGCGGGAAGTAGGTGGCTTTAGAAGGTTTTCTTTCCTCTGTCTCTTTGCATCTCTAGCCTCTATTCCAGCTCAGAGCCCTTGGCATCTGCTTAATGATGCTTGCTGAATGAACAAAAGGGAGACCAGGGGCCCTCAGTGGCCATTTTCAAGCAGAGGCTCTTATAGATGGGAACTTGGGTCAGGAATGGGTTGGAATATATGGTTCCAACTCCAAGACTCAGTGATTCCATGTCATATGGACCGAGAATGAAAATATAAATGGAGAAGAATGGAAATATAGACAATAACAGGGTGTCTCCATGGAAGGGACTGTGCTGGCCATAAGGATGTGCTAGAGGGAGAATTTTATTTAGGCTTCTGTTGATTTTATCTGAAAGAATGAACATTCAGATGAGGAGTGCTTTCCAACAGATATTCAAATAAGGTGAATTCCAATTACACGGGGTACAATGGATTGTCTTTCTCACAGAGCCAGGTATTGGATGGTTGCTATCTCATAACCACATGCTGACAATTAAGAGAGGATGGTATAACTGAATGCTATTCTAAGAAGTGATTTCTTGGGGCTAATGAAGTCATTTAACCTGAGAGAATCAGATTACCAAGCAGGAAATCAGTGTGAGTCTAGTCTTATCAATACCATATTACTCAAGTGAATTGCATTGGAAATCCTATGCCCCATGAGTCAGGGATCCTTTTAATTAAACAACTTTCAAATAATAGGAATAGCTTCCAATGTTAATTAGCTCAGTCATGAAATTATGTGAAAGCATCATGTATTTAAAGAGTTGTAAGGAAGATAGGATGATTGGGCACTAGGATACATAGAGGGGAGTATGCAGAGTGTGAGAAGATTGCAGAGGTAGGAAGGGATCAGGTTTTAAATAACAGAGGAATTTTGATTTGGTCCTAGAGGTAATAGGAAGCCACTAGAGTTTATTGAGTAAAGAGGTCATACGGTACCTTTGGAAAGTCTATGACTGGATTGGAGTGGGGAAAGAACTAGCAAATACATGCCAGTCAGATCTGAACCCAAAGCTCCCAGACTCCAAAACTAGTCCTCTGCCCATTACACTACATTGGGTGAAGGAGGAGGAAGGGGAAGGCATAGAATCATAGGCTGAGAACTGGAAGGGGGCTCAGAACTCTTCTATTTGAATGTCCACATTTTATGGAAGAGGAAACTGAGGAAGAGAGCATTTAAGAGAGTTCCTCAGTCATACATGTAACATGTAACTGACTGGATTTCATTATTGTTTTCCAGTGAAAAGGTTTATGTGCATAATCATAGTGCACATGATCTGAGACAGATCCCATACCTTTGACCACCCAGCGTATCTAAGACTTGTCCAGTGACCCATAACTTGTTGGGGACCTGGCCTAATAATCTCCTAAAGCAAGGGACCTATGCTTGCTTCTTTTCTATGATCTACAGATTTATTTTATTACAAGAGGCCCATAGAGAAGGCTGAGTTTAGTAACTCTATAGAAAAGAATTACCAACAGCAAGCTTTGCAGCCTCATCAATGTCCTCTGGGGTATGTGCTCTTGGCTTTTCTGAGATGGCAAGCCACACTCAGTATATTTTGGATATAGAAAATTCTGCATTTTGACATAGCAACAATAATGGGAGTTATATAAATTATAGGATATGTTTTTAGTGTAGATAGGCAGTGCCGTGGATAGCGCACTAGGTCTGGAGTCAGGAAGACCTGAGTTCAAATCTGGCCTAAGACACTCACTAGCTTTGTGATCCTAGGCAAGTCACTTGACCTCCATCTGCCTCAGTTTCCTCATCAGTAAAATAAGAGTCATAATAGCATCTACCTCCTAAGGTTGTTGTGAGGATCAAATGAAAGAATAATTGTAAAGTGTTTAAGACACAGTGGCTGGCACATAGTGAACACTACAGAAATGTTAGTTATTATTTGCAGCATTTGCTATAAAAATGACAGCAGCATGTTTTTGATACATAATATATTCAAAATGCCAATCTCAGTGTATTTAAAGGGATGCCAATGAGAATTGTTATAACTCAAGATTTACAATTCCAAAAAGCTCTTTTTTTCTTTCTGAAGGGCCCTCATGTCAGTCAGTAGGTCAGCCAGGAAGTCTTTTTTTTTTTTTTTAATTTACTAAGTATGAGACTGTGCTAAGCTCCTGGGATCCAAAGAAAGGCAAAAAGGATTCCCTGCCCTCAAGTAGTTCATATTCTAAATATATGAGGCACCGTGCAAATAACTAAATAGTCAGTCAGCCAGTCAATGATCATTTACAAAGAAACCACTATGTTCCAGGCACTGTGCTGAACTCTGGAGAGCTTACAAAGAAAATTAAAAGACAGTCCATTCCCTTGAGGAGCTCACAATCAAATGGGGAAGATAGCATGATAAGCAAGACATAGATGGGGTAAAATGGAAATAGTCAACAGAGGGATGCCCTAGAATGGAGAGGGATTGAGAAAGGCTTACTACAGAAGATGGAATTTTAAATGATATATCTGAAGGAAGCCAGGGGGATCAGGGGGCAGAGAAGAGGACGGAAAGCATTGCAAGCAGGGGAAGAATGGGCGGCAGCGGATTGCCAGGCTGTCAGCCACCGAAAGAGGCCAAAGGCAACAGGTGACATAGCTTGTCTAAGGAGCAGCAGAAGGCCAGTGTCTCGGGATCACAGAATTTGTAGGGGATGAGGGAAGACGGACATAGGATACGCACGCACACGCAGAGATATATGTATACATATAAATATATTCACACACATATATACATATACATTCATATACATATGTATACATATATATACATACACACACAGAAAAAGAAATGGCAGGGAATCTCACAGAAAAAGGGTAGAAAAGAAGCAAGAAAACCCAAAAATATTAAGTGGGATTTGAGCTATCTTGAAAAAAGCCAGGGACATAGAATTGGAAGGTGAAGAATGAAGAATGTTCTAGCGATGGGAAATGACCCATGTAAATCATGGTACTAGGAGGTGGAGACAGCTGAGCCATTTCCTTCCCTTCTGTCCCTCACTGTAGGCAGAGCCCACCAGGTAACAGAGATAGGGGAGTCAAGTAAGGACAGACTTCTTAGAATTTGAAGTCTATGAGAAGTCAAAGTGGGAATAAAGTATTGAATGGCTGCCCTGTTGAAGAGAGATGACACTTGGCATAGACTTTCCTGCCATCAAGCCTAACGCCATCCACTAAAACCATGCACTCCCTTCAGAGAGGAGCTAATATGTCAGCCACTCCCAACAAACCTTGATAATGTCCGCAAAACAATTGACAAGCATTATGTCTTTTGAACCTTATGAAGGAATGACAGGTATCATTTCTCACATTTTACACATGAGGAAACTGAAGCTCAGAGAAGTAAAAGGGCTTATTTATGGTCACAAAGCAAGGAAATGCTAGAGGTGGTATTTGATCCTAGGTCTACCATGACCCCAATTCCAGCCTTCCATCCTCTACAGCATGCTCACTCCTGTGATCTTATCAAAGGTCAGTGAGACCTTTCAGCATATATTAGGTGCTTTCAGGAGTAATTGGCATTATTACTGAGGCTTAGGAGCCCCCTCATAATTCTATGATTCAATGACATGTCTCTATGTCCCTCCACTCCCAATACCTCTCCTTTTTAGCTAACACCTACACTCTGCTATATAAATGTCCTGCAAGACAGATAGCACCACTTTAATTACTTCTTACTCTAATTGTTTCTAAATGAGGCAGTCATGGAGACGGATGAGAAAGTGATGAGAAATAGCTTCCATACACCTTTCCATAATGCTGTGTTCTCAAGAGAGGAAGAGTTGGCTGGTAGCCAAAGGATTTTGGAGCCAAGCAGAGACGGGCCCAGGAAGGTGTGGTGATATTTCTGCTGGAAAAGAAAAGGGGATAACAGAAACACAGAAGGAACATAACATAATGATACATGTGAGGTGTGGCTTTTATATATGACCCTTTCAAAGAAATGACCACACAAGGCATTGCAGCCATTTCCTGGGACCCTGGAGAGTCAAAGAGAATAAGAGTCTTAAGCATCCAGATGAAGTATATTTGTATTATTGCTTCTAATAACCTGTCTAATCTTTAGACTTTTGGGTCTGGGGTCCTACTGTCATTAATGTGTATAAAAAAGGCTCTGACTTCATGAGAGGCTTTGTCCATTTTTTTGTGACAACCCTATATAAAGCACTAATTCAGTCCTTTCAGTTGTATCTGATTCTACCTGACCCCATTTAGAGTTTTCTTAGAGTTTGCCATTTCCTTCTTCAGCTCATTTTACAGATGAGAAACTGAGGCAAACTGGGTAAAGTGACTTGACCAAAGTCACACAGCTATTAAGTGTCTGAGGCCAGATTTAAACTCAGGAAGATGAATCTTCCTGTCTCCACACCCAGTGTTCTATCCACTGTGTCACCTAGCTATCATAAGGAATGATAAATGGAGAGAATGGAGGAACATCAGAGAACAGGATCAAGGATCACAGATTTCGAGCTTGAAGGTGCTTCAGAGGCTACCTTCTCCAACTGCCTCCTTTTACAGTAGGTAAGATTGGAGCCCAGAGACATCAACTGCCTGACCTAAAGTCACACAAGGAGTAAGTGGCCGCCCCTTTGCCTCCAAATTCAGCTTTATTATATATCTGTGTCCCATTTATTTACTCCTTCTCTGACTATAGAACTGAAAACCCGACAACAAAATTTAGCCCAAATTCTAGCTTCTTTTCATTGTATTCTAGTTCTTTCACATATGTATGTGGTTGTTTTTATTTTTCTCCATGTGTAGATTATAAGCAACTTGAAGGCAAAAAATATCTCTTGTTTCTCTATGTCTAGGGACATGCTGCTAAATGTTTAACAGCCTGGCTTTAAATATGTGTGTAGAGGCAGCTAGATGGCGCAGTGGATAGAGTACCAGCCCTGGATTCAGGAATACCTGAGTTCAAATCTGGCCTCAGACACTTACTAGCTGTGTGACCCTGGGCAAGTCACTTAACCCCAATTGCCCTGCAAAAAAAATAAAAAACAAAAAATAAATGTGTGTTTATGTGTATATACATACATATATATATATATATATATATATACAGATATACATATGTACATATACATATATAGATAAATATGTATGTGTGTACATGAAACACATTTAATCTGCATTGTTAAGTTATTTTTCATCACTTTCTTAAGGCTTGGAAATCATCAAAACAGTAAATTCAGCCTGGTTTGTAGTGTTTGTCAATTTCAGAGGTGTAAATGCACACTAAAATTTTAACAATTGGCTCTCCTCAAACATATGGGCTGGCTCAATACATCTGTTTAAAATACCTCACATAAACCCAGATATGCTAAGCACATAGTAGACATGGAATAATACTCTTTAATTAGGTGGATCTCAGACAGGGACAATTCAACTAAGGATTAGAAAATAATTAATCAATGATGCCATAGGACATTACTACATAGGATTATTACCCACCAGTGGGGAGGATGGCATGCAAGTCCATTCTCTAAATCTCATGGAATCAAAAAGAATTTCCGTAGGTAGATGGCACATATGGTGTTGTCCTTGGATCTAAAGATTATTGTGATGATTTTGGAAGCATACATTATAATCTTTTGTCACACATTACTTTTAGTAAGTTGGACTCCATTTTGAAATTGACTCTTGTGGATAAAGCACCAGCCCTAGATTCAGGAAGATCTGAGTTCAAATTCAGTCACAGACACTTGACACTTACTAGCTGTGTGACCCTGGACATGTCACTTAACCCTCATTGCCCAACAAACAAACAAACAAAAAAACATAAACAAAACAAAACAAAAAAATAAACTGACTCTTTATAGTAACCAACTTTTTTCAAAATTATTTCCCAGTTATAATAATATTTGGATGAAAAATCTGATACAATAGTGACTCAGAATTAACATTAAAGATTTCCTTTGTTAATCAATGTGCTACATTGAGATAGATGAACACATTTTCAGAAGTCACTATTTTGCTCAGTAAAAAGTATGTCCAACTTTAAGAAATTAGATAAAATATGGAGACAGTAGTTTTAGGGGGAATCCACTGGTATTTTAATACAGTCTGATTTAGTTTCAGACTGATGAGAGGGGGTTAGAGAGATAGATACATAGCTAATAAGTAGACAGATCATTCAATCAACAAGCATTTATTAAGAGATGAGAAATCGATGGATGATGGATGAGAGAGACAGAGACACAGAGATAGACAGACACAGAGAGACAAAGAGGCAGACACACAGAGGGAAACTGTGATTACTGTTAATAGCTGTAGGAAGAGATTTCTGAGGTACTCTCTTCTCAGTGACTTGTCTGCAGTTTATTGTTTTAGGAAGCATGAATAAAGACAGAGTTGGGAAACTGTGAAGACCCACAGATTTTGTGATTTATGCACTCTCACATAGCCATTACTTGTGAAAGACTAGATATGAACTGAGGTCTGTTTGAAACCCAGCCCAGTCCTCTATTCACTACCTGCTGCTTCTGGCTACAATATCCTGCCATAACGGGTCATGAATACCAATCAACTAAACAAGTAATAAGTACTTAGCCTCATATACACCCCACTCTCTAAGAGACACTGTTTTAGGTGCTGGGAATACAAATAAAAAGGATCAAATAAGTGATCCCCACCCTCAAGGAGTTAATATTTTGATGGAGAAGCTACAACTATACATCTACACAGAAATTTACATGTGTATTAACTAGACACACACATATATACATACAAACATGCTTGCAGATACGGCACAATAGCATTCCATTACAATCATACAACACAGCTGTTTCAGCCATTCCCCAATTGATGGGCACCCTTGCAATTTCTAGTTCTTTGCCACCACAAAGAGAGTTGCTATAAACCTTTTTAAAACAAGGGCCTTTTTTGCTTTTTCCATGAAATCCTTGGTGTATAATGCCTTCTGTTTTGGACATAGATGAGTTTGAAATGGTTTGGGAACTTCTAGTGTGAAATGTCTAAAAGGTGATGTGTGAGTGAAGCTCAGAAGTTATGCTGAGGATGGATTTATAGATTTAGGAGTCATCTTCATAGATGTGATAACTTAACTGTCCAGAGATGATGAGATCCCCATGGGGATATCTAAAGAGCAGCACACAGAGGGCTCAACAAAGAGCCTTAGGGAAGAACTGCAGTAAGGGGACATGATATGGATAATGGACCAGCAAAAATGACTGACAAGGAATGGTCATAAAAATGAGAGGAGAATGAAGAGAGCCCAGTGCCATGAAATCCCTGAGGGGAGACAGTATCCAGGAAAAGAGAGTGGTCAGCAATACCAGACACAAAAGCGGTCATAAAGGTTGATTGAAAAAACATCATCAGATTTCTTACTTATAGCTGATCTTTCTTATTTATAAATATAATGCTTCTACATAACACAGACAAGTAAACTTAAAAATCAGTTTATAAAGTTCTATGATGCCTGACATCTGTACCACCTCACTCCCACCACAACTGCCATGCACCATTGTCTCTAATTTCTTGCAAGCTCTGTGGAGATTTATTGAAAATCGAATTCATTACCAATTTCTGAGTATATCCTTAAAAACCTAACTCTATTATATCATGCTTTCAGCCTTCTTGGGAACTGTCCCTTTGAGGCTAGCCCAGAGTAATTAACTGGGGGGTGAATAAGTAAGATAATTAAAAGCAGATAACATTTACATTTTGATGGAGAATTTTGTGAGAACAGGATTGATTCTCCATGGGCCTAAATCTTTTCCCTGGCCTCTCCCCATATCAAGTTTCTTAGGCGTATACCTCAATTATGATGACACACTACCCCCCAAATTACATTCCACACTTCATCCATAAATCTAAGCCAGAAAATCACCATGAGGAACTTTTCCATTTGACCCATGGAGTTAAACAGAAACTATATACCTCAGGTTGCCATAGATTGCATTTGCTACTACAATTTTTGTGATTAAAATTGGGCGGACCAAGAATAAAAAGGGAGGAGAGTGAGTTCTGTTGCCCTTTGGAAGCTTAAAAGTTGTTTTAATGATTCTGAACTTCTCCCTGAAATAAGAGTCCATTGATTATGATAATATTTGTTGTTTTGTGTTATTGTTACTTGGGGCATCTAGATGGCATAGTGGATAGAACACTGGCCCTGGGTCAGGACCATGCGAGTTCAAATCTGGTCTCAGAGGCTTAACACTAACTAGCTGTGTGACCCTGGACAAGTCCCTTGACCCTGATTGTCTCAAACATGTGGGGCCATCTTCAGTTGTCCTGATGTATGTCTTGCCACTGGACCCTGATGGCTCTGGAGGAGTGAGGATGTTGACTTTGCACAGCCCTACCTCACTTAAATCTTTTTTTTTTTTTTGTGAGGCAGTTGGGGTTAAGTGACTTGCCCAGGGTCACACAGCTAGTAAGTGTTAAGTGTCTGAGGCCAGATTTGAACTCAGGTACTCCTGAATCCAGGGCCAGTGCTCTATCCACTGCACCACCTCGCTGCCCTCTCACTTAAATCTAATTCACTACAAGTCATGACCACCTCCCAATGTCTTGGTCCTGTCTGAGAATGAAGGAAAAACCATCAGAACAACAATATTGTTATTAATAGTGATAACCATTTCCAAAGCATCCTAGATGTGACTGGAATAAGAGATGAGGGAGGTAGCTAGGGAAAGTGTACTTGTATTCACATGCTAGGGTCATCAGATTTCCATTTCCTTTGCCCTTGAAGAGAATTCCTTCTGGGTTTCATAAGATTTAGGTAGAAAAATGAAGAGTATCTTTACTTCATCTTGGGGTTTCCCTTTGAGTACCTGAATAGGAAGGGTGCTATGCCTCAACCACTCAGGCAGACATCAGACAACTAAGCTGGAATTGGACAACACTGCATGAACTTCCCGGATGACTACAAACACACTCATATCTCAGTCATCTTCAAAAAACCATCACTTGGTTGATCCATCCTTGCCAGCTACCATCACCTTTCTTTCCTCACTCATGTAGCTGAAGTCCTTGAGAAGGCTGTCTACAATGCATGCCTCCACTTCCTTTCCTTTTACTCTCTGAACTCTCTACATTCTGTATTTTGGTTTCATCATTCAACCAAAGTTGCTCTTTCCTGAGTTTTCAATGATCACTTACCTGTCAAATTGAATGGCTTTCCCCCCTCATTCCTCGCCATTCTTGACCTCTCTGCAGTCTTTGAAACTGTAGATCATTCTCTTCTCTTGCATACTTCTCTCTGGCTTTTCAGGACATCCCCTCTCCTGGTTCTCCTCCTACTTTTATCTCCTCTTTTGTTGATCTTTGTCCAGGTGATGCCAACTAATTGTAAATATTCCCTGAGACCCTGTCTTGGGCCCTCCTCTCTTCTCTTTTACTATTTCACCTGGTGATCTCATCAGGACAACTAGGTGGCACAGTAGATAGGCCTGGAGTTAAGAAGATTTGAGTTCATATCCAGTCTCAGGCACTTTTTGTTGTGACCTTGCAAGTAAATTAACCTTAATTTGCCTCAGTTTCCTCAATGTAAAATGGGAATAACAGCTCCTACCTCACAAGGTAGCTGTGAAGATAAAATGAAATAATATTTCTAAAGTGCTTAGCATAGTGCCTGCTACATAGTAGCTGCTATAGAAATGGTAGCTATTATTATAATGATGAAAATATGATCTCTTCCCCCATGGAGCTTACAGTCTAATGGGGGACACCATATGCAAACAACGATGTATGAATGAGCTAGAGCCAGGATAACGCAAAGATAATACCAAAGGGAAAACACAAAAAAGAGGAACAGAGAAAGGCTTCTTGTAGAAGGTAGTGGTTTGAGTCTTGAAGGAAGAGAGAAAAGTCATGAGTGGGGGATAAGAAGGAAAAGAATTCCATGCATGGAGGACAGCCTAGTTACAGTGCCTTGCACATAGTAAGTATTTCCTGAATGCTTGTTAACTCAACCTAATTCATATGGGAGGAGAAGCAAGGGAACCTATGTCACTGTATTGCAGGGTACATGGAGGAAGTAAAGTATAAGAAGACTGCAAATGTAGGAAGCAGCCAGTTAATGAATGGTTTCTAAAGCCAAACAGAGGGTTTTATATCTAATTCTGTACAGAATAGAATGAAAACAGTGGAAGATGGATTGGCATAGGGAAGATGTGGCCAGGGTCCCAACTGGCAAGCATGGATTAGAGTAGTTCAGGCACGAAGTGATGTGTGGTCATGCAGCAGTGTCAGAGGAGAGAAGGGGGTGTATACCATAGATATTCAAATCTATAGGCACCAAAAAAAATCTATAGGCCTTGGCAACAGGTTGGATATGGGGGTAAGAGAGAGTGCAAGGTCAAAATTGGCACTTAGGTTGTGAACCTAGGAGACTTGGGAAGATGGCGGTACCCTCAGCAGTAATAAGGAATTTTGGAAGAGGGGAAATCTTTTAAGGAAAGATAAAAAGTACAATTTTAGACGTTTGGAATTATCTGTGGCCTGTGGTACTACTACTACCTAGCTGCCACCTGCTTGTTTACTAACTGAAGAAAAATCATTGGGTTCTCTAACATGCCAACTCCTTTCCTTGCTCTTTACTCCAGCTTCATTTGGTTGTTATCCTTCATGCTTTAAGAGGACCAAAATGTCATCACTATGTTGGGTTCAAGGTATAGTGTGTCTGACAGTGACTGATCAGATTAATACAAGCTTAGAAGGCTCTACCACAGGTAGGGCACAATAGTCCATGTGAAAATCTGGAGTGGAGATGTCTCTAAATTTGTACATCTCATGCTGCTTTTGAGCTACTGCAGTTCTACTTTGCTCATAGAGCAGAGAATCTTCTTTGATGTGGTCACGCCATGCTGAGTGGTCCTGTGCCAGTGTCTCCTATGTCTCACAATTAACTCCAAAGTTCTGTGGAGAGTCTTTGAGAGTGTACTTCTAAAGTGTCCTTTACTCTAGGTACTGGCTAGATGGAGGCATGGTGGAAAGACAACTCATGCCTACACATTCTTTGGCATCTGCTGGCCATATTGCTGTCATATCATTTCTTTGTGGATTTTTTTTTGTGAGGCAATTGGGGTTAAGTGACTTGCCTAGGGTCACACAGCTAGCAAGTGTTAAGTGTCTGAGTCCAGATTTGAACTCAGGTCCTCCTGACTCTAGAGCCGGTGCTCTATCTACTGTGCCACCTAGCTGTTTTTTTTTTTTTTTTTTATCATATCACCATTAAAAATAAATGGTCAGGGGGGCGGCTAGGTGGCGCAGTGGATAAGCACCGGCCCTGGATTCAGGAGTACCTGAGTTCAAATCCGGCCTCAGACACTTGACAATTACTAGCTGTGTGACCCTGGGCAAGTCACTTAACCCCCATCGCCCCGCCCAAAAAAAAAAAATATGGTCAGGTCTGACGAATGAGGGGTGGTTTAAAAAAAGAGAGATTGGGGCAGCTAGTTGGCACAGTGGATAAAACACTGGCCCTGGATTCAGGAGGACCTGAGTTCAAATCCAGCCTCAGACACTTGACACTTACTAGCTGTGTGACCCTGGGCAAGTCACTTAACCCTCATTGCCCTGAGCAAAAAAAAAAAAAAAAGACAAACAAATTAAAAAAGAGAGATTTCCAAAAGTATTAAATTGGGCCCAGATAAGAGATGAAGGGAAATTTCTATTTGGGGAATTTTTACCATAGTCATAGTCATTTTCCAGACCTATTTAGAACCTAGAGCCAGCTGTAGATATTGAAAGGATCAGATGCCAATGATGCATTATAAAGCCGATGACTTTTTTTTTTTTTTTTTGTGGGGCAATGAGGGTTAAGTGACTTGCCCAGGGTCACATAGCTAGTAAGTGTCAAGTGTCTGAGGCCAGATTTGAACTCAGGTCCTCCTGAATCCAGGGCCAATGCTTTATGCACTGCACCACCAAGCTGCCCAAGCTGATGACTTTTTGAATGGATTCATATGCCATCTCTGGTAGGAGAAGGGGTTCATAGCAGGTTGCTTCTGTGCAGTACCTTTGATGAAATCATCAGATTGGCAGGTATTATATGTTTGCCTCTCCTGGAACAATCATATCTACAAAGAAGTAATAGATTAGAGGTCAATGGAAAGATGTGTTACCAAGTGTGTGAGTAGGCAGAAACATTCCCTCCTACTCACACTACTCCAAAGAAGACCTAGAATATAGGATACTTTCAGGAACATATGAAACCAGACTGGAACCAAGAAAAAAAAATATGCCCTGGATGGACTCTTGATATCAGAAAGGGAAGGCCTGTAGCCCATTGGGTCAAAACCCTGTGATATGCTTATGGGAGGACATGGACAGTTAGTAGTAGCATGGGCATGAATGGGGTATGCTCTGCACCATGGAGTGAACCCATATCAATGAGATCAGAGATCTATTTGAATGTTTGAACATTTCCTTTAATTCATGCCCAGAGAAGGCACACAAAGTCAGAACCAAAGTAAACTTTTCACTCTCTCAGTTGTGACAGAAGTACTTGAACTTATAACAATTTTATAAATTATTCCTAATTTGCCACACCACCTACAAGAAGCCTTCTTGGATTTCCTTAGCTATTTGTGTTTGCTTACCAATCCTCACATTATCTTTTTTTTTGGGGGGGGGCAATGAGGGTTAAGTGACTTGTCCAGGGTCACAAAGCTAGTAAGTGGCAAGTGTCTGAGGCCAGATTTGAACTCAGGTTCTCCTGAATCCACTGCGCCACCTAGCTGACCCCCCATTATCTTTTATATTCTTAAAAGTGTACACATTGTTGTATACAGCCAGTTAGATGTAAGCTTCTTGAGGGAAGGGCTTGATTTAATTTTCACTTTGAATTAACTACTTATAGGACATAAGTAGATGCTTAATAAATTGTTTGTAAGATTGTATTATAGACCAGTAAAAGTTGACATTGCTACAAATCCCAAGCTTGGTTGGGCAGTGAGTGGCATAAGCCACTAGAGCGACTGGGAAATAGGGATCAGGGCAAATGCGATTTTGCCACATAAGAAACATGAGATCAAATTATGAGATAACAATACTTGAGTAATTCACCATCTTCCTAATTTTCATCATAAAGAATCCTTTATGTAAAAATAAAAGCTACCTGAAAATCACCTCTGAGAAGTGCATATGACACAATAAGTTTTCCTGCCAGGCTTCAGTTTCAGGTTTCGCTTTTATCATTTAAAAAGAGAAATCAACCACAACAGTATTTAATAGCTGTTTCCATCAACTTAAAAAAGGGAGGGGGTAGTTCTTTGTCAAGAATTTCTGATGAGATATAATGGGAATCAATTTCGAAACACATTCTCTTTCTGTTGAGTCAACAGCTGCCTGTGATTTCCATTTCTTTGTAAGGACGACAATAGACAATCCCCAGCGAGGCTGGCACGGAGCATCAGGCTTTGTCCACACATCTAATGAGAGTGCAGATCTCTAGCAGGTGAGGACTGGGATATGCCCCAAATTGCTCATATCTCCAGCAAGCAGGTGTTGAAAGACATAAAGAAAATATCTTTTGGTAGAGAAATTCGAAGGGAGAAAAAGGAAACGATCAAACCCAGAATGGTTCTCTATAATTAATCCACAGAACCTTACTGGCAAGTCTAAGCTGTTACAAATTCTTCATGATCTTTGGGCTAGACTGGAGAGAATGAAAATAGCTCTCAGAGAGTCAATAACCAAGAGAAATAAGGCAATGGAAAGAAGGCACCTAACTGCCCTTGAAGTATCAAAGTAATGTGGTCCAGATGAACCACATTTTTAGGTACTGAGAGAACGGAAGGCTTTAATTGCTGGGGCATATGTGAGGATATTTGAAAGTTTGTGGTGAACAGGAAAAAATACTGTAGAATTGGAAAGAACAAAGATCACAATTTTCAAAAAGTAGAGAAGTGCAGCATCTAAAAACATAGGCCAGTTACCTTGATGTCAATTTCTGTCCAAATTCTAGGGCATGTTTTGAAAAGGACAGTTAGTCAACAACTTGAAAAAGAAGCAAGGGGTATAAAGAACTAGTATGGCTTCCATAAGAATACAAGTACCTCTTCCACATCGTGACTTTCCCATCACAGTTTCAATATAACATGGGTGGGCTTAAGAAATTAAATGGGGATTTTTTGAGAGTGTTCCGGAAGCTGTCAATGACACATAAAGGCCAGCAGATGCCAGAGAAAAAGTTTAGAAAATCAGAAATGCATAAAATATATGTATAGTATTGCATAATGTCAACAAATTTTATCTTTTAACACCATAAAAATGTATCATTTCATTTTTTAAGAATAAGTAACCCACATTTTACAATAAGTTGCTATAAATCCCATAAAAGCAATAAAATAAGGGGCAGCTAGGTGGTGCAGTGGATAGAGCACTGGCCCTGGATTTAGGAGGACATAAGTTCAAATCTGGCCTCAGACACTTGACACTTAATAGCTGTGTGAACCTGGGCAAGTCACTTAACCCTAATTGCCTCATATAAAAAGAAAAAGAAAGAAAGAAAAAAAAGAATAAAAATTCAGACTTCTTCTCTAGTACAAAAGGAGGGCAAAAAATTTTTACATGGATTTTCCAGATCCCAGGAGTGCTATGTCCCAAAATACTACCCCCATACAGATGTGGAAGAGATAATTCTATGTAATACTGTACAAAGAGGTATTGTGATATGGTGGATAGAGCCATAAGTCCTGGGTTTGAGTTTCACTTCAGACACTTTCTGACTGTGTGGCCCTGGGCAAATCTCTCAGTGCCTCAGACAATTAAAATTATAAATTGAAGAGAAAGGGGGAAACTACACTATTAAGTAGGGGTTTCCTTACCTAGGAGTTCCATATAGTAAGGAAATCACATGTCTAATCTTTATTCCCTATACTAATGATATTTCCTTTTTTGACAAGGTTCCTATTTAATTTTGGTCAGAGAAAGCTTATGAATGTACTTCATTTGAATTTCTAGCAAAATATTTAACAAAGTGTCTTCTGGTATTTTGTTTCTACAAAAATAGAAATTCAGGTTTTAGTAGACTTTAAGGTCAATTGAAACCAATAGTTCAAGGCTTCAACAAAATGTAAATATGCTATAGGTTGTACTTACAAAGACTTAAGGTCCAATATAAGGGAGATGAAAATCTTATAATTATGTGGAATGTTACAACTAATTTTGAATGCCACATTTTGGGAAAGCCATGGACAAAGTGAAGAGTATCAAAGGGAACACACACAGACTGGTTAACAGCAAGATTCTGCCCTATGAAGATCTAAAGGAGGATTGGTGAATGTTTGGCCAGGGGAGCCCTAACTCTTACAGTGCTATAGCTAAGAACAGTAGATGGTATTCTCATAATTTTCTAAGGTTAACAAAGTCCTGGATCTGCATCATCCAATTTGATATTAGTTTGTTGCCTGCAAAGCATAACTTGAATGTTGTGATGGCTGGCTTCAAGCATATGAAGGGCTCTTACATCCAATAGGATTTAGGCCTTTTCATTCTTGGTCAAAGAAAACAGTGCAAGGAACATTGATAAGAATTGGCAAAGAATAGATTACATAAGAGGAAAAACTTCCTAAAAGATGTTCAGTCTAAAGGTGGAAAGAACCACTGTAGGGGCCCTCTTTCCCTGAAGGTCATTTAGCCAAGGCTGGATGGACACATGATGAGTATTGTATAGTAGGGATTCTTGTACATGTATAGGTTGAGCTAAAGAGGCTCTAATTTCCCTTATGATTCCGTGATCATTTTAGCAGTATTCTATATGATAGCCTAACATTATCAAAATCTATACAAAAGGACAGAGTTCTATCAATGTTAATCTAAATAAAATAATTTACACATAGATAGCAAAACATAGACTGATATCTGGGCTTAATTAAAATGTTCTTCATTTTGGAAATGAGAGGAATGTGTCTAATTTGTTCTGAACTAGGGTGAAACATGCAAAGGTCTAACAAAGGAAAGTCCATTGTCCACCATCTAAAGTATAGACTAAAATTAACTAGGTTTGATCTTGGAAGTAGATGTATAAACTATTAACTCTTAGGTTCAATTTTAGGATAACCAAGAGGTTCTTCAAAATAAAACTCATTGTTAGTGCTACCATGAGCTTGAGTCTGAGTCCACTGTCTGATCTGCAAAGTCCCAGAAAAAGAATAACTTATGTGATATTCCATGGGCATGGAAAAATACTTTGCTTAATTTGTAGAGAGAAAACAATGGAGATTCTAGAGCTGTATTCTGAGCAAGTATGGCTCAGGTGAGCTGGAAGAAACTCAGAGAATCTGGGATGATTTGTGGTTCCTTAGCTAAAAAGAAAAAAAAAAGATACCACTTGTAATATCTGTGTTGATTATGGCAAATTCGCATCCTTTTAATGACCCTAAGCTCCCTCAATTGAATAGCTTCCTCTCCATTTCCAAACCTATCTTACCCTGGATTTTTTTCCCCAGCCCTACCTTTTACTATTCCTTCAACCCCACCCCAATGAAGCATCTATTCCCTACTCATCCCTTTGCATGCAATTTGTCCAACAGCCCTAGCTATCAGTACCTTAGCAATTCTGACCTCTGCTTTTCATCCTTACTACTGATTCTGATGGATTTTGATCTGATGGATTTCTGCCCCTGTATTAACCTCTCAAGGTGATAGTCTTTATATGCGTGTTACAAGTGGATTTGTGTAACAAATCTGGGCACATAATTTCTAGCCTAGGATAAGGTTTGTCTAAGGGCAACATGTCACTCCTATGTAGCACTTAAGAGAATCTAGGAGACATTTCTGAAACATACCAAGGACCCGAAACAAGGATTGTACCTTGGGAGAAGGACCATAGCAAGTCAGGATTTAAACACACATTGTTCTTGATTGACTACAGGAAGGGAGTAAAGAACAGGTATGAGAAAATGCTTATGAATAATTTATTTATTGGGGACCTAGAGATCCCAGTTTTAGTCCCTTTCCCCCCTCACCCCCAAAAGTTCAATTCTTGAGGAAGTTTTAATCTTGTTTTGGAATCAGCCCAAGAGTACAGTAGAGATGGAGATTTATTGTTTTGTTTAGCTAAATGAAGTGATGGGATTATACCACACCTAGACTTTGCCCTTTGCCTTTTGGTGAGCATCTTTCACACTTCTCCTTTATATCACCAGGTAGAGTTCATTTTAATTTGGATCACCCTCAAGTCATGTCAAAAAATGGAATTGAATGATGCTAACCAATTAACTTTGATTAATTATAACTGGCCTCTATCAAAAGAGGATAAAAAGCCTTCCCCACGAGAACATAACCATCTTGGCTCCATCTTGGCTTGTGCTCTTGCCTCAGAATGCTGTCACTTGGTGCATGGTCTTCTTCTTAGTCTTTGAGCCCACATGCTGTCTCTCTGAGAGACAAAATGGGTCTGGGGTTTTCCTCCTGCTTGTTCTAACTGCCATGTGGTCAATTCTTTACTAATATATAATATTAATTAATAAAAAATGTTTATTGCCAAAATGGGTGCAATAGCCACACACACACACACACACACACACACACACACACACACACACACACACACACACACACACACGCAATGTATGTATGTAGCAATAATTATAAAATACAGTAGCCACAATTTTTACTTTTGGTGAGGCAATGAGGGTTAAGTGACTTGCCCAGGGTCACACAGCTAGTAAGCATTTACTGAGGTTGGATTTGAACGCAGGTCCTCCTGAATCCAGGGCCAGTGCTTTATCCACTGCGCCACCTAACTGCCTCACAAATAATTTTTTTTTTAAAAAACACATACATGTAAAAGAAAATGACAAATATATGGTTTTAAAAAACATTTTCATGTTCTGTTTTATATTGTATTCAAAGACACATGTTCCTATACAGTCATCTCAAATTCCAACTGTTTAACACATTTAAGATAGAAGTAATTTCACATGCTAAATCCACCCCCCTCTCTTCACTTTTCTTTATTTTTTTGTGAGGACACTATCAGCCTCTGAGGCACCCAAGTTGATAACTTTGACTTCTCCCTCTCAATCCCTGCTCCCCCAAGTCAGTTAATAGATATCTTATTGATTTTACATCTCCCACTTGGTCCTCACCAAACACACACATACACACACACACACACACACACACACACACACACACACACACGCACACACACACACTTCTACCTTGCCATGGTTCCTATTACCCAATTTCAGGCCTTCATTATCTCTCTCTTGTACTAATGTAAGATCTTCCTAATGGGCTTGATTCTCCAATTTCTCCATCTATAACATTCATTCTACAAAAGATGGCTCAAATAATCTTCCTAAAGCACTCCTTATATTGACATTGAAGGATTTCGATGATCTAACTCCCATATGAATTTACAGCCTTCTTTTATATTATTCTCTCCATTAACACTGGGCTACTGTCCTTTTTCAAAGCTTAATGTCCCATCTCCAGCCTCCAAATATTCACATGTTTGGCTTATGCCTAGAATGTTCTCTTCTACTTCTCAGATTCTTTATTTTCCTTCAAGACTCTCCTCAGATGCCACCTCCTTTGTGTAACCTTTCCTATACCCTAATTGTTAGAATCTTCTTTCTTTTCTCTATATATGTTCATGTTAATGTGAACTCTTTGAGGGCAGGCACCGTTTTGTTTTTGTTTCTGCTCTGTGTGTGATATGTAGAAGGTGCTTAAAAAGTGGTTTATAAATTGAATTTTGAGAAAAAAAAAACATGGTCAAGGCAATAAGTGTTGAATTTGGAATCATAGAACCTAAATTCCAAACCCACTCTGCCATTTCTATTCTGTATGACTTTGGGCACGTCAAGTTCTCTTCTCTGGCCTGTTAATCCATTCATAACCTGATGGAGTTAGACTAGATGCCTCTAAAATTCTTTCTCCCCCTTGGTCTATGAGGCTCTGAGAGGGTATTTGTTTCTCCTTTAGGAGACAATGTCCCATCCATCACTTTTCTAGTGATGCTGGTGGTCTGTGTTAGAATCCTACTCACCAAAACTGTATGACCTCAGAAAGCAGCCTCTGACATTGGGTGATCTGGCAGCCAACAGAAGATGATGTTCCTTGCCAAGGAAGGGCTCACCCATCACCTCAGGCCCTCATCCTGCTCCTTCTCCTAACCTCCCACTTGAAGAGCACCAATCATCATCCCAGTCACATGTTTGGGTGGAAGTTGAGCCCCACAGCTTTGCCAGAGCCCTAATGAGTGCAGGGTGAGAAGTGAAGTGTCTCAGCATGTTCCACATGTTTTAACACTGTTTCTGAAGGCCCTGGAGGCTATTAAATTTAATGAACCCATCTGCTCCAAAAGAAAGGTCCAAACATAATCGCTTTCCTCAGTGCCATCAAGTACAGATGGTGTGCCATGTTCTGTGGCCCCAGCAGGACCCTGAATGTTTCTCCTTATGCACACATGGCCTTTTCCTTGGATGTTTCCAATGTCTTTGACAGGCATTGATGGTTTCTGGGGAGAGCACTGTACATAGGCACTCATTATTGCCATGTCCTTACTACTTCCTGAAAGCCACCTTACCCCACAGCCCCAGCCAGTAATTAAGGATGATTGGTAATAAAGACTGGCTAAAACCTTTTCAGAAACTTCTCCTAATGGCCTAGTTATTGCTTTCAAATGGACAAAGGAGGGAGTTTTGTCAAATTTCTGGAGTGTGAATGTGTGTGGTAAGGGGTGGAGGAAGATGGGGAGTGAGGCCAACACTGCTGGTTTAAACAGCAAATGAGACCATACTGGTTTCAAAGCTCCTACATATGACCTGTTGCCAGCAAAGGGGCAGAAGGTGGGTTGAGGTGGGAGGACTGAGAGTAAATTATTCTTATAAACGGTCCTATTCTTATTGGAGCCCAAATACTCCTTTTCCTAGAGCAGCCTTCTGGCTGGACAGATGGAAGATCTTGATGCTACCTTCTACCTTGTATCCCTGGTCCTGGAGGCAGTAGATGTTACAGTGGAAAGTCAACCAATTAATAAATATTCATTAAATACCTACTATATGCCAGATAATGTGCTCAATGCTGGGGATATAGAGAAAAGAAACAAGAAATGTTTTATATTTTAAAAAGCATAATCTCCTAATGGGGGAGATAATGCCTACCTGAATAGGCATATATATAGGGATAGATGCAGGGTAGCAAGGCCCAAGAAGGGAAGACTCAGGTCATTGGAAGTGGAACTGGGAAGTCCTCTTCAAGAAAACTATATTGAACTGAGGCCTCAAAGTAGCCAGAGATGTCAAGAGGTAGAGGGACAGAAACAGGTAGCAAGTAAGCTCCCTGAGAGAGGATGTCCTATTGTTTGTGCAAACCAGCACGTTGCCTGCCATACAGTGGGTGACTGATAAATGCTTGTTGATGGAATGTATCAGGAAAGGCTTCCTGAGAGAGATGGAAACACTTGAAAGTAATTATCATCAGCCCCATTTTACCATTTAGGAAACTGAGGTATACAGAAGTTAAGTGACTACCCCAGGGTCACACAGCTAAGAAGTGTCTGAGGCTGGATTGGACCTCAGGTTTTCCTGACTCTAGACCCTGTCCATTGTGTTCCTGACTCCAGAGATCTATATACTGCAACTCTGAGTTTATTAGGGAGAAGGAAGCTCATTCCAGGAGAGTATGACACACCTCCAGTGGCTTTAGGAAGTTGCCTATATCATGAAGAGGTTAAGTTAATTGCCCAGATTCATACAGTCAGCACATGTCAGGGGGTGAATCTCGACCCTAGAGTTTTCTGGTTCTAAGGGAGATATTATACCCTTTGTACCCAGCTGCCACTCATTCAGCAGAGAGGTTTATGGATCTCATGTCAAATGCTGGCTGTGTTTTGTCAATTGATATATGATCTACTATTAGATTTCACACAATTAATGCATTTTATAATAATTCATTTCTTTTGACTTCACTAGAAAAGCAAATGGAATTTTTAAAAAATCATTGGGGCAAAGGAACACTTAATCAGATTGACAGCAAGAGCAATGGGGATACAGCCTGGGACTGGGGGATTGCCATCACACTAGAAACCTATGAATTAACTTAGATGTAATAAAAGCAAGAAAACACAAAGTCTGTGTTAAGGATTTGAAACCATGTCATAAGATTAAGATTCTTTTGCATGGCCCCAGATGGAAGAATGAGGAGCTGTGGGTAGAAGTTTAGGCTGGATGTCATAGAAAACTTGCTAATAAATCTGTCAAGAAGCACATATCCAAATAAACAGAGACATTTCCCTAACTGGACCAATGCTCATCAATATTTTGATTGATCTGTATGCTCATGGATGGGGGCCTTCTACACAATGATGACATTTATTAGAAACAAATGTGAAGTCATTCAACTATGTTAAAAAATTTTACTTCAGAAGTATAAGATGCCAGAGGTGTGGTAAGACACCCATTCATCTGAAAAAAAAACAAAAAACAAAAAACCTGAGGGCCTTAGTGAACTGAAAGCTAAATATGAACCTATAGTTATGATATGGATATTTTAAATCTAGTATAATATGGGCTGCCTTGAGAGGTACAGGAATAAGAAGGTGATGATTCTGTTTGTTTGTTTTTCTGTTTTCATCAGACTATATCTCAGGCTGTAATAAGTTCTGAGCATCATATTTTAAGAAAGGTGGTAAAAAGCTTGAAAGCATTCAAAGAAAGGCAACTAGGATGGCGAAGTACATCAATCTGTTGATGGGACTAGTGGGGGGAGGGGGAAGTGTTATGCTGGAAAATACTTGGCAGGGCTTAGGAGAAAGAAGAATCATAGATATGTTCACTTAGTTAAAAGCCTGTTAAAAGAGATATTCTTTATCTATCTATCTATCTATCTATCTATCTATCTATCTATCTATCTATCTAGCCATCTATCACTGATCTTTACCTATCTAGACTCATTTTTCTTTGCCCCAACGGACAGAACTAACATGGCATAAAGACTACCTTATTACTACAGGTGTTAGTACTCATTACCTCTTTAAATTATGTTGTATTGACTTGTGACCGTGTTGTATCAGTCAGTAGTCTACAAGCTCCCTGAAGACAGGGACAGATTTTTCATTGTATTTGTATCCCTACAAAGACATTCACTAAATATGTATTGACTCCAATGGATGTAGCTCACCTATGGTCTATGCCACTACTATGCCAGATTTTGAATAAATAAAGACAATGGGATGAAAAGAGGGAGGGAAACAAAGATGAAAGAGAATGGGGTTCTGTACTTAGAAAAGGGTGGGTACAATTTATTCTACCCAAAGAAGAACTGGAGGTTGGGTAATTTTCCTACAGGATTTCCTCTCTCTCAGGGGCTACCTTGGTCTGTGCAGATTAGAGTTCCATTTTTAGAGGGAATGATAGATGAGCATTATCTAGCCATGAACAGACTATTTCTAATATGTCTACTCCAATGGGGGTAGATTACTTTCTCCCATGAGGATGAATGTTGTAGAATCTGAATCAAGAATGTTCAGATAAGCTAAATGAAATTTGATGCTTTGAATCAATTTTTTTTCAGCAACAAGTAGAACTATTTGATCTCAAAATTGGCAGAAATTTTAGGGGCTGCATCAACTATGCCCCCACCTGCAACCCTAAAGTCATTTGCACATCAGACATAGATGACTAGTAAATATTGCTTAAGAGAATGTTCTTTACATCTTTCAGACAAAGTATTGCTAGCCTCTTTCTGAAGATTTCCAATGACTATATATATATATATATATATATATATATATATATATATATATATATATATATATATATATATATATATATATATCACTATCTCCATAGTTTACCAGCTCTAGTTAGGAATATTTACTTCCTTTGATTCCCAAATCTACTTTCCCACAACTTCTAATCATTGATACTAGCTTTAAATGTTGTGATCAAGTGGGAAAGTATAATCATTCTTCCACATGGCAATCCCTAAATATTTGAAGATGGTGGTCCTGTCTTCCTATGTCACTAATTGTATTTACAGACTGAAAGTGCCAGTTTTTCCAACTATCTATCTTAACTAAGGAATTCTTAAGCCTCTAGTTTATTTAGGTGTCATGTGTTTTTCTGAACATTTTTTTTTCCTTTCCATGAATTTATGGGTCTCTCTCTCTCTCTCTCTCTCTCTCTCTCTCTCTCTCTCTCTCTCTCTCTCTCTCTCTCTGTATATATATATATATATATAATACATATAGCTATATTTACTCATACAGTGTATCAAAATATTTATTATTTTATCAATCACCTGTTTTATCTATCCAGCTTTTTATATTTATTTTTATCTATTTTCTATATCAATATATCCTTTATCATACATGTATATATTTATATATGCATCTATCTATCTAATTGATCTATCAATATTTTTTAAACTGTAGGTGAAGGCTAATCAAATTTATAGATTTATCCATTTGTCTTATCTAAGATTCCCAAAGAATACCTCACTACTGATTGTACTTAAGTCTGACTTTTGTTACCTAATATCCTTTCAGTCCATGAGGTCTTCTTAGGGTTTGTCTGGGGATTTATCATTGTGTAGATTCAATAGTTTCACTGCCTTCCTACTACAATACATGTATGGAGGCATATGTAGACCCATTGAATGAGCAGTGGCTAAGGTCTGTGCTATGTGCCTTGTGCTGTAAAGAATTAATTGTTATTTGAGGGTTTTATGCCTCAGCATGCACCAGCCTGGGACTCCGCAAACCGCAGGGTGCTACACCCACTGGCTGTAGCCTTTGCCAGGGCTCTGGAACCTCATGTCATCACCACTCGCCGAGGCCTACATGGGCCTGGCAAAATTATAATGATTGGAAGCCTAGTGAGGGCAGTCATGTGACTGCCAGATTGGCCATCCCATTGGCTGGTGCTGTATGGGGTGTTTCTAGGTTTGGGGGAGGAGAATTGGGCATTCTAGGTGGAAGCTGGAAAGCAACAGGCTTTCTGCTGATTCCTGGGCGGTGGTATTTTTTCAGGTATTATAATTTCCCTTTCCCCATTTTATTTCCTTTCCCTTGATCCTACTGATCCTGTTTTTTGTTTGTTTGTTTGTTTTGTTTTTAAGTTCGTTCTCGTTAAAATAAATCTTGTTCTGTTTTGAGGGAGGCTGTTAGTCTCCTTCCTTGCCCCAGTATTGCCGCGAGCTGCTTAGCTAGCACTCCCCAATTAAAAATTGGTCCCCAGAGTACAAATTCAATAATTCAAGAACCTGTGAATTCCTCAGGGAGAACATTCCATTCACTGATGCAGATCATTGTCTCTCCACACAAGAGTGGATAAGCTTCAGGATTTCCTTCAGTGAAGGTTTTTTCACCCTGTAACCAGACTCTTGCCTCTGTGTGAGTAGCCAGCCTGGTACTTGAACAGTAAAGACATAGTCCTACATTTGACCTGCTGTCAAAGTCTTTCTAGGTTGATGGGAGAAAACAGAGGTCATATACCTCAACTCTGGAGAGCCAGGGTCCCTTGGAGCCATGATGAGGACTTCAACATATAGTAGTAAAGGCTTTTAAAATAAGTGCCTATATAATGATTGTATCCAGCATAAATGAGAGCTGTTCAAGGCTCTAGTTGGTCATAAGGGAACAAATCTAATGATTTCAATAACAAGGGCTCTTTGCCCAAATCTTGGTGAAGAAGGAACTGTAAATGTGGTCACTAAAAGTTGCTGCTCATTTTGACTGTCTGTACACTTCCTAAGGTGTTTGAAGTGCCCTTAACCACTAACATATTTGGACTAATCCCTAATTCGAAAGAAGCCTCCCTATAGGAGATCCAACAAATGGTCATTCAATTGTTTCTTGAAGGCTTCCAGAGGCCAGATTATTTGTTCAAATATAGGTTTGGGCACTTCATAGCTATGTGACCCTGGCAAAGCCATTCAGTCACTCTTGGGCTCAGTTAACTCAATTATAAAATCAAGGGGTTGAACTTAATGACCTCCAAGTTCCTTTCCATCTGTAAATTTGTAATCTTGTGTTATTAAGTGGAATCTACTCCAGCCCATGGCAATATAATCTACTCCTTAATTTCTCTGATTGTCAGGAAGCTTTCCTGACATCAAGCCTAAATGTGTCTCATGGTAACTTCCTATTACTCCTAGTTCTGCCCTCTGGGGACGAAGAAAGCCAAGCCAATATGTCTTGCACATAAAATGTCTTTAACTGCTTGGAAATGTCTACCATGATCTCTCCCCCAAATCTTATCTTCTCCAGGCTAAATATTCTCAATTCATTCAACCTATGACTTCATATAGCATGATGTAGAGAGCCTTCATCCTTCTAATTACCCTCTTCTAGAGACTTTCCAGTTCATCAAAGTCTTCCCTATAATGGGATGTCTATAACTGATCACACTATTCTCTATTTAGTCTGACCTGGACTGAGCACCCTGAAACTGTTACCTCCATTGTCCTGAACACTACATCTTTCAATGCAGTTTAAGATTGTATTCATATTCTAAGCTATAGTATCATACTGTGGACTTAAATTGACTGCATTCCATTAAACCTCCTGACCCATCTAGGTATGAGATGGACAGTTGTATAGCCATTATTCATCACCCATATTGTATTTGAGAGGTTGGTTTATTTTAAACACATATGAAAGACTTCATTTGACCATATCCAGCCCATTTCTCTAACCTGTCAAGATTTTTTGGAATACTGGCTAAGGATTGTATAATCTATATATTACACAAGCTTGCCCTCTACCTTCTTGCTCAAGTCCTTGAGAAAAATGTTAAACAACTTAGGACCCTACACAAATTCTTGAGACACTCCACTGGGAGTGACTGTCTCTATTATTATCACAGGGAGAAAAAAAGATATTCATAGAACTATGAAAGTATTTTCTTGACTCTTAGCTCCAAATGACTTGGAAATATTGACTTCCAGCTATAGAACACTATTGGGTTTGAATTATATTGACAAAACCCATATATGTTATGTGGTAGGTTTCAGAACTGATAGAGTGATGGATTAGAAGTGAAGGAAACCTGAGTTCAAATATTGCCTCAGACATTGTTATTGTTGAATGAACTTGGGTTGTTTAACTTATTTCAAAGTTGGTGTTCTCATATGTAGAATGGGAACAAATATGATGCTTACCTCTTATGGTTGTGTGAATTTCACAAGAGAGAAAAAGTGTTAAGTATTTTATAAACTTTAAAGTGTCTCCTCCTCCTCATCCTCATCATCACCCTCATCACCACCATCACCATCACCCTCTCCCTCTCCCTCTCCTCCTTCTCCTTCTCCTTCTTCTACTAGGTGACCTAAAATTATTCCATACCTCTAGGGAGGGTGTTCTTAACCATAAGTGTGTATGTGTATATATATATATATATATATATATATATATATATATATATATATATATATGTATGTGTGTGTGTATAAAGGATGATTTTGTTCATCTAATGAAGCCTAAGGACCTTTTTTCAGAATAACACAAGTTTTTTTAAAAAATCATATTTGAAGGAAATGCTCAAGTTCAGTTAGAGGTTAGTGAAAATAAAGCTGTATTTTTTTTCCAAGACAAGTTCATGAACCTACCTGAAATCTATCCACAGACCACATAAGGAACCTTTGATTTAAGATAAGGAGCAGGGATTGGGGGAAGAGGTGAGAAGGAAGAGAAAGTTTTGTAGAAAAAAGAAAAAAATATGATGAAAAAGCTGTCACAAACCAATATTTTGGATTTGAAAGACTCCATGCTTAATGTTTATGGGAAATGTCTTTAGCACTGAAATTGACTAATCCTCCTCTTCACATCATGTGGGACAGTGTGAGAAACACCATACTCTGGGATCATTCAGACCCATTTGGGATTACCAAATAAAAATGAAAACTTGGGAAAGTGAGGACATATCCCCAGATGACCACTTTTCTGACAGCTGAACTCAATGTGGAATTTAATAGCCTTCGGCTCTGGTAACCAATAAAACCAATATAAACACATCAGTTCAATGAAATCAATTTTACTTTTGTTAGACATTTTCATCGTCAAAGCAAATGGCTGAAATAATTATTTGGGCATACATGCTCATCAATGCTTTTTTTTTTCCTCAGGAAAGGATTTTCAAATACAGAATCAATTTGGAAGACATAGCTTACTGAGCTCACCATTTCAGGAAGTCATTCTTTTCACATGATTTGACATTGTTTAAGGGTTTCCAACTTGATTAATGATTCTTTTACCATAAAAAGGCCAGTGCTTCACTCAGCATTTCTAGTTATTAAATCTATTTCCCTTCCCTCCTGTGGCCCATCAATGTGTTCCAGCATCCTAGAGAAATTTTGAGCACAGGGCCAGTGTCAGATTGAAGACATTCTGTGTGAGGACCAGCCTGGCTAAATGTAGAGAGCTTCATCCCCAGATGAGATTTGGGTGATGCATTTCTTGGCTTCAATAATTTGTGAAGACATCTTTAGTCACATATGATATGGGATAGATATTGGTGGTGGGTGTCATGACACCAGCGACATTCCTGAATAAAACAGATAGCAAGAGATCATGCAGAGGAGGAGGGGCAGAGTGGCAAAGGTCCCCCAGATTAGAATGTTTGAAGGGACCAAGGTCTCTAATCCTGGGGAAGAGTAGACTTAGAGAGAACATGAAACAGGGACCATTTTATTGTTTTGTCTTTGTATTCTCACTGTCTGACTTATAAAGGGCACTCAGTCAATGCTCCCTTTTCTTTCCTAGTGCTAAGCACAATGTGCGGTACATGATAAGTACTTAATACATATTTGTTGATTCATTGACCTAAAGAAAAATGAATAAATGAATGAATGATGGGCTTCCTCTCACTAGAGGTCTTCAGGAAAAGGCCAGAAGGCAGCTTTGTACAATGGAAAGAATATTGGATTTAGAGTGTAACAACCTGGGATCAGTAATGGCTCTGCCACTTACAATCTCTGTG